>NW_020536999.1:5826461-6205651 GCF_003426905.1 Ctenocephalides felis
AAAAACTTGGGAACGCTTTACGGCACTTCCGAGATGTCAATTATGTCAACTGGAATCATCATAAATAACGGAAAAGATGTCAGAAATGGTTGCAAGATGACGACAACTATTGCAGACGGAGAGAGAAAAGACATTTTTGTAAAATTGAGAACAAATCCGTCAATGTAAATGTTACTCGGTTACTCCCTTGAGTGTATATGTATATATATATATATATATATATATATATATATATGTATGTATATAAATGTGTGTGTGTGTCTATGTTTGTTTTCGCGCACGCTCCACCGGACAGCTTTTAAGCTAATGACTTTCTGCAAAGCTCTTTCCGCAAGTGAAATGTCCGTCCACTAGCGACCACTACTCTCAGGTAGAATTCCAACAGGGTTGGAATTTATAAAAAAACCAAAATAATGAATAAAAAAAAGTGCTAGGTGTAAGTGGCATTTAGCCTTCATTCTCAAAGGTTCTTTTATCAAAAGATTTTCGCTTGCTTCACCTGTTTACCAGTAATTCTGTCTGTTTAATGATCTGCAAAAATCGAGTCGAGATTTTAAAGCCTAAAGCACGACTTCGAATCCTAAAGCACGACTCCAAAGCCTAAAGCACGACTCCAAAGCCTAAAATACTACTCAAAAGTATAAAGTTCGACTCCGAATAGTCAAATTCGTCTCAGGAACTTAAAATTTAAAACTCAGGAACGTCAAAAATTCGAATCCGAAATGTGAAATGCGACTTCCAAAACGTAAAACACAACTGAGTAACGTAAAAGTTGACTCCGGAATGTGAAAGTCGACTCCGGAATGTGAAAGTCGACTCCGGAATGTGAAAGTCGACTCCGAAACGCAAAATACGACTCCGGAAAGTAAAATCGACTCCGGAAAGCAATTTTAAACTCCGGAACGCAATTTTAAACTCCGGAACGCAATTTTAGTTTTTGGATCGCAATTCTAGACTCCGAAACGTAAAAATCGCCTCCGAATTGTAAGTTTAGACTCCGGAGCGCAACTCTAGACTCCGGAGCGCAACTCTAGACTCCGGAGCGCAACTTTAGACTCCGGAGCGCAACTCCAGACTCCGGAGCGCAACTCCAGACTCCGGAGCGCAATTCTAGACTCCGGAGCGCAACTCCAGACTCCGGAGCGCAACTCCAGACTCCGGAGCGCAACTCCAGACTCCGGAGCGCAACTCCAGACTCCGGAGCGCAACTCCAGACTCCGGAGCGCAATTCCAGACTCCGGAGCGCAATTCCAGACTCCGGAGCGCAATTCCAGACTCCGGAGCGCAATTCCAGACTCCGGAGCGCAATTGCAGACTCCGGAGCGCAATTCCAGACTCCGGAGCGCAATTCTAGACTCCGGAGCGAAATTCTAGACTCCGGAGCGAAATTCTAGACTCCGGAGCGCAATTCTAGACTCCGGAGCGCAATTCCAGACTCCGGAGCGCAATTCTAGACTCCGGAGCGCAATTATAGACTCCGGAGCGCAATTACAGACTCCGGAGCGCAATTACAGACTCCGGAGCGCAATTCTAGACTCCGGAGCGCAATTCTAGACTCCGGAGCGCAATTCTAGACTACTCCGGAGCGCAATTCCAGACTCCGGAGCGCAATTTCCAGACTCCGAGCGCAATTCCAGACTCCGGAGCGCAATTCCAGACTCCGGGCGCGCAATTCCAGACTCCGGAGCGCAATTCCAGACTCCGGAGCGCAATTCCAGACTCCGGAGCGCAATTCTAGACTCCGGAGCGAAATTCTAGACTCCGGAGCGAAATTCTAGACTCCGGAGCGCAATTCTAGACTCCGGAGCGCAATTCTAGACTCCGGAGCGCAATTCCAGACTCCGGAGCGCAATTCTAGACTCCGGAGCGCAATTATAGACTCCGGAGCGCAATTACAGACTCCGGAGCGCAATTACAGACTCCGGAGCGCAATTCTAGACTCCGGAGCGCAATTCTAGACTCCGGAGCGCAATTCTAGACTCCGGAGCGCAATTCCAGACTCCGGAGCGCAATTCCAGACTCCGGAGCGCAATTCCAGACTCCGGAGCGCAATTCCAGACTCCGGAGCGCAATTCTAGACTCCGGAGCGTAATTTTGGACTCCGGAGCGTAATTTTGGACTCCGAAGCGTAATTTTGGATACCGGAGCGCAATTTTGGACTCCGGAGCGTAATTTTAAACCCCGGAACGTAATTTTAAACCCCGGAACGTAAAACACGACTCCGCAACGTAGAAAATAATCAACACCTTCGTAAATAAAAAATATTTGTAAAATTTTAATCGTACTTTGAGATTTATTTTGCACAGGAGCCCGCATTATTCTTTACATCATAAATGTTGTTATTAAACTAATTTGAATTTTTCCTTTATATATATATATATATATATATATATATATATATATATATATATGATATCCGTATATAATGTATAAAAGTTTTGATTCCGTTAACAAACGACCTCATTATATTATTATTTTTCATGCAATTTATTTTCCAATTAAAATTCTAATTAATCATAAAGTGAGCGAGCGATAAATAAATAACTGATAAAGCAAACAAAGGACACAATAATAATTTCCATAAAAATTATTATATTCTGATGTTTGAACGAGAGATTAATTTAAATATTTGCGAATTTAATAATTGGCAATAAATGATGATGACGATGATTAATATTAGCGAATGCGAAAATTAAATGGGTAATCGTAGAGCAAAAAACTATTCATTTTAATATATTTAATATATTTAATTTTCCACTTACGAAAAATAGATTTTTCTGTTGAATGTATGTATGGATACAATTATTAGTCGACGATTTTGGCAGCACAGGTCAAGCGATTTAAATGGTTCAAAGTAAATTCGATTCCTATTGACAGCGAAACGTACTGATTAGTTTTTGGTAAAGACAGACTCGAATTTTATGATGCGGAGTCAAATTTCGTGATCCGAATTTGAAGATCCATAGTCGAATTCGAAAAGCCAGATCCAGATCCTGAGTCAAGTGTCAAGATCCTAAGATCCGGAGTCAAATATCACATTCCAGAGTCAAATTCCAAGATCCGTAGTGAAATTCCAAGATCCTAAGTGAATATCTAAGATCAGGAGTAAAATTCCACGATCCAAAGAAAAATTTTAAGACCCTGAGTCGAATTTTAAGATCCTGAGTCGAATTTTAAGATCCTGAGTCAAATTTCTAGATCCAGACTCCAGATTTAAGATCCTGAGTCAAATTTCTAGATCCAGACTCCAGATTTAAGATCCGGAGTCAAATTTCAAGACCTGGATTGGACTCAAATTTCAAGACCCAGACTTGATTCAAATTTCGTGATTCGAAGTAAAATTCCAAGATCCCGAGCGAAATTCCAAGATCCCGAGCAACATTCCATGATCCGGAGTAAAATTCCGAGATCCGGAGTAAAATTCCGAGATCCGGAGTAAAATTCCGAGATCCGGAGTAAAATTCCAAGATCCGAAGTAAAATTCCAAGATCCGGAGTAAAATTCCAAGATCCGAAGTAAAATTCCAAGATGAGGAGTAAAATTCCAAGATCCGAAGTAAAATTCCAAGATCCGAAGTAAAATTCCAAGATCCTGAGTCAAATGTCAAAATCCTGAGTCAAATTTCAAATTCCGGAGTAAAATTTCAAGATGCGGAGTCAAATTTCAAGATCCGGAGTAAAATTTCAAGATCCGGAGTAAAATTTCAAGATCCGGAGTAAAATTTCAAGATCTGGAGTAAAATTTCAAGATCCGGAGTAAGATTTCAAGATCCGGAGTAAAATTTCAAGATGCGGAGTAAAATTTCAAAATGCGGAGTTAAATTCGAAGACCCGGAGTAAAATTTCAAGATCCATAGTGTAATTTGAAGATCCATAGTGTAATTTGAAGATCCATAGTCAAATTTTAGGATCCGCTGTCAAATTTCAAGATTCGAAGTAAAATATCAAGATCCAGAATCAAATCCCAAAATACGAAGTAAATTTCTAAATCAGGAGTAAAATTACACGATCCGAAGAAAAATGTCAAGATCCGAGAACGAGCCTCAAGATCCGCTGTCAAATTTCAAGATCCAGAGTTAAATTCCAAGATCCCAAGTCAAATTTCTTCAAATTGCAAGATCCTAAGTCAAATTTCAAGATCCAGTATTAAATTTCAACAACCGGACTGGGCTCAAATTTCATGAGTTAATTTTTACATTTCTGTCAGAATTTTCACATTTCGAATCTCAAATTTCGCATTTCGATCCCAAATTTTACATTCCGGAGTGAAATTTTACATTCCGGAGTGAAATTTTACATTCCGGAGTGAAATTTCACATTCCGGAGTGAAATTTCACATTCCGGAGTGAAATTTCACATCCCGGAATGAAATTTCACATTCCGGAGTGAAATTTCACATCCCGAAGTCAAATTTTAAATTCCGCACTCGAATTTTATGTACCAGACATAATTTTAGTGATTGAGCTTAATTTGAAAACAATTTTTGAAAATTATATTTAATTAATAATAATTTTACTCAATTTTAGATTGGACTTGAATTTTACTAATTGGTAAACGTATTCACAAATTAGACTTAATTTTTGCAAACTTGTTGATTCTTTGATGACTCGATTTTTTGTTAATTCGACATGATTTTAAATCATTTGACTCGACTCTCAGGCATTTGAATCGATTCTTTGATAATGTGACTCAATTCTTCCATTTTTTAATAAAATTCTTCAATAATCTGATTTGATTCTTTAATGAATTGACTCGAAAAATTCGTCTTGACTCTTAATTAATTCGTCTTGACTCTTAATTAATTCGTCTCGATTCCCAAATAACTCGTCTCGACTTTGTAAGAATTCAAATCGACTCTTTGGAAATTCGAATCGACTCGGTATAAATTCGACTCGATTCTCTAAAAATTCGACTCGAATCACTAAAAATTCAAATCGACTCTGGAAAAATTCAAATCAACTCTAGAAAAATTCCAATTTGACTCGATTTTTTTTTACTCCAAAATCAAACTAATCAAGTACATAACTTTTTACCCCAACCCCACTTTTATCCTAACTACCACACCACATCCCTCCACCGTCCTCCACCGTCCTCCATCGTCCTCCAGCGACCTCAATAGCTGTGAAATGATTCGTGCTGACCACAACAAAAATATTTGGACGTAAACAACATCTGACTGGCATAATGGCATATAGAAGTTCGGCCGAACCGACTTTTGCGAAATATTCCCTGGTGGCAAATACTACTATTATACTTTATCCTCAACGCGGCCACCATGAGAGGAAAGAAACGTAATCGATATCGAGAATCGAGAAAAGTCGCTTAGTCATCGTGATAATGATTGAGGGAAAATTTATATACAAAAGGTATAAAATTTTTATCTTTTGTATTTTTTTTATTTTATTATCTTTTTTTTAATTTTTTTTATCTATTATTATCTCAGTGCACGAGTCCTTTTCCTTTTCCATATAAAGGATTACCTTAATTCGTTTTCCCACAATCAATGTCGTCGAGCAATTAAGGACGCCCGAGACGACGTAGAAAATAAGAAAGCGAATAAAAAAAAAATAAAGAGAAAAATAAAGAAAAAAAAATAGTAAAGAAAGAAAAGCAAAGAGTTACGACTTTTCTTTCTCGTTTTCCTCGGAAGGCGGAAAAAGAGTTTGATGTAATTATTGAGTTACGAACGCTCGCTCGGTTTTCTAGTGCACATATGTGTGTGTGTGTATGTGATATATATGGGAAATGTTTCATCATTTGATAAAATGATTGAAAATTCGAGTTGAATTATTTAAGAGTTGAATCAAATTATTTAAGAGTCGATTTAGATTTAGATTTTTTCCCGAGTCGATTCGAATTTTCAAAGTGTCGAGTCGAAATTTCAAGCGTCGTGTCGAATTTTCAAAGAGTCGATTCGAATTATCAAAGAGTCGAGACAAATTTATAAAAGGTCGAGTCTAATTATTAAGAATCGATTTTAATTATTGAGAACCAAGTCCAAGTAATTAAAACATTAAAAATCTGCGAATAATTTTTTAGATGGAGTCAAATTATTGAGTCGAGACAAGTTATTAAAAAGTCGAGACAAATTATTAAAAAGTCAAGAAAAATTATTAAAAGGTCAAGACAAATAATTAAGAATCAAATCTAGTTAAATAAAATTAATAATTTATTAAATCAAGTTCAATTTGCAAAAGTCGATTCGAATTAGCAAAAATTGAATCAAATTAGCAATAAAATCATGTCTGGCGTATAAAATTTGAGATATTAAGTTTGTCAAATATCTCCCTTCCGCCTTTTTGTGTTATAAACCATGAGCAAAAAAGCGGAAGGGAGATATTTGACAACCTAATATTTAAAATAAAGTAGTGTTATTAAAAATGGAATCTAATTTGCGAGATTCGTGTCTAATTATTATATAATCAAGTGTATTTAACAGCAATCATATCGAGATATCAAAAATCTAATCGAATAAGCAAATTATTTAAGACTCGAGATAAATTAATGAAGAGTCAAGACCAGTTATTAGAGAGGTGAGGCAAATTATTAAAGAGCCGAGACAAATTATTTAAGAGTCGTGTCAAATTGTTAAAGAGTCGTGTCAAATTGTTAAAGAGTCGTGTCAAATAATTAAAGAGTCGAGACAAATTTGCAAAAAGCAAATATAATTATTGAAGAGTCGAGTCAAATTAACAAAGTCGACTCAAAAATTTTACAAAGTCGATTTAAATTTTTTCCGAGTCGATTCGAATTTTTACAGAGTCGATTTTAATTTATACAGAGTCGTGTCAAATTGTTAAAGAGTAGTATCGAATGATATAAGAGTCGTATCGAATTATATAAGAGTCGTATCGAATTATATAAGAGTCGTATCGAATTATATAAGAGTCAATTTGAATTTTTACACAGTCGATTTGAATTTTTAAAGAGTCGAGACGAATTATATAAGAGTGGTGTCGAATTATTAAATAGTCGAGTCAAATTATTAAAGAGTCGAGTCAAATTATTAAAGAGTCGAGTCAAATTATTAAAGAGTCGAGTCAAATTATTAAAGAGTCGAGTCAAATTATTTAAGAGTCGAGACAAATTATCAAAGAGTCGTGATAAATTATTTAAGAGTCGAGTCAAATTATTGAAGAGTCGTGATAAATTATTAGAGAGTCGAGTCAAATTATTGAAGAGTCGTGATAAATTATTAGAGAGTCGAGACAAATTATTAACGGGGCGAGTCGAATTACAAAAGTCGAGTTTTTACAGAGTCGAGACAAATTATTAAAAAGTCAAGACAAACTAGTAGTGTATGGCATCGTGCCTTAAGGCAAATTCAAGTACCGTAATGAAATATTCGAGGAATATTAAACGCCTTCAAATATATCATTACAAATACTGCAACTTTCATTATTTTTGCTATCTTATTGTTATATCTGAGCAAATCAAATGTAAATCACAAATCAATTTATCTCCATCGTCATTTCATTTCGAATTCAATTTCAAAAAAATTTGAAAGTTGCCTAATTAACACAAAATTGAAAAAGTGCTCCCGTATAGTCACAGTCTAAACGCATTTGCAAATAATTCTGTGCGACATTTTCACTTATACTGTGCTTAGCTTGGCGGCATTTTCACATTTTTCAATAAAAGATAGTTTTCACAAAATTGGAAAAGTGCTCCAGTACATGAACAGTCTAAACGCACTTGGGTAAACATTTGTACCAGAGTGGCGCTTAGACTGTGCTTAGCCTGGGTAATTTTTTAAATTTTTAATCCAAAATTACAAAAATATTTAATGGAAAATGAAAAAAGATGTTAGAATTTTTTATTCTCAAAAGCAATTGTTTTGTCACAATACGAGCAGAAAGTTTTTTTTTAGACCATTCAAATCGGACGCTTAGTTCACTCAAAAACTGCCATTTTTTGCACATTTAGCTCTGTATCTCCGTAATGGCTGGACCTGCCTTTGTCAAAAACTAATCAGCACATCTCCCTATCAATAAGGATCGAATGTTTTATAGTTAATAATGTTAATCAATGAGGAAACGAAAAGAGATTAGGCATAAACGAAAACTTTCTCAAGTTTCTCATAAAAGTTGAGACGATGAGTCGATTCGATTGGAAGAGACAGAGAGTGAGTTATATCAAATAAATCGAGTTCATTTAGGTGATTTATTAAGTTCATTCGTCTTGATTTATTAGATAACCATTAGGGACGGTAGATATATATATATATATATATATATATATATAAGTTGGGTTTTCCTTCCTGACGATATAACTCCAGAACGCACGTACCGATTTCGACAATTTTGCATTCGTTGGAAAGGTGGTGCATGGCATCGTGCCTTAATGCAAATTGCTGGAACTTCACGCACCGTAATTAAAAATTCGAGTTCTGACATTAGTGAGAATTATCAGAATTATGCTTGGTTAAGTCAACGAGCAATTCTTGCCGCAAAGAATAATGATGTACACGCACTGAATTTCAACATTCAATCAAATATTGCTGGGGATTTGGTGACATACCAATAATTCCGACTGGTTTTCCGTTTGACTCCAAACGATTGCAATTTCCAGTTCGCCTTGCTTTCGCAATGACAATTAACAAGTCGCAATAACAGGCCAATCGCTTAGTGTTTGCGGGATAAATTTCAAATAGATTATTTAGAAAATCATTGTTTTTCACATGGGCAGTTAAACGAGTTGGAAAACCATCCGCTTTGTTTACGTCAGACCAAAAAACAAAAAATGTGGTTTACCAAAGAGCACTTCAATGAAACGGATAATTTGCGGATTCACTTCCATTTACTTAGAGAAGTTCAACTAAAAAACACTTCTTTTTCGTAATCGAAATAAATTCATTACTGTTGTATAGTAAAATCAAATTATTCCTTTTCAAATATAAAACAAACAAAAAATTTCTTCATCTTTCTCACGAAACCATCTGGTGGCGAAACGGAGTTCGTCGGTTTTGCTAGTATATATATATATATATATATAATTATACATATGATTTATATATATATATACATATATATATATATATATATATATATATATATATATATATATATATATATACCTACTCCTACCTATTATTATTAATATTTTCGCAAACTTTCTCAACTGGCAAAAGCAAAAGCAAAATATATTCATAAGGCAATTAATTTAACGGCGACTTCAAACGGATTCTGCTGCTGCCGTTGCCGCTGCTGCTGCTGCAGCAGTTTGTTTGTATGTTTTGAAGTTTCATAGAAATTCGCGGCTATTAATAATACAAACCTATTGTTGTGTTGTGTCGACGAGAGACGGTTTTAATCGAGAACCGAAAACCGAAGTGAAAGGAGATAATTTTTTTTATAAAAATACTAGCAAACCCGACGAACTCCGTTTCGCCAGCAGATGGTTTCGTGAGAAAGATGAAGAAATATTTTGTTCGTTTTATATTTGAAAAGGAAAAACTGGATTTTATTATACAACAGTAATGAATTTATTTCGATTACAAAAATGAAATGTTTTTTAGTTGAACTTCTCTAAGGAAATGAAAGTAAATCCGCAAATTATCCGTTTCATTGAAGTGCTCTCTGGTAAACCACATTTTTTGTTTTTTGGTCTGACGTTAACACAAACACAGCGGATGGTTTTCCAACTTGTGAACAGGCAACGTATAACTGACCATGTGAAAAACAATGATTTTCTAAATAATCTATTTGAAATTTATCCCGCAAACACTAAGCGATTGTCCTTGCTACCTGTTATTGCGAACGCAAGGCGAACTAACGGAAGACCAGTCGGAATCATTGGTATGTCACCAAATCGGCAGCAATTTTTGATTGAACGGTGGAATTTAGTGCGTGTACATCATTATTCTTTGCGGCAAGAATTGCTCGTTGAGTTAACCAAGCATAATTCTGATAATTCTCACTAATGTCATTACTCGAACTTTTAATTACGGTGCATGAAGTTCCAGCAATTTGCATTAGGGCACGATGCCATGCACCATTAATTTTCTTAGCTATAAACCTTGCGGAGTTCGAGGCCTTTCCAACGAATGCAAAATTGTCGAAATCGGTTCGTGCGTTCTGCAGTTATTTCGTCAGGAAGAAAAACCCGACTTATTTTTATATATATAAAATTTATTAAATACTAGTTTTTATTGTTATTTTTTTTAAGAAGTAAAAATTTATACAAATTTTTGGTCTATTATATAAGTAGTCACTTTTAAAATAACTTCCGTATAGAGAAACTATCGCAAGTCGTAAAGTAAGTGAACATTAGGTACTGGAATATTTCTTTACGGTACGGAAAGTTCCAGCAATTTGCCTCAAGGCACGATGTCATACACCACTAGTTTGTCTTCACAAGTGGGTTGACAGGATAATGTATAGATTTATTACAATTACAATTCGTGTGTCTATTATATAAGTAGTCACTTTAAAAATAACTTCCTTACAGAAACTATCGTAAGTCCAGCAATTTGCCTTAAGGCACGATGCCATACACCACTAGTTTTCCTCCGAAGTGGGATGACAGGATAATGTCATATAATGTATAGGTTTATTACAATTACAATTCGTGTGTATTATATAAGTATCATTTTAAAAATATCTTTCGTAAAGAGAAACTATATCGTAAGTCGTAAAGTAAATGAACTTTAGGCACTCTCTCCACCGTTCTATATTTTCCGCCTTTAAAGTTGAAACTTAAAGAAATGTTCTCGGTAGAAATTTTCATATCGTATATATTCAGGAGAATACCTAATATCGGTGATAGGGGAGACCGGTGTGAGAATAGAGAATAAAAAAATTCTGTTTTGTCTAGGTTTTTTTAAAGAGTTTTGACAGGGTTGATTAGTGGAGACTAGTAGGTGGAGATTAGTAGAGACTAAAAAAACTAGTGGAGGCTAGTAGAGACTAATGGAGACTGGTAGAGACTAGTACATACTGGCGGAGAATAATACAGATGAAGCCTAGCGGATACCAATGGAATACAAAGAAATTTGTGGAGGCATAAATTTCTGGAAATAATTTGGTGGAGACATAAATTCGTAGGGTCTTAAAGTTGTGGTTTTGTGGAGCATCGAATTTAGGAGGCAAAACATTGTAGAGGATCGAACAGTGGCGGATCCAGATTTGGCTCCAGGGGGGGGGGTCACAAAATTGAATTATAGTTCTCAATGAGTATGTTAAATTTTAGGAGTCTTTGACTCCGCCATTCGTCTGTAATCAGCTATTGAAGTTATAAAATGTGTTTGGCAACAAAATGCACAAATAAAATTATTATGAAGTAATTTTATTGCTGAATTAGTGTTCTAGCTAAGTCTTAAGACAAGCTCAGGGGGGGGGGGTTATGACCCCCGTGACCCGCCCCCTGGATCCGCTACTGGGATCGAATTTTGGAGGCATAAAATTGTGGAGAATACAATTTTGGAGGCATAAAATGTGGAGGATCAAATTTTGGAGGCGTAAATCTAAGAGGACATAAATTTTGGAGGCATAAACCTATAAGAACTTAAATTCGGGAGACATACTTTTGTGGAGTCTATAAGAACTCAAATTCGTGAGAATTGAATATGTGGAGGCGTAAATTCGTCGAGACACAATTTGGTGGAGGCATACATTCCTGGAGACTTAAATATGTAAGGCATAAATTTGTGGCGACATAAATTCGTTGAGTCTTAAAATTGTGGAGGCATTAATTTGTGAAGACAAATTTATAGAAGTCATAATTCGATGGAGGCATAATTTGGTGGAGGCATAAATTCGTAAAAACTTGAATTTGCGGAGGCATAAATTCATGAATATTTGAATTCGTGGAGGCATATATTCGTGAACATTTGAATTTGTGGAGGCATAATTTGGTGGAGGAATAAATTCGCAAAGACTTGAACTTATGAAGGCATAAACACGTGGAGACTTTAACACGTGGAGTCTTAAATTTGTGAAAGCATAAATTCGTGGAGACTTGAACATGTGGAGGCATAAGTCCGTAGAAACTTGAATATTTGGAGGCATAAATTTGCGGAGGTTTAAGTTTGCGGAGTCCTCAATTTGCAAAGGTTTGAGTTTGCGGAGTCGTAAATTTGTGGAGGCGTAAATTTGTGGATACATAAATTTGTGGGAAGTTCAATTTACGGAGGCAAGAATTTGTCGGGCTTGAATTTGTATAGGCATGCCTTCGTGGAGACTTAAATTTGTGGAGGCATAAATTCGGGGATACTTGAATTTGTTGATGCGTAAATTTGCGGATAATTGAACTTGTGGAGGCATTAATTCATGAAGGCAATTAAATTTGCGGAAGCATGAATTTGTGGGCTTCGTTGTATGAAGGAATAAATTTGTGGAGGCAGACATTAGCCGAAGGTTGAGTTTGTGGAGGCATAAATTTGTCGAAGCTTGAGTTTGTGGAGGCATAAATTTGTCGAAGCTTGAGTTTGTGGAGACATGAATTCATAGAGATTTGAATTTGAGGAGGCATAAATTCGTGGAGACGAATTTGAGGAGGCTTAAATTCGTGGAGACTTGAATTTGTGGAAATTTGTCTTTGTGAAGACATGAATTCATAGAGACTTGAATTTGCGGAGGCATAAATTCGTGGAGACTTGAATTTGTGGAGGCTTAAATTCGTGGAGGCAAGAATTCGTCGTGGCTTAAATTCGTGGGAAGTTGAATTCGCGGAGGCATAAACTCGCGGGAAGTTAAATTGCGGAGGCATGAAATTGAAATATTTGAAATTCGGAGACAATTCTGCGAGGAGTGGAGACCAGGTTATAATTGGAGACATATGGAGGCAGATAAAGGTAGACGAAGATAGACAGACAAATAGAGATAGGTGGAGTCATACAAAAACATATGGAGGCAAGTGGAGACCAGTGAAGACAAGTGGAGGTCAGTAGATACAATTGAAACCAGATGGAGGCAGATAAATGTAGATGAAGACAGACAAAAACATATAGAGATGGATGGAGTTAGAGAAAGACAGATGGTGACCCGTGAAGGCACGTAGAGGCAAATGGAGGCAAGTGGAGATAGGTGAAGACAAAGACCAAAGAAGATTAGTGGAGACTAATGTAGACAGATGGAGATGGACAGAGACAAATAGAGACAGATGGAGAGCAGTCGAAACAAGTGGAGATCAGTAAAGCATAATGGTATCGTGGAGAAAAGTGAAGACCTGTAAAAACAAGTGGAGACCAGTGAAGATAAATGGAGACAAATTGAGACCAGTGAATACAAGTGAAGACATAGAGTGGAAAAAAATAGAGACCAGTTGAAACAAATTGAGACTAATAGAGACAAGTGGAGACCAGTAGAGGCAAGTGGAGAGACATATGAAAACAGAAGAACACGGATGGAAATCAGTGGAGAAAAATGCAGAACAGTAAAGATTAGTGGAGACAACTAGAAAAAATGGAGGCAAATGGAGACCAGTGAAGACTAGTGGAGACTTGTGCAGAAAAGTGGAGACAAATAAAAATAAATATAGACAAAGAGGCCGAGATACCAATTTTTAATCATCCTTACAACTTGATAATTTTTGATCTATTCTTATATCTATTCTTATACTTATTTAACTTATTAAATATATCGACAATTTACTAGGTAAATTTCTTCACAACTACCCCGGTTCCCCTATCCATAATATCAGTAGAATTTCGGTCGGTTTCTCTCGCTTCCATACGGAAGCAGGAAGCAGGAAGTTTCCGGTTTTCGCGCATATGGGCTCGAGCAAGATATGGCGCGAATTATAAATTTACGATTTAGAGTCGAGAAACTTTTTGGAACACACAACTCTCGGATGAAAATACATAAATAGGGACAGGGATATATGTGTATATGTATATATATATATATATATATATATATATAATAGTGGACCTATTTCAAACATTTTCCCACGCAAGATTTTTTAGGTTCAATTTTCCTTTACAATTATCTCAGCCGTATCGTTATCGTAAATTGGATTGAATCGATGATATCATCACTTATACGGTTCGCTTCTCGACTTCAAGAGTAGACCGACATGAGAAAGGGACGTCTCTCTAGACTAGACTAGACTTTCTCCTCTATAATGGATAGTGTCAATATTAAACTACGGTGGAGGTTGCTCCTCCAAGTCTTCTTATAAGTCGATCATAACAGGGATAGTCGAGAATTTGTAATAAGAAAATAAAACTTTACTACTTCCCTTTGTATAATAATAGATTTTGTAGTCTCTAATAGCGTAGTAAAATATTATAGGCCTACGATCAGCGGTTGAAATATAAAAAATCATGTAAATTTTGATTTTTGCCGCGTGCTTGAAGGAATTCTATTCTTCTATTTAAAATCAGTGACGAGTTTTTTTTTCATTTTTTAGTTGCTTGCCAGTAGAGTCCCTTTTATATTATCTTGTATAGTTTGCTCGTCAGTAGTCTCTTCTTTTTTATTCATTAGCAGTAGAGTTTTTTTTATATTTTATGAAATAGTTTGCTGGAAATAACAGTTACTTTTGTAATTTCTTAGTTTGCTCGTTAGTAGAGTCCTTTTCGATTGTTTCTTTATAGTTTGCTCGTCAGTAAAATCCCTTTTTAATTTTTTTGGTCTCATTTGTTAGTTATTTTTGGTCTCTTTTTATTTTTATTATTAGTTTGCTCGTCAGTATAGTCCCTTTTTTAGTTTTTTTTCTGAGTTTGCTCCTCAGTAGAGCCAATTTTTATCATTTGTAATATTTGTTATTAATTTGATCGTCAGTTGAGTCCCTTTTTATCATTTTGATTATTAATTTGTCCTTTCTATTTTTATGGTTTGCTCGTGAGTAGAGTTCTTTTTTATTTTTATCATTAGTTTGATCGTCAGTAGAGTCCGTTTTTATATTGATTATTAGTTTGATCGTCAGTAGAGTCCCTTTTTCATCAAGTTTTAGCATTACTTTGCTTGTCAGTAGAGTCCCTTTTGTATTTTATATTACAGTTGGCTTCTTAGTAGAGTTCTTTATTCATTTTAATTCTGTCAGTAGAGTCCCTTAATTTTTTCTCGTTCTTAAAGTGCTCGTCAGTAGAGTCCAATTTGTAGTTTTTTAGTTTGCTCGTCAGTAGAGTTCCTTTTTATCAACATGACACAAAAATTGGACTCTACTGGCAAAAATTCTAAAACTCACTTATATATACTTCAAATAAATAATTTTAACTTTGCAATTCAGTTTAAATAATTATTGAAAACATGAGATAAGGTCTTTCAATATAATTCCACTTGATTAACTTTAACTTTTCATGTAAACATATATGAACGTCGACGTCCAATTTATAAGCTGTTATATTTCGTCTATAAAATACAAATAACGAAATTTATTGTATCTATAATAACCCATATGAAAACATTTAATATTCCTCGATCATTTCATTACGGTACGCGAAATTCCAGCAATTTGCCTTAAGGCACGATGCCATACACCACTACTTCATAAAAATCTCAATTCTTACCCATTAAATTAATTTTACATACGTTTCCTAAGTTTCAAACCCCCGGACCGTAGTTCGGCCATCACTCCACCGCGTCTCCACCGTAGCACTTGCTCCTCGTTCTCTATAACGTCGCATTATGTACACAATGTAAGTAAGAAGTCTCATCTCGTGCAATTTCAATATATATGCATATCTAACTTACTTACTTATACTTACTTATATGAAATAGATAATAGATAGCAGTAATATTGCAGCACAAATCTCTAACCAACATGGGGTAATAGAGGTAATCTCTATTTATATAAGAACAGATTTAGTACAGATTTAGTTATGTAATAACCACAAGTTGGTATAATAATTGCATGAAACTATATCTTATATATATATACATATATGTATATATATAAAACTATGATGCGAGTGAATTAATTTTTGAAGTATGAAATGTCAAATAATTTTGAAAATTATAACAAGTTTTTAACTATTTGTCAAAGAAGCAGAGTCCAAATCTATTATATATTTGATTTTTGGCACTTTTATTAATTTTTTATCAATTTAGGCATATTTTTTATGGCAAAACAACGTTTGCCGGGTTAGCTAGTATATATATATATATATATATATATAGGATTTGAAATTATGTTTAGTGTTCAAGGTATTAGCAGTACGGGTTAACAAAATCATACTGTTAAGTTTTAATTGTGGCAATTTATTTATTATATTTATTGTAACTTTTGAACGGTTTGACTAAATTAAATGAAATATTTGGTGAATTTGTACTAAATTTAATTGTCTATAATATTGTCTAACATCATGATGTCCTACAGCAACTCGGTATACTTTAAAATTTTAATTGAAAATATAAACACAATTACATCAACCTCAGATAAAGCAAGACCTGAATTTACAAATTGTTCCTGTAGTGTTTATTAATGCTATTTATTGTAACTTTTAAACTGTCTATCCGATTCTAGTGCTCTATTTTGAAAATATGTTCAAAATTGAATGATCTATATTTAATAGTGTATAATGTTGTCTAATATCCTAAGACTCTACAGAAACTCGGCATACTTTAAAATCGCGTCCAAACATAAAAACATTACATTTATATGACCAAATATAAAATCAGACATTGTAATGAACTATACATACATAAAAGACGTAACTTTTTTTGGTAATTTACATAAATCTCTAGAATTTTTCGAGAAAAGAATACAGTTTTAGTATTTTTTATGATAGTAGACATATTGGAGAATAAAGTATGCAAATTCCATGACTGTAGTACAAACGGTGCGTCCTTAGAAAATTCTTGAATCAGACATTGTAATAAACTGTACTTACACCAAAGACGTAACTTATTTCAAAATTTTGCAGATATCTCTAGAATTTTCTAAGAAATGTCCACAGTTTTAGTATTTGTTATAATAATAGACATATTGAGAAATAATATATTCGAGTTACAAGACTGTAGTACAAACGGTGCGTCCACAAGACACTTTTGAATCAGATACTATACATACACAACATAACATTGCGCATCAAAATCGTCTACAGTTCCTAAACCACTCGATTAGTATGAATGAGGCGTGAAGAAAATTTGTACAGAATTAAATTATGTTTAATATTGTCTTACATCATAAATCCCTACAGCAACTCGGTATACTTTAAAAACGTCATTAACAAAACAGAAAAAAGTAAGTCGAGATAATGCATTCATTTTGGTGCATTCAATGCTTACATCAAATGTAACCTCCAAATGGTTCGTCTTAGGTCAATGGTGTATTCAGAAAATTTATACAGAATTAAATTATCTTTAATATAATCTTACATCAAAAGTCCCTTCAGCAACTCTGTGTACTTTAAAATCGCTGCTGAAACTACAATTTACTCATAATCGATTTCGTTCACAAGAACCCCAACCGAAGCCTATTTGTTCCTCCGCCGTTTTGCTAACTAATGTGTTGGGGCAAAAAAATTAACTCTTGGGGGGTTAAAATGGGCAAACAACCGTTGTCAGTCGCATTTGCACGTTTATTATTATTTAGTACGATGATATAATATCATACTAGTAAAAGACACACAAACACATCCATTACCATTCAGCATTTATTTCTATTTAATAAATTTATTCATACCACAGTGTTCATTTATTTTTTAGTATTTTTCTATTTTCGGCATCAGTCTGAAAACTCATCCGTTTGTCAGAAACGAATTCGCGATTTCACGATTTCATGAATTTATGAATTTATGAATTCATTATCAAACCGGGCACAGAGTTTCGTCCAATGAAATATTTATGAAGCTCCACTGATATAAATTCATACTTTTGTTACAAAAAGAAAAATACTTGGTGGAGAATTAAAGCAAACTCTTTGGTTTTCAATAATATTTTGATTTCAATAATTATTTTCAAGTACACCGAGTTGCTGTAGGGTGTTATGATATTAGACAATATTATGGAGTATTAAATTCTGCACAAATTCTCTGAATACACCATTGACCTAAGACGCACCACTTGGAGGTTACATTTGATGTAAGAATTGAATGCACTATAATAAATGCATTGCCTCGACTTACTTTTTTTTGTTTTTTAATGACGTTTTTAAAGTATTCCATATTCCTGTAGAGACTTATGATATTAGACAATATTAAAGACAATTTAATTGTGCACATATTACCCATAGACATCATTCATACTAATCGAGTGGTTTAAGAATTGTAGACGATTTTGATGTGCAATGTTATGTTGTGTTCACATGATGTGTGTGTAAAGTTTGTGATTCAAGAGTGTTTTGTGGACGCACCGTTTGCACTACAGTCTTGTAACTCGAATATATTATTCCTCAATATGTCTATTAAAACAACAAATACTAAAATTGTAGACATTTCTTACAAAATTCTAAAGAAATCTGCATAGTTTTAAAATAAGTTATGTCTTTAGTATAGGTACAGTTTATTACAATGTCTCATTCAAAAGTGTTTTGTGGACGCACCATTTGTACTACAGTCCTGTAATTTGCATACAATAGTCCTCAATATGTTTACTTAAATAACAAATTCTAAAATTGTAGACATTTCTTCGAAAATTTCAGAGATATCAGCAAAGTTTTAAAACAAATTACATCTTTAGTGTAGGTACAGTTTATTGCAATGTCTGATTCAAAAGTGTTTTGTGGACGTACCGTTTGTACTACAGCCTTGTAATTTGCATATATTATTCCTCAATATGTCTACTATCATAACAAATACTAAAATTGTAAGCTTTTCTCAAAAAATTCTAGAGATTTATGTAAATTTCCGAAAAAAGATACGTCGTTTATATACGTAAAGTTGATTACAATGTCTGATTTTATATTGAGATATATAATTTCTATTATTATCATAATATATGATTTTTATGTTTGGACGCGGTTTTGAAGTATACAGAGTTGCTGTAGGGTCTTACAATATTAGACAATAATATAGACCATTTAATTTTGCACAAATTCCCTGAATACACTATTGACTTAAGATGAACCATTTGGAGGTTACAATTGATACAAGAAAAAAATGCACTATGATGAATGCGTTATTCAAGTTACTTTTCTATTTTCAATGGCGATTTAATAAATTTTTAATTTTAAAGTATACCGAGTTGCTGTAGAAATTTACTATATTAGACAATATTATAAACTATTTAATTTTGCACAAATTCTCTGAATACAATATTGGCATTAGATGAAACAATGAGGTTACAATCCACAAAATCATGGTCCTCAAACCAGCTAGTTCTTTAAAATCTACATTAGTTAATTAATTGAAAAAAAAAATTAAAATTTAAAAAATAATTGATATTAAAATTAAAAAATTGATTGATTGATTTGAGAATAAAAATTCCAAAAATTAAAATTAAAAAAATCCCCATATTTTTTATTTATTTTTATAACTAAAAATCCTTTCCCCACCGATCCATTTCTTATTTCTTTCCAAAAATAGTTCCTCTCCACAAAAGTCCAATCCCATCCAATTCGCAAAAAGAATATTTACTCGGCGCAAACTTTGCAGAATTCATTTGCTCGGTGATAAATCACATAAGTTGGCACCCTTAAAAGGAGTAAGGGTAAGGGTTAGGAGAAATTTCTGGAGAACAACTTCTTAGGACAGATATCATGCGGGTTTGTTGGAAGGATGAGAAGTCGTCGACTCCGGGACTCTTGTTGGATTTTCGAACACAAGAAGTCAATAAGATGAGCAAATAGGGTACAGGATCGAATTAGGAGTAATAGATAAAAATTATATAAATATTTATTATATAGGTAAATATTGATATTAGGAGTAAATGAATATTTTAGCACTTGACTGTATGAAAATGTTAAATGCACTAGATGTGTGCAATACGGGTTAACAAGAGCTTAGTGCATTTGTTTATTATATCTAATAACCTCTAAATGGTTGATCTAAAGCCAATTGTGTGTTCAGAGAATTTGTGCAGAATTTAATAGTGCATAATGTTGTCTAATATCGTAAGTCCCTACAGCAACTCCGTATACTTTAAAATAGCAATTCAAGATAAAACACTAATGAATATCCGGAACGCCTATGGCAATTTTTTTGTGCATTTAGTTATAATTTTTCTTGTAACTTTTAAACCGTTTGTCTAATACGGATAAAATATTTGGTAAATTTGTTTAAAATTGTATAATCTTTAATATCGTCTAATATCACAAGTCTCTGCAGCAACTCGGTATACTTTAAAATATCAATGAAAAACAGAAAAACATTTTAAGGTCAATATGGTGCATTTATTCAGTATATTTATTGTAACCTGCAAATGGTTTATCTAAAGTCAATAGTGCATTTAGCGAATTTGTGCAAAATTAAATACTGTATAATACTGTCTAACATTATAAGTCTCTACAGCAACTCGGTGTACATCAAAATTGCTTCCAAACATCAAACAATTTATTATACTTATGAGTCCAAATACGAGCTATGAGAAAAACTAATTTAGGAATTGACAATTGCAAGTTTTGAATGCAAAGTAGTGATGATAATAATTTTGAAAATGCTATAGTCGTTTCCATAGGTCATAGTAGATGTTTTGGAGAATAATATATGTGAATTGCAAGACTATAGTACAAACGGTGTGTCCACAAAATACTTTTGAACTAGACATCGTGATAAACTGTACTTGCACTAAAGATGTAATTTGTTTTGAAATTTTGCAGGTTTCTCTAGAATTTTGTAAGAAATGTCCACAGTTTTAGTATTTGTTATCATAATAGACACACTTAGGAATAATATATTCGAGTTACAAGATTGTAGTACAAACGGTGCGTCCCTAGGAAATTCTGTAATCAGACATTGTAATAAACTGTACCTACACTAAAGATATAAATTGTTTTGAAACTCTGCAGATATTCCTAGAATTTTCTAAGAAATGTTCACTGTTTTAGTATTTATTGTCATAATAGACATGTTAAGGAATAATATATTTAAGTTACAAGACTGTAGTACAAACGGTGCGTCCACAAAACACTTTTGAATCGTACTAAACTGTACTATTACTAAAGATGTAAATTGTTTTGAAACTTTGCAGATTTCTCTAGAATTTTATAAGAAATGTCCACAATTTTAGTATTTGTTGTCAAAATATACATATTGACAAATAATACTTTTGAATTTCAAGACTGTAGTACAAACAGTGCATCCACAAGACACTTTCGTATCACAAACCATACACACACAACACGTGAACACAACATAACATCGCCCACGAAAATCGCTCACAGTTCCCAAACCACTCGATTAGTATGAATGCGGTCTTCAGCAAACTTGCACAAAACTAAATTATCTTTAATACTGTCTTTTACCATAAATCCCTACACCAACTCGGTATACCCCAAAATCATTCTGTAACACCTACATCCACAGATATCCACTTCGCTGATATCGATTTCCCACACGCGGGCGGTAAACCCTTTCGGTCTTTGTACTGCAAAGTCTTTGTGTCCTTTATTTTAACAATCACAACCCTTTCCTACGATGCCCTTTACCCTTCACCCTCCAATCCCTTTATAGTAGTGGAATAACACAAACGTGGCGGATACGATTCAATTATTCACGAGCGGATCGGATGACGTTACAGTTACGTTACAAATGCGACGCAAATTTAACATCGAATATTTAATGAGGTGAAGGGATGAGTAAGGGATGAAGTTTGGGGGTTGAAATATTAAAATTGATTGAGGACCTTTGCATTGAGACCTGTGCTTTATTAGTGTTTTAGTTTAGGTATTGGCTAGGATTTTTGACGTTTGGATGCGATTTTGAAGTACACCGAGTTGCTGTACGGACTTATGATGTAAGACAATATTGTAGATAATTTAATTTTGTACAAATTTGCTTCAGACCGCATTCATACTAATCGAGTGGTTTAGAAACTGTAGACGATTTTGATGCGCAATGTTATGTTGTGTTCACATGTTATGTGTGTATAGTTTGTGATTCAAAAGTGTCTTGTGGACGCATTGTTTGTACTGCAAGCTTGTAATTCGCATACATTATTCCTGAATACATCTACTATGATAGCAAATACTAAAACTGTGCACATTTCATAGAAAATTGAAGAGATATCTGCAAAATTCCGAGGTAAGTTATGTCTCAAGTGTAGGTACAGTTTATCTCAATGTCTGATTTAAAAGTGTTTTGAAGACGCACCGTTTGTACTACAGTCTTGTAACTCGAATATATTATTCCTCAATACATCTACTGTGACAGCAAATACTAAAACTGTGAGCATTTCTTAGAAAATTCTAGAGATATCTACACAGTTTTACGGTAAATTACGTCTTTAGTGCAGGTACACAGTTTATCACAAAGTCTGATTCAAAAGTGTTTTGAGGACGCACCGTTTGTACTACAGTCTTGTAACTTGAATATATTATTCTTCAATATGTCTACTATGATAACAAATATTAAAACTATAGAGTTGCTCTAGAAAATTTTAGAAATATTTGCAAAGTTTTGAACGAAGTTACGTCTTTAGTGTAGGTACAGTTCATAGCAATGTCAGATTCAAAAGTGTTTTGTGGACGCACCGTTTGTACTACAGTCTTGTAACTTGCATATATTATCGTTCAATATATCTTCTATGACAACAAATACTAAAACTGCAGACTTTTCTCAGAAAATTCTAGACAAATCTGTAAATTTCCCAAAAAGTTACGTCATTCGTGTACATATAGTTTATTACAATGTCTGATTTCATATTTAGACATATAAATATAATGTTTATGTTTGGATACAATTTTAAAGTATACCGAGTTGCTGTAGGGTCTTGTAATGTTAGACAATATTATAAAGTATTTAATTCTGCACAAATTCTCTAAATACACTACTGACTTCAGATAAACCAGTTAAAGGTTACAATTGATACAAGGAAACAATGCATTGTAATGATTGCAAAATCACCTCGAGTTACTACTTTCCTGTTTTCAATGGCGATTTTAAAATTATTAATTATTAATTATTTTAAATTAATAAATACACCGAGTTTCTGTAGGGTCTTATAATATTAGACAATATTACAGACAATTTTAAACAAACTCCCCAAACATTCCTCTTACATCAAACGTACCATTCGAAACTTACTTACAGAGCTTCATTAAAAAAAAGTGCACAAGTACGATATAAAACTCCACCGTACTTTATTCTTTTCTGCCAATCTTTCTAAATCTCTTAAATTGCAGAAATATTCTTCTATATTTTTCCTCTTTATCATAATAATTGAATTGCGGGAACGAAGAATTCAAAATAAACATCCCCCACAAACCCCAACCCCTAGGAGAGCCATCTGTCGACGTCTGCGGGATTTTAATGAGGTCTGCTGAGGCGGAGATAAGGTGATAAGGGTTGAAATTGATCTAAAGACACGTGTGGTGGGATACAATTTTTTTTTATTTGGAAAATAAAAAATTTTTAGATTTCTAATTATTTAACAAAATGTAAAAGTGTCCCTGAACCATATACTGAGAATATGCAAAATATTAGGGCGAGTACAAAGTATTCAAACATTTTGTATCAAAGTGTATAAAGCAGTTTATACAGAATTTTAATAAATTTTATCTAGTTTCTGCTAAACTAACTAGGAAAATATGTCTTAGACAAAGTTTGTAAATTATTCAGTAAAATGTGAAATAATGTCTCTAAAACTTGTATGGAAACCTTAGAACTAGCGCTTAAACAATATATAAGGACGAGTCTCATGTAATTTCCTCAAATTTTTTATATAACAGTATATGAAACTGTTTATCAGAAAATATTGTAAATTTCATCTACTTTCTGCTAAGCTAACTAGAAGAGAATGTTCCGATAAAAATTGTCGAGTTATTTGAAGAAATGTAAAAAAATGTCCCGGATCAAAATGCAACTAGTTTCATCGCTACTTTAATTATCTATTTTTAAGATCCATTTTGAAATATCCCGAGTTGCTGTATAGACTCATAATATTAGACGAAGTTGTAGATAATGTAATTTTGAAGAAATTTGCTGAATATTGCATTTACATCGGACAAAGGGTGTAAAAGTTATGACCTTTAACAAAAATAAGTACATATAAAACTACTTGTATGCTGCGTAAAGTGTAATTTAGGCTAAACTAATTATTGCAAAATAGACAAAATATAAAATTGCAAATTCCTGGACATATCTTTGCCAAAAAAAACTTATCTAAACTAAATCTAAAATACAAAATTTTCAATAAATAAGTAAGTATAAAAATATTCAAATAATATACTTATCAAAGCGGTATATTTTTGACGAGCTCTTCAGGATACACTTGTACACTTGTTGCAAAATGGTAAAGATCTCTGTAACTTTAAATCAATAAACCTGCTTTTGTAAATAAAATCTATATTTATTAAATAAAACTCCACCAATGAATACAATGTTTCACCAAGGAAAGCCTAGTCCATTATCTGTTCATCTGCAAGATTTAGGAACCCTCACCAGCTCCACGAAGTGGTAATGAAGACAAATTGTCTAATAAATCAAGTAATTGGTCAAACCTTCGAGAACTAATGGTCTAAAAGGGCGAAACCCTAATAAAGAAGGATGAAGAAACATAAAGTATGATTTTGAGGAGATTTTGATACTATGGATATCAATAACTTGTGATTAAAACACTTTTTTAGGATTTCAGCTAATTGCCCTAGAGTCTTTTGGTATTAGAACAAATTATAGGTAGTTCAATTACGAACAAATCTGTCTTTTACACCATCCACATATATCAAGTGGTTTAGGATTTATATATTATTTAATGAACCAGTGCACTCAGATTAGTTTTCATTGTTTGAACGCGATTTTAAAGTATACCGAGATGTTCTAGAATGTTCTGATGTTAGAAAAATTTATAGAGTGTTCAATTTTCAACAAATTTGTCTCACACTTCATACATACTAATCGACTATTTTACGAGTTATACAATATCTAGTGATCAAGTGCACACGTATTGATTTTCACCAAGAAATTAGCTTCATTGGGTAAAGTAATATAGAGATCGCTTCATAACGATTGATACGCTTTTTCAAGATTTTAGAGTAAACTGAGTTGCACTAGGGTCTTTTAGTGTTAGAACAAATTATAGGTAGTCTAATTACGAACAAATTTGTCTTGTACACCATCCACATAAATCGAGTGGTTTAGGATTTATACATGATTTAATGAACCAGTGCACTCAGATTAGTTTTCATTGTTTGAACGTGATTTTAAAGTATTCCGAGTTGGTCTAGAACGTTTTGATGTTAGAAAAAATTATGCAGTATTCAATTTTCAACAAATTTGTCTTACACACCATCCATACTAATCAAATACTTTACGACTTAAACAATATCTTGTGAATAAGTGTACACGTATTAATTTTCACCAACAAGTTAGCTTCATTGGGTAAAGTAATATAAAGACCGCTTTATAAGGATTAATGAAATTTATAAAGATTTTTGAGTACACCAAATTGCTCTAGGGTCTTTTGGTGTTAGTTTTGGTAATAGGTAATTTATTTACGAAAAAATTAGTCTTTTACATCATCCATATAAATCGAGTGGTTTAGAATATATTCATGATTTAGTAAACCAATGCACTCAGATTAGTTTACAGTTTTTGAACGTGATTTTGAAGTACACCGAGTTGTTGTACGGACTTACGATATTAGACAAAATTATACACTATTAAATTCTGCACAAATTCTCTGAATACACTATTGACTTTAGATCAACCGTTTAAAGGTTATTCGATATAATAAATAAATGCACTACGCTTTTGTTAACCCGTATTGCATACATATAGTGCATTTAATATTATTATATAGTTAAGTGCTCAAAAAATTTTAATCACTTTATTACCCCTAATTTGTGTTTCGGATTTATTATTTATTACCCCTAATCGAGTGTTTTAGGATTTATACATGATTTTGTGAGATTCTATTTTTACCCCTTATTTAGATTTTTACCCTGATCCTGTTTATTTTTCTGCGAGCACCTTTTCTCAATCCTTAGCAGAATTACCACACACAGTCCTACAATATTTACTTTTGGTCGTAAATTCCCTTCACTCTGATCCAATGTGTTATTGTGTTCCTTGACCATTAGACCATTCGACCGTCGGATCGTTCGACCGAGGGAAAGCTTTGTCTACACACAAATCAATAACCAGAAGTGTTGGGGAAGTGTTGGAGAACTATTTGTCATGGGGATAAGGAGCAGGGGATGGAAGATCTAATTGTAGATGTCGGATATGATCAATGATGATTGTATTTTTGTGCTTGAAAATCTACAACTTAATGAACTCTGTTTGAATGTAAATCTTGGCAATACTATTTATATAAACCCTGGTAAATCTTTGAAATCTTTTAGAAAATTCTGGAAAAATAAGTACTATTTTCCAGTCTAGTCATTGTAATGGTGAAAGGAATCAGGATTCATTTTTTATAACTATTTTTCTATCCGTGTTGGCGGTCGTAAAAGTTGCGGTGGTGCCTCTGGCGGTGCTTATCGAAATGAACTGTTGCCGTCACGCCTAATGCCTGTTTACGATCGACGGACTCTGGATCTATATATATATACATACATACATACATACATACATACATACATATATATATATATATATATATATATAATATATATAAAATTCTTCTGTAATGATGTATGTAAATATTAGGTTGTCAAATATCTCCCTTCCGCTTTTTTGCTCTTGGTTTATAATACAAAAAGGCGGAAGGGAGATATTTGACAACCTATTATAATCCTCCTAAACGATTATTCGGATTTTGTTAAATCTTTCTGAAGATTGTTAAGGAATTTTTTCAAGACGAATGTGGTTATAAAAACATAGCAAGATTGTAGAAATACATGGACAAAATTGCAAAAAAAAACGACGTGTCATTTGTTTGACATTGAATACATTGGAGACATTGTTTGGCATTGCAAACAATTGAAAAATGTCATCTGCCAAAAATTTCAATTTACTCAAGAACCCAGACAATATTAGAATATGTATAATAAATTCATGACCATGAATAAGAAAATGAAAAGTCTAATTTATTATTGCCAAAAGCAGCAGACATATGCCAGAAATTAAAATAATATAAAATACAGTATACGTATGGCAGATTGAATGATACACATACAATCAATATTTGAAAAATTAATTCACATGAAATATGAAATTATGTAATAATCAGGGCCGGTCCTATCTTGAATGGCCTTAGGGAGCGCCAACACAAGATTCGGATATAAAATATTTAATATAGTTTTTTTTCAATATCATTCAAGAAATATATAATTTCTTTGCATCTTCTATTAATTTTTGCACAATCTTTTTAAAATAAGTTAAAAATTTCACTTTAAAACAACAAACGGGAAAGTAAAGATGAATATTATTGTCAAATTTTATATTCGTATTCAGTAGGTCTGAGAATTGGTAACTATCTATTTTTCATACCTCTAAGAGATAAGGGTTGTTCACTTTAATTATTTTTTAATTTTTGAAAAAAATATTTATTTTTATTTTTGTAGAATGTGACATTAAAAATACATACAATTCTAAATTTTCACTTTTTTATCATCAAACTCTATTTTTATAACCATTTTAGTAATGTATTAGTATTTATCTTTATTCAGTATATTCAGTATATTCAGTCAATGAATATTTTTGACATAATTATAGTACAGATTTTTTTTGAGTTTATGAAAATGCTTAAATCTTTCTTTAAAAAACAATTTCTTAACTTCCCGATGTAGAAGTATATGTTTTCATCAAAAAATCCGTTTCGCTAATTTTATGTTTTCTTGGCGTTTCTAGTCATTCTGAATCGAATGAGACCATATTTAGGGAAAAAGTATGTGTATGTGTGTATATATAAACACTTTTTTTAAATTTTTCGTCCACGTTTTCTTCAAAACGTCCGGACCGATTTCAAAAATTTAAAAGTTATTCGATGTATCTCGATGAGGACTAGCGTTTCTCAGTTTTGTGCGACGATCGGCCAAGCCGTTTTTTTATAAATAGCAGAAAAGTGAAAAAAAATTCACAATTCTGAATCGATTTTGAAAATTCAAAAACCGTTTGAAAGATATTGGTTGGGAATGATACTGATTAGTTTTAGGTGAAAATCTACCGAGCCGTTTTCAAATAATTAACTGTTGAAAGAAAAATTTAAGGCGATTTTTATGGATTTTTTTTTTATATCCGTGGTCTTATAGAGCTTATTGAATTATTACGGCCTTATCACAAGTAGTTTAATTTTAAAAATTCAAAGTTTGAGAAAATGACTAGTTTTTTTGACGTTTGTTAAAATTGAAATGAGACGATTTACTTGTTATAACGATAGAGCACTTGGTCTTAATGAACATACTGAAGCATTAAAGTCCTACGGAAACTGGTTCAATTATAAAAATTGTTAATTTTTGAAAAATTGCTTTAAGAAAATACTCCGAGTTAACGTGTTCGTTCGCTTTCAATTATGTGTAATAAATCCACTCGGAATACATAGAATCACTCATAAATTAATTTATTTTTTATTGATTAAGTCAATTATTACATCTATCGGGAAGTTCATGTAACTTGCCTCAAGGCAAAATACCAATACCAACTAGTTATATTCTGATCCAACCCTGTATACTTTTCCCTTGTCGTTTATTTCCTCGGTGTGGTTTAGTGGTTGTGCACCGTAAGATCCGTATCGACAACCCGAACATTAATATAAATCCACTGACTGATTATCCGACAAAACACAGGAACCCACATCATTTTCAGGGAAAGAGAAGTTCGAGAGAAAGAAAATATATTTCAGGACACTCTTTTTTAGTTAGCTTAGCAGAAACTAGAGAAAAATCTCTATGAACTATCTTAGGCACCTTGTTACAAAATTTTGAATGAAATACGGGACATTTTTCTACATTTTTTTGAATATCTAGGAAATATTGTTCCGGAAACACTTTTGTGGTTAGCTTAGCAGAAACTAGATAAAATTTACTGCAGATTCTTATAAAAAGTTTAATGTAGTCTTATATGAAAATTTTGAATAAAAAAATGCATAAATCCACTGTGAACTCGCCTTATTTTTGTCATAGGTTTGCCTCACAAATATTAGGGACACTTCTTAATATTTTTTGAATTACGCAAAAACTTTGTTCCGGGCATTCTTTTATGGTTAGTTTATCAGAATATAGATGAAATTTAAAACAATTTCTTGCAAACTGTCTCATACACTTTAATACAAAAATTTTGTATAGTTTGTTCTCGCCTTGATATATTTTACACATTTGAAATATATGGATTCGTGACATTTTTTTACCTCTCAAAAAAATTACTAAATTTCTGTATAACATATCTTATATACGTTGATACTAAAATTTTGTATAGTTTGAACTCGCCCTAATGTATTTTGCATATTTACAATAAAACGATTTGGGACACTTTTTTACGTTCCTTCAAATAACTCAAAAACTTTGTTCTAGGCACTTTTTTTTGGTTAGCTTAGCAGAAACTAGATAAAATTCACTAAAATTCTGTATAACATGTCTTAAACACTTTCATACAAAATTTTTGTATAGTTTGTACTCGCCTTAATGTATTTTGCATATTACCCCATATATGGATTCGTGACATTTTTTACGTCTCTTCAAATTACTCAAAAACTTTATTGTGGGCATGCTTTTTAGTTAGCCTGGCAAAAACTTTATAAAAGTTACTTAATTTCTTTGATATAAAAATTTTCTATAATTTGTACTCGCCCTAATGTATTTTGCATATTACAGTATATGAAATAGGGACACTTTTTACATTTTATTAAATAACTCAAAAAAAGTTTTCGGGGCACTCTTTTTTAATTAGCTCAGCAGAAACTAGATAGAATTTACTGAAATTCTGTATACTATGTTTTATACACTTTGATACAAAATTTTTGAACAAAATGAATTCTCCCGATTTTGAATTTACAAAAGCTAATATCACTGTGAACATACAATTCTCGTTTTATTTCTTACAATAATAATATTCTTAGCTAGATTTAAAATGTCCGTTAGAAATTCGGTCAATCGAATAATCCGGAATAAATTCAATTTTATTTCCTGTTCCTTGTTGTTGTTCCTGTTTTTCTTTTTTTTTGGCAACAAAGGATTTATCCATGCAAGTGCAGAAGAGAGTGGATGGGACGCGTATCTTATTTTTGCGCTCGAACGATTTACCAATCTCTCTCTCTTTGGTGGAAATATATATATATATATATATATATATATATATATATATATATTATATATATATTAATATCAAAATATTACCCTGGCTGCAAGTCGTCCACCAGAACGACTTCAAATGCAGATAAACTTCTCGGAACCATACAGTAGTTATACAAGATTATGTACGTGTTCAGGCTTATTTTATTTAAAATTTTCTTCAGGGCTATATTAAACGTGTATATGGAATTTTAGTAAATTTTATCTACTTTCTGCTAAGTTAACTAAAAAAGAGTGCCCTGAACAAAGTTTTGGAGTTATCTGCAGAAATGTAAAAAAGTGTCCCGGATCCATATACCAAAAATACACACAACATGTTCAAACTAGTTTAAACTCCTCTGAATTAATTTAAATTTTTTATTTCGATTTTAAAGCACACCGAGTTGCTTTAGGAACTTCTAACCAAAGACAATATTTTACATTATTCAATTTCAAACAAATTCGCCAAATATTGTATTAATGCCATACGAACCGTATAAAAGTTATGACACTTAGAATAAAGAAGTACGTAAAAATATACTTTTGAATTGAAATTTTGAAAAGAAAAATGAAACACATTTTCCTCTGGACCTGCCTTCTTATCCACTCCAGTTTCCTTTACAAAGTTACGTAATATACATTGTAAAAAGAAAGTTGAAGAATTTTCTCCCGATACCTCCCCCTATTCTCATTCCAGTGGCGTCGTGTGTCTTCAATTTCGTTACAAAGTGTAAACGAACAAAGGCATAAAACCGTTGTAGGCACTTTGAAGCAATAACAACACCTCCAGGGGCGGCGGAGGGTTCTGTATCGAAAATATAGTGATGGGGATAAGAAACAGAAAAATTCGATGTGAAAATAAAAATAATTTGATTTGAACAAAAATTAAAATTTTGACAAAGACTTATGATTTTTTTTATTGTTTATTTGTTGGCTTTATATGCACGTACATTAGTCATATACATTTTAAAAGTCATCTTTACAATTTTATGAATTAGGTACTAATATCGATATGTCTATTAAGCTAACGTTTTTCCATCTAGCTACCTGTCTAAATTTGATCCTTTGTAATATAAACACACTTTTGTGTGTACTTATTACTTATAAGTGCCATAACTTTTATACGATTCATTTGTCATTAACACAATATTTAGCAAATTTGTTTAAAATTGCATAATCTAAAATATTGTCTTTAGGTATAAGTCTCTAGAGCAACTCAGTATACTTTGAAATCGTGATTGAAAATATAAAAATAACGTCAAGGTAAAAGTAGTTGGAATGCAGTTCAAGAAGTTGATTCGGGGCATTTTTTTTACATTTTGTTTAATAACTTGAAAATTTTGTATCGGGCACTCTTTTTTAGTTAGCAAACCAGAAACTAGATAGAATTAACTAAAATTCTGTATACTTAGCCTTACATACTATCATACAAAAATTTTGTGTAGTTTGAACTCGTCCTTATATATTTTGCATATTTACAATATATGGATTCGGGACACTTTCTGCATTTCTCTAAATAACTCGAAAATTTTGATCGAGGTACTTTGGTTTAGTTAGCTTAGCAGAAATTAGATAAAATTTATCACGTTTCCCTATAAACAGTTTGATATTGTTTTATATGAAAATTTTGTAAAAATCCAATTGACCTTATATATGATCCTAAATTCTCTTTACTTACGATGATTCGAGGCGTTTTTTTACATTTCTGTAAATAACTCAAAAACTTTGTACTGGGCACTGTTTTCTGGTTAGTTTAGCAGAAACTAAATAAAATTTACTAAAATTCCATATAAACAATTTAATATAGTCTTAAAAAACACATTTTGAATAAATCCAACGTAAACTTTTTTTTAATACACTTTGCATATTTACAATATATGGAATTCGGGACACTTTTTTACATTTTATCAAAATTTTATACAAAACACTCTTTTTTTAGATAGCTTAGAGGAAAGAAGATTAAATTTACAAAATTGCCTTGCAAACAGTTCAATATACTCTTATATAATTTTTTTTAATAAAACTCATGAGAACTCGTCTTATATATTGTCTCAACTTTGTCATACAAGCATTAGGAACATTTTTTTTACATTTTACTGAATAACTTACAAACTTTGTTCAGGACACTCCTCTTAAGTTAGCTTAGCAGAAACTAGATAAAATTCACGAAAATTCTGTGTACTCAGTCTTATACACTTTCATACAATAATTTTGTATAGCTTGAACTCGCCTTAATGTATTTTGCATATTCACAATAAATGGATTCGGGACGCTTTTTTACATTTCTTCAAATAACTCAAAAATTTTGTACCAGGCTCTATTTTTTATTTAGCTTAGCAGAAACTAGATAAAATTTACTAAAATTCTATATACTCAGTCTTATACTCGTACACTTTGATACAAAATAATCGAATAGTTTGAACTCGCCCTAATGTATTATTTTGCATATTTATAATCAATGGAGACGTTTTAGTCTTAGCTTATATTTCTTCATATAAAAGCATGATGTTTTTTCAAGTTCGATCTTTTCCATCGACTTTCCTCACCACTATCGCGTATGTCGATTTTGTCGAGGGGGAGAGTTTCTCGTCGTGTGTAATAAAACAACAACAGGTACTACACCTAGATGGCTCAATAAAAATTCCAAGATTCCTCGAATTTTATTGCAAATTTAGAAATACCTCTTGGCACGCACTGGCGATTGGTACAAACTAGGGTTTGTCGGTTTTCAAAAACCGGTTTTAAAAACCGTTTTTTTTGGCGAAAATTATGGAAATCGAAAACCGTTTTTTTAGTGAAAAAAGTCGTTTTTTACTGTATAAATAGAAAATGACAAATATAGCCAAATATAAAAGATAGATGAAAGCGTTTTGATTCTTGACAATTAAGCATAATTTGGTTGCAAGTATGAGAGAATTTTCTATTTCAGTAGCAATTCGATAGACGTTCTCAGTTTTTTGAAATCATATTTTATTAAACAAAAAAACAATTAGAATGTTTAAAATTAATTAATTAAAATTGCTCGGAACAGACAATACCCGAGTTTAACTTAATTATTTTTAAAACTAAAATTGATATTAACAAGTATCTAATTTTTAACTTCCCGTAGGGTAAGTTATTGTAATGGGCCGAAAATCGGAATTGAAAATTTTTACATTTCTCGACGTTTTGAAGGTTTCTGAACGTTTTGGCATACCTCAGAAAAAATGGATGTGTGTGTGTGTGTGTGTGTGTAGTGTGTGTTGTGTGTATGTGTGGATACAAATTTCCAGTCACGTTTTAGGGCGCACGGATCAACCGATTTGAATGGTTCAAAACACATTCGATTCCTATTGATAGGGAAAGAGCTGATTAGTTTTTGGCAAAGGCAGGTCCAGCCGTTTCGGAGATACGGAGCAAAGAGTGCGGAAAATAGAAATCGAATTTTTGAGAGAACGGAGTATCCGATTTGAATGATCTAAAAAACATTCAATTAGTAATGATTGGGAGAAGTTTTATTAGTTTTTGGCAAAGGCAGGCCCAGCCATTTCGAAGATACGGAGCTAAATATGTAAAAAATGGCAGTTTTTGAGAGAACTAAGCGTCCGATTTGAATGATTCAAAAAACTTTCTGCTTGTCTTAACAAAATAATTGATTTTGGAAAAAAAAATTTTTGTTCTTTTTTTTTTTTTTTAGTTTTTTGTTGAAACAAATAATTTCAACTTTGCTATTCAGTTTATATAATTCTTATAAATATTAGACAATGTTACAATATTTATAATAATCTATTTGAAAACATTCAGTATTCCTCGAACATTTCGTTACGGTACGGGAAGTTCCAGCAATTTGCCTTAAGGCACGATGCCACCCACCCCACTAGTTTTTTTTTTAAATTGATGCATTTTTTTATTTAAAAATGTATTATTTTTATTTTTTCGAAAACTTTCCTTTCACTATCATAAAACTATTTTCATTCTTATATGTGAAAATGATGCATGAATAACGAATAATTATTTTCAAAGTTATTTAATCAAGATAAACTATTATTTTTTAGTTCTACTAACTAAAATTAAAATAATATTGTTTACTATCTATAAAATTCAACAATAAATAAATTCAGTGAAATACTATTCTAAATTACACAATATTTGCGGATAAATCACAGAATATTCGGGCAAAAATTTATTTTCTATATAAAATTCGAAAACTGGCTAAAACCGGTTTTTTAGTAAAATAAAAATTCGAAAACCGGTTTTCTGAAATGTCGGTTTTTGTAATAACCCTAGTACAAACAAATGTCAATATATAAAAATCAGTCAACGCATATTTAATTCTTTTCTAAAAATATAAAAAAAACACAGCCAAGTAGTATTATCCTCGGACCTGCCTTTTGAAAATACATGTAACTATTTTCATGTAACTATTATCAAATCTAGATGTAAAACTTACGAGAATCTCGTTCCGAAAAGCAATTAATTCCTTCTACCTTGTTATAAGGCAGTTTGGCAAGGGTGTTGCCAGATGATGGTATGATAGTGGTGGTTATATGGCGGTGCTTGTTGTCTAAAAATATAAAAAAAACACAGCCAAGTAGTATTATCCTCGGACCTGCCTTTTGAAAATACATGTAACTATTTCATGTAACTATTATCAAATCTAGATGTAAACTTACGAGAATCTCGTTCCGAAAAGCAATTAATTCCTTCTACCTTAAATAATTGGATAGGGGCAGTTTGGCAAGGGTGTTGCCAGATGATGGTATGATAGTGGTGGTTATATGGCGGTGCTTGTTGGGGGTTATATATATATATATATATATATATAATATATATATATATATACCGTGGGTATCCATCCACCATCCACCGCCACGTCTGTCCTTTCTAGCATTTCATTCCGTTTTCCCTTCAGAAGTAGATGAAATAGACAGGGCGCTGTTAGGTAGATTTTAAGTATTTGAGTTTGGTTTTTGTTGGTGATGGCACGAATGCCGAAACGTAAAGTGGTAGTAAACGAAATATTAATGTGCCAACAAAAATATTACTCAACGCGTCAATTTACTAGCATGTGCTGAATTCAAAATATGACAATTTTAATGTGTCTGAAATTTCAATTTTGTCTGTCAATGTGTCAAAAGCTAAAAATTTGTCAAATGTGTCAATTTGTCGAAAACTTCAATTTTGCCTGTCCATGTGTCACAGGAGCTACAATTTTGCCTATCTTACAGCAGAAATTAAAATTTCTACTGTCAATGTGTCACAAGCTATAAATTTTAATGCCAATGTGTCAAGAGCTACAACTTTGCCTGTCAATGAGTAAAGAGCTACAATTTTGTCTGTCCATGTGTCACAAGCTACGATTTTGAATGTCAATATATCAAAAGCTATAATTTTGCCTATCAATGTAAGAAAAGGAAAAAATTTTGGAATACAATGTGTCAAAAGCTAAAAATATTTAATGTCAATGGTGCCAAAAGCTAAAAATTTTATTGTCAATGTGTCAAAAGCTAAAACTTTTACTGCCAATGTGTCAAAAGATACAATTTTGCCTGTCAATGTGTCAACTTCTACATTTTTGTCAAATGTGTCAATGTGTCAAAAGCTTCAATATTGACTGTCAATGTGTCAAAAGCTACAATTGGCCTGTCAAGGTGTCAAAATCAACATTTTTGTCAAGTGTGTCAGTATATCAAGAGCTATAATTTTGCCTGTGCATGTGTCAGAAGTTACATATTTTACTGTCGATGAGTCACGAGCTAAAATTTTTACTGTCAATGTGTCAAAAGCTAAAGATTTTACTGTCAATGTGTCAAAAGCTAACATTTTTACTGTCAATGTGTCAAAAGCTAACATTTTTACTGTCTATGTGTCAAAAGCTAACATTTTTACTGTCTATGTGTCAAAAGCTAAAATTTTGCATAACAATATGTCAAAAGCTAAAATTTTCACTGCCAATGTGTCACAAGCTAAAATTTTTTCTCTCAAAGTGTCAAAAGCTAAATTTTTTAATGTCAATGTACCAAAAGCTAAAATTTTTACTGTTAATGTGTTACAAGCTAAAATTTTGGAAGACAATAAGTCAAAGGCTATAATTTTGAAGGTCAATGTGTCAAAAGCTAAAACTTTGAATGTCGATGAGACAAAAACTAAAATTTTAAATGTTAATGTGTCATGAGCTAAAAATTTTATTGTCAATATGTCAAAAGCTAACATTTTTACTGTCTATGTGTCAAAAGCTAAAATTTTGCATAACAATATGTCAAAAGCTAAAATTTTCACTGCCAATGTGTCACAAGCTAAAATTTTTTCTCTCAAAGTGTCAAAAGCTAAATTTTTTAATGTCAATGTACCAAAAGCTAAAATTTTTACTGTTAATGTGTTACAAGCTAAAATTTTGGAAGACAATAAGTCAAAGGCTATAATTTTGAAGGTCAATGTGTCAAAAGCTAAAACTTTGAATGTCGATGAGACAAAAACTAAAATTTTAAATGTTAATGTGTCATGAGCTAAAAATTTTATTGTCAATATGTCAAAAGCTAACATTTTTACTGTCTATGTGTCAAAAGCTAAAATTTTGCATAACAATATGTCAAAAGCTAAAATTTTCACTGCCAATGTGTCACAAGCTAAAATTTTTTCTCTCAAAGTGTCAAAAGCTAAATTTTTTAATGTCAATGTACCAAAAGCTAAAATTTTTACTGTTAATGTGTTACAAGCTAAAATTTTGAAAGACAATAAGTCAAAGGCTATAATTTTGAAGGTCAATGTGTCAAAAGCTAAAACTTTGAATGTCGATGAGACAAAAACTAATATTTTAAATGTTAATGTGTCATGAGCTAAAAATTTTATTGTCAATATGTCAAAAGCTAACATTTTTACTGTCTATGTGTCAAAAGCTAAAATTTTGCATAACAATATGTCAAAAGCTAAAATTTTCACTGCCAATGAGTCACAAGCTAAAATTTTTTCTCTCAAAGTGTCAAAAGCTAAATTTTTTAATGTCAATGTACCAAAAGCTAAAATTTTTACTGTTAATGTGTTACAAGCTAAAATTTTGAAGGTCAATGTGTCAAAAGCTAAAACTTTGAATGTCGATGAGACAAAAACTAAAATTTTAAATGTTAATGTGTCATGAGCTAAAAATTTTACTGTCAATATGTCGAAAGCTATAATTTTACCTATCCATGTGTCAAAAGCTACAATTTTGCCTATCGATGTAGCAAAATTTAAAATTATTACTGTCAATGTGTCACAAGCTAAAACTTTTACTGTCAATGTGTCAAAAGCAATAATTTTGAATGTCCATGTGTCAAAAGCTAAAGTTTTGCCAAATGTGTCAATGTATCATAGCTATTATTTTGCCTGTCAATGTGTCAAGATCTACATTTTTGTCGAAGATGTCAAAAACTTTCATTTTGCATGTCAATGTGTCAAAAGCTACAATTTTGCCTATCAATGTAGACAAGCTACAATTTTGCCTGTCTATGTGTCAATAGCTAAAGTTTTTACAGTCAATGTGTCAAAAGCTAAAATTTTTAATGTCAATGTGTCAAAGGCTAACATTTTTACTGTTAATGTGTCACAAGCTAAAATTTTGGAAGACAATGTGTCAAAAGCTACAATTTTGCCTGGCTATTTTTGAATGTCTATTTATTCAAGGTAAATTTGTCAAAACTTAAAAGTTTGACTGTCAATATAAGAAAAGCAAAAATTTTGGAATACTATGTGTCAAAAGCTAAAATTTTGAATGCCCATGTGTCAAAAGCTATATTTTTAATTGTCAATGTGTCAATGATAAACATATCGAACTAAAATTTTGAATATCGAAATGTCAAAAGCCAACATTTTAAATGTCAACGTATCGTGAGCTAAATTTTTTAAAGTGAATGTGTCAAAGGCTAAAATTTCTTATTTTTCTTTAAAACGTTTGTAAAATTTATTACTGTCAATATGTTAACAAACAAAAATTGTCAGTATCAAAGTGTCAAAAGCTAATATTTACTAAGTCAACGTGTCAAAAGGTAAATTATATATTCTGAATGTGTCACAAGCTAAAATTTTGAGTGTCACAATCAGAAATTGTGAATGTCAATTTATCACAATCTAAAATTTTGAGTGTCACAATCAGAAATTGTGAATGTCAAATTTATCACAAGCTAAAATTTTGAGTATCACAAGCTGAAATTGTGAATGTCAATTTATCACAAGCTAAAATTTTTGTGTTGATATGACAAAAGCTATATTATATACTGTCAATAAGTAAAAAACTATAATTTTGTTTGTCAATGTGTCAAAAGCAATTTGTCGACATCTAAAATTGTGAGTGTCAATACGCAAAAAGATAAATTTTTGAATATTAAAGTATTTAAGCTAAAACTCTTAAGGTAAATGCGTTACAAGCTAAAATTTTAAATGTCAATGTGTCAAAATTAAAATTATTAGTGCAACATTTTCAATGTCAATATGTCACAAGCTAAATTTTTTAATGATAATTTGTCAAAACCTAAGAATTATAAGTATCAATGTGCCAAAAATCAAAAAAATTAAATGTCAATGTGTTAGAACCTATAATTTTAAATGTCAACGTGTCAAAAATAACAATTTTGCCAGTCAATGTGTCAAAACTTGAAAATTAAAATATAAATTTGTAAAAAGCTAAAATGTTGAATGGCATCGTTAGTATATTAACATTTTAAAGTCAACGAATCAAAATTTTGAAAAAATTGGGTGTCAATATAATATATATAATTATTTTCTATAGTCAATATGTCAAGACTTAAAATATCCCAATTCCATTGTAAAAATATAATAAGAAGTTGAAGTTGAAGTGAAAATTTCTGAAAAATTTGAGTATCAAAAAAATATTTGATGTCAATATGTCAAGATGCTAAGATTTCTAATGTCAATGAGGCAAAATATTGAAAAAAACCAAGAGTCACTATTTAAAAAAATTGTCGAAGTATCAATGGGTCAAAATATTAAAGTAAATGTGTCAAAAGTTAAAATTTTATAGAAAAATATGTCAAAACTAAAATTCTGAGCGTCAATATGTCAATATGTAAAGAGTTAAAATTTTGAGTGTCAATGTGTCGATAAGGCAAAAGTTAAAAAAAATTGTAGTGTCAATATGGAAAAAGATAAAATTCTATGTGTCAATATGGCAAAAGTTAAAATTGTGAGTGTCAATGTGTCAAAGCTAAAATATTTAGCGTCAATATATCAAAAGCTAATATTTTAAATGTCAATGTATCAAAAGCTAAAATCGTGAGTGTCATTGTGTCACAAAACAAAATTTTATATCTCACTGTACCAATTTACTAAAATGTCTTATATAATCAAACTGTGTTTTTTTAGCTCAAATCCTATAGCCCTCCTTTCTTTTCCACCAGCCAAGATCATTGTCAAGATTATAATTTTGGCAGTCAACGTGTCAAAACCTAAGATTTTGTCATATGTATCAATGTATTAAAAAGTACAATTTTGCCTGTCTATGTGTCAATAGCTAAAGTTTTTACAGTCAATGTGTCAAAAGCTAAAATTTTTAATGCCAATGTGTCAAAGGCTAACATTTTTACTGTTAATGTGTCACAAGCTAAAATTTTGGAAGACAATGTGTCAAAAGCTACAATTTTGCCTGGCTATTTTTGAATGTCTATATGTTCAAGCTAAATTTGTCAAAACTTAAAAGTTTGACTGTCAATATAAGAAAAGCAGAAATTTTGGAATACAATAATGTGTCAGAAGCTAAAATTGTGTTTCCCTTAACTCAAATCGATTACTCTTCCTTTCTTTTCCACCAGCTCCCTTATTAGCTTCGTCAGAAAGCACTTGCTCGCAGTTGGCACATAACTAGTTAATTTCCCCGTGTAGCATTTGTAGCGAATTTTAGATCCCTCCGAGCTATTTTAGACGTTTCCACATTTCTATGTGGTCTGCGGATGAATTGTACATTGCAAATTATGTATACATTTTCAGGATCAGGCATCAACCTGGATAGGATGATACAGGTTATCAAATTCTAGACGACCAAAACATAGTTGATGGTAATTGGATAAGGGATGGTTGATTTGATTCGGTTTAATTTGATCGAAATAAAAAATTAAGTTGACAAGAGATTCTAAACTAATTCTGATTGGACTCGATCAGGTTTTGTTTATTATGTCTACATTTCTTGTAAACATACATAAGTTGTTTGTGCACTTCTGCACCAGAACTATAGAGAACACACAAGAGGGAATCACGAAGAAAAAACTATAGGTACAGTCTTTGATTTTGCTCTAGTTCACCAACTTTTTTTTATTTTTTATAAAAGTTTATTACATAATTCTATGAATTTTGGATAAAATGCCAATTATATAATCCTATATCATTTCTGTTGATCAAATTCTAAACCACATATTTGATGGATGATAAACTAATTGGATGTGAATAAGGGATGAATGAAAAATAGGTTGGTGCAAAGGGTGTTGTGTGAGATTTTAAATTAAAGACAAGTTTCTGCGGATTATTATTATCAAAAAATTTAAATTTTAAGGGATCTAGATATTGAAATACCAAAATGTGAGATTGCTGAATTCACTAATTTCAAAATCAATGAGTTCAAGATTTCATTGTCGACGAGTTAAAGATTATAATTACAATATTAAATTTTCCAAAAAAAAGTTTCCAAGATTTTCAAAATTGACGATTCAATTTTTTTAAATTGTAAGATTGTATAATTTTTAAAATGTAAGTCTAATACTTTCAATTTGTGAGATTCCAAGATTTTCAGAACGTGATATTCCAAGATATTTATGATCGGAAATTCCAATATTTTCAAAATGTGAAGGTATTATAATTTAAATTTACGATTTTCCAAGATTTTTAAAACAGTAAGATTCCACAACTTACAAAATTGTATAAAGCCAAGATTTTTAAATTATGAGATTTTAAGATTTTCGAAATACGAGATTCCAAGTTTTATAAAATTGTAGGATTCTAAAATTTCCAAATTGTGAGTGTCCAAAATTTCTCAAATTGTAAATTCTAAGATTTAAAATTGTTAGATTCTAAGTTTTCCAAATGATGAGATTCCAAATTTTTTTCAATTGTTAGATTCCAAGATTTTTAAATTGGGAGATTCCAAGATTTTTAAATTAAGAGATTCCAAGATTCTTAAATTATGAGATTCCAAGATTTTCAGCGTGTGAAATTCCAAGATTTTAAGTGTGTGAGATTCCAAGATTTGCAAAATTGTAGGATTCCAAGATTTTTAAATTGTGGGATTCCAAGATTTTCCAAATCAGTGATTCCAAGATTTTCAAATTTTTAAATTCCAAGATTTGTGAAAACGACTTTTAAGTTGAGAGATTCTAAGATTTTCAATTTGTGAGATTCTAAGATTTTCAATTAGTAGGATTCCGTGATTTTTAAATTGAGACTTTCCCATATTTTTAAAATTGTAAGATTCCAAGATTTAGAATTGATTCAGATTTTTTTTTTTAATTGTGAGATTCCAAGATTTTCAGATTTTGATATTCCCAGATTTTTAAAATGTCAGTTTCCAAAGATTTTCAAATTTTAAGTTTTTCAGATTTTTCAAATTTTAAGTTTCTCAGAATTTTCAAATTGTGAGATTCCAAGATATTTAAGATCGGAGATTCCAAGATTTTCAAGACCTGACATTTCAATATTTTTGAAATCAAAGATTCCAAGATTTTTAAAAACTGATTTTCAAGGCTCTAAAATAACGAAATTCAAGGCTCTAAAATAATCAAATTCAAGGCTCTAAGATAATCGAATTCAAGGCCGTAAAATAGTCAAATTCAAGGCTTTAAAATAGTCTAATTCAAGACTTAATGAAATAATACTCAAATTAAAACGGTCAAAAATTCAAGACCTAAAATCAACAAATCCAAGAACATAATGTTAATGACAGATCCAAGACTCAAATATTTGCAAATCCAAGGCTATAAAATCTACAAATCCAAGACAAAAATAATGACAAATCCAAGGTTTCAAGATCAATGATTTCAAGACCTTAAAATCAATGGTTCCAAGACTCGAAAATCAATGATTCCAAGACTTTGAATCAACAAATTCAAGATTCTAGAAAAGATAAATCCAAGACTGTAAAAGAGATAAATATAAGACTCTAAAAGAGAAAAACATAAAGCTCTAGAAGTGATAAATTCAAGGCTCCAAAAATAACAAATACAAGACCTTAAAATCCACAATTCAAGACCCTATAATCAACAAGCGCAATGCTCTAAAAACAGTAAACCTAAGACTCTAAAATTATAGATTTCAAAACACTAATAACATAAAATACAAAGCTCGAAAATCGAGGATTCCAAGACCATAAAACCAACGATATCGAAACCCTTCCAGAGAATTACAAGACCCTATAATCGAAAGTACAAAGACTCTACACAAAATGGCCGATTACAAGACTCTAGAATCGACAAATACAAGACTCTAAAATCGACGAATCCAAGACTCTAAAATTTATAAATTTAAGATTATAAGATATATAAATCGTCTAGAACAGACAAATCCAAGGTTCTAATATCAATAAATTCAAGATTGTAACAACAACAAATCCAAGGCTCGTAGCTTTCAAAATTCTAATAATATAAACCAAACTCAAAAAAAGAGAAAATCGGATATTTCAAGACACTAAAATCAAGGATTTCAATGACTCTAAAATCGAAGTTTCCAAGGCTCTATAATCGAAGTTTCCGAGACCCTAACATCGAAAAATCCAAGACTAATTTATTTATATATTTATTCAATAGCAAAATGATGACTCCAAGACCTAAATTCGACCTCAAATTCAAGAAGACCAGAAAAGTTCTGCACCAAAAAAGAAACCACACATCACTTCATTCATCCTCCTCCTTCGATCAAAATTTATTACCCCATCTCGATTTCGCCATTTTCACCGCCCCCAGTCACCTGTTCCAGTGGCGCAGATTAATGAAAACGTTTTCCCCTTTTCCAGAGAACAATTTCCAGTTGTCCCCTTCGTGTAATTCCACCGAGCGCATCCATCAAATTGATGACTCGATAGACATTGGCAGGAATTGAGAAGAATTTGAGAAAGGGCTGAACAGACATATGGTAACAGGAAAAGACTAACTAGTGGTGTATGGCATCGTGCCTTGAGGCAAATTGCTGAAACTTCCCCCGTACCGTAATGAAATATTCGAGAAATTTTAAACGTTTTCAAATATATTATTACAAATACTGTAACATTCATTATTTTTGCTATCTTGTTTGTTATATCTGAGCAAATCAAAAGTAAATCATAAATCAATTTATCTCTCGTCATTTCATTTCGAATTCAATGTCAAAAAATTCCTGAATTGTCTAATTTACACAAAATTGAAAAAATTCTCCAGTATAGTCACAGTCTAAACGCATTTGCAAATAATTCTGTGCGACATTTTCACTTATACTGTGCTTAGCTCGACGGCATTTTCACATTTTTCAATGGTTTTCACAAAATTGGAAAAGTGCACCAGTACATAGACACCCAGTGCTTAGCCTGGGTGATTTTTTAAATTTTTAATCCAAAATTACAAAAATATTTTACGGAAAATAAAAAAAGATGTTAGAATTTTTTATCCTCAAAAGCAATTGTTTTATCAATATAATATATACATATATATACATATATATATATATATATATTTATATATTTATATATATATATATATATATATAAGATATGCCTTAAAATGTTCAGAAACCTTTAAAACGTCAAGAAATGCAAAAATTTTCATTTTCGATTTTTGGCCCATCACTATAATTATCCTGCGGGAAGTTAAAAGATTAACTAGTTGTAAAGTCTGCATATGCTTTTATTTCCGCTCTTTTTTTGATTATTTCTAACTATTTACAATGAAATGTTTAGTAAGTCTAAAGAAGTTTTACTTCAAAATTTTTAGATCGCCGGATATATCGCTTGTTGGGTATCGTTTGAAAGGTCTTGACAAGTAGAAAACGATTCTTCTAAAAAAAAAGAGTATATAGTAACAACATTCTGAAGAAGTTGGTCAGAAATTAGGAAAAATTGGAGAAAGGAGCTGTACAGACATATGGTAATAACTTCTTTAATTATTTCCGCCCGTTTATCAAGTATTTCTGACATTATTTAAAATGAAATGTTTAGTAAGTCTAAATAAGTTTTACTTCAAAAATTTTAGGTCGTCGGATATATCGCTTGTTTGGTATGGTTTGAAAGGTCTTGACAACTAAAAAACGATTTTTCTAAAAAACTGTGTGGTTTGATAAAAAATTACACTTACAATGATTTTTTATTAAACGAGTCGAAAGAAGTTTTACTTCAAAAAATTTAGATTCTATCTTCTATCGCATGTGGAAACGATTTTAGTAACAAATCATGTGCATCGTAATTAAAACGTTATTTATACTATTATTAAATCAAAAAGTTTGTTATATTTTGTATAAAACTTGTATCTAAAACAAATACTAAAATTAACTATGTTATCTGTCCAAAAAAATTACACTTTTAATGAATTTGTATTGAACGAGTCTAAAGAAGTTTTACTTCAAAAAAATTTGATTCTATCTATTATGGCATGTGGGGTATCATTTGAAAGGTCTTGACGAGTAGAAAATGATTATTATATAAAAAAATGTATAAAGTAAAGAAGCTATATATATATATATATATATATATATATATATATATATAATATGATATAATAGTAAAAACCGTGCAAAACTTACTGTATCAGCATGATTTAGCAAGTTTTACCTGAAAATAAAAAAACATGTATATTAGTAAGTCTCACAAACAACTTATGTATGTTTACAAGAAATATAAACTTAACTTAATTCAAAATAATTCATTAATCATATATATATATATATATATATATATATATATATATATATATATATATATATATATATATATATATATATATATATATATATTCGTCATTACATATATCTGATAAACTTGACTTAGTTTAATTCAAACTATTTTGTTACATTTTCACCAATTTTGTAAAAATTATAAATTGAGTACATTTGTGTTGAATATTCAGGTTTATGTTAAAATTAATTATTTATAGGTTATTTTATTTAGTTAGTAACGTTGACAATAGTTTTTTCTTGAAATAAATATTTACAGGTTGGACTTTTCATTTTTTAGAAGCAAAACCTACTAGTTGGCATTAAAAGAAAGCCATTAAGCATTAGAGTAACCAATAGTTGGTCATTGTAGTAGTCTAAGAAATAAATCATACACCAAATATCGTATAAAGAACTAAAAATAAAAGTACAGAACCGTATAACCTTCTTATTATTATTATTAATCAATCAATCGACATCATACGTCATCTATCCCTGTTTATTTTTTTCTACTATAACTTTTGCAGAAGTGGGATGACCGTGTAGGGGTTGTTGCAGGCGGTTCGGGCGCTCGACTTCCGCGTCATTAGCCGAATTTCGCATTCGGATGGGCACGTAGACTATTTATTATGCGCGTACCCCCGACACAGCCCTGTTAGCCCTGTTAGCCCTGTTAGCCAGCCAGATCGGTTGGTTAACTGGAGAACTCTGGTTGAGTGTACACGAAAAATGTACTGGGGAATAGATGTTATATGGAAGATAGTCGATGAGGACTGTGTAGTAAAATCTAATATTTTGTTATACTAAAATCTAAAAACTAAAATCTGATATAAAAAGGATTCTAAAATTCACGAGTTCCAAGATTCCCAAATTCAGAAACTCCAAGATTTTCGAATACACAAATTCAAGGTTTTCAACTACACAAATTCCAAGATTCTAAAATACCAATTCTTAAAGTCAAATTTTGTATCATATATCTAAGATTCTAAAACCATAATATTCAGATCTTAATATCGACGATTCCAAGACCTTAATATCTACGATTTCAGTGCCCTAAAATTGAAGATTCCAAGTTCAAATCGATGATACCAAAGTTCCAATCTATTATTGTAAAGACCAATAATGAAATATTGCAAGGTAAAAAAATCCCAAAATTCTGCGATTTCAATGCCCGAAAACAGATGATTCCAAGACCCCAATAACGATTATTTTAAGATTTTGTAATCAAGGCTTTAAGATTGCAAATATATCAAAGTCTTAAAATCTTTAATTCCAAGACCACAAAATCGATAATACCAAAGACTAGAATCAATGATTGCAAGGTAATAAAATCGAAAATTCCAAGATAATAAAATATAAATACTCAAAATTCTGCGATTTCAATGCCCCAAAGCAGATGATCCTAAGGCCCTAAAATTGAAGATTCCAAGGCCTTAAAATCGATGATATCAAAGCTCCAGAATTTATTATTGTAAAGACCTAAAATCAATTATTTCAAAGACCTAAAGTCGATGATTGTGCCACGTCTTAATAATATTTATCTCAAAGCCCTAAAATAGATGATTCCAAGACCCTTAATTCGATAATTCCACGATAAAATCTATGATTCTAAATCATAAAAATGTACGATTCCAAGACCCTAAAATCGACGATGCCAAGATCCAAAACTCGATTATTCCTAGATCCTGAAATCTTGAAAATTTATAATCTTGAAAGCTCAAAATCGATTATTCCAAAATCTTTTTATGTATGATTCCAAGGCCACAATATCGATGATTCTATGGCCCTAAAACCGAGGATTTAAAGACCCTATAATAGATGATTCCAACGCTCTAAAATCAATAATTACAAGGCCCTTTAGTCAATGATACTAAGGCCTAAAATCGATCAATTGCAAGATATTGAAAATTCCAAAATAATAAAACGAAAGTCTCAAAATTATGCAATTTCAATCAGGTAATTCCAAGACCCTAAAATTGAAGATTTCAAGGCCCTAAAATCGATGATTCCAAGACCCTAATATCAATGATTCCAAGACCACAAAATCTAAGATTCCAAAGCTCTAAAATCTAAGATTCCAAAACCCTAAAATCCTTGATTCAAAGACCCTTAATTCAATAATGCTGTAAGACTCAAAGATTTTCACAATGAAAGATTCCAAGATTTTCAAAACTAAAGTCTCCAAAATCATTCATTTAAATCATAGTTTCTAAAATTGTCAAAATAAATAAATTCAGGAAGATCAAAATAAAACATTCCAAAATTTTCAACAAATAAAATGCAAGATTTTCAAGTTAAAGATTCCAAGATTTTAAAAATGTTGCATTCCAAGATCTTAAGAATGTAATATTACAATATTTTCAAAACCAAAGATTCCAAGTTTCAAAAGCGACGATTCCAAGATATTTAAAATCAAATTTTCCATGATTTTTGAAATCAAATATTCCAAGATTTTTTTTTATCAAGATTCCAAAGTTTTCAAAGGTTTTCATAATAAAAGATTCCAAGGTTTTCATAAAAAGCAATCCAAAATTTTCAAAATCAAAGATTCCAAGATTTTTCGGATTCCAAAAGATTCCAAGAGATACTTCATTAGCAAAGATTCCAAGATAATCACAATCAAATATTCCAAAATTTTAAAAATGACAAAGGTTCGCAAAGACAAAGATTACAAAGGTTTTTAAAATAAAAAATTCGAAGATTTTTGAAATCAAAGATTCCAAAATTTTCATTAACAAAGTTTACAATATATACAAAATCAAATTTTCCAAGATTTTAAAAACGACAAAGATTCCAAGGTTTACAAAAACAAAGATTCCACGGACTATAATATAAAAAATTCCAAGAGTTTCAAAATCGAATATTTCAGGTTTTTTTAAGAACCAAGATTCCAAGATTTTCAAACCCAAAGAAACCAAGAAAAATCATTCTATCAAAATGAATGGTATTCTAGAACAATTTGTACAGGACAAAATTATCTTTAAAATTGTCTAACATCAAAATGCCCTACAACAACCCGGTGCACCCATAAATCCTTTCCAAACGCCTTAAATCAACATTAACATTGATACTTCTCATACTAAATATAGTACGTCGTGTCATTTATCATCAACCCTTCGGATGAAAAAAAAAAGGGAAAAATGTTCACCATCCCTTTTCCTGGTGGTGCTGGTGGTTATTTATGGTATATGAGTTCTGTACGTGATTCTGGGATACCGTAATGCGAATTTAATTACATGATTTCTGTTTAGATAATTGTAATTTGTTGTAGTTTTATACCAAGACGTGTTAATAAGGGTTGGATAGTACGGGAGCTGGGGGAAAATTACGTAAGCGCTTTTGCCTCATCCTCATTCTCTATTATATTTTATCCCTTCAAGTTAATCCTTAAACAAAACTTTGCGTTCTGACAGCAAAGTGACATAGGTTTTGTATGGACAATTTCTGTCCTAAATCCTAGACTACTCCCTGCTCCTGTATTCCCTAAGGGATGAAGGGCTGTCTGACTATTTTCTGGATGGAGGGACAAATAACTTGACACTTTACTAAGTGAATACACTTGTTCATGCTAAATGGAAGTAAGGATCGAGATAAGGGAAAAGAACAGGAGGTGATAGTTGGAGGCTATTAATTTAAAATAGGTTTTTTAATGTTTTTATATGATGATGATAGCAATATTTTGGGACAGATGTACCTGCCTTTCAAAAAAGTAGTCAATTTTTTATTTTGTGAATACAAGTAAAATGTGTTTTGAATCGTTCAAATCGGATGCTCCGTTCTCTCAAAATTTGCATTGCCAGTTTTTGCTCAATAACTCCGAAACGGCTTAACTTGCCTTCCTCAAAAACTAATTTGCACATCTTTTGTCAATAGGAATGTTTCCGCACATACATACTTATACATACTATATCAAATTTTTCGAAATTCTCTAGAATTATGCCAAAACTACCATTTCAAAAATCCCAGACGAATTTTAAAAATTCTAGGCTAGTTTCAAAAATCTCAGAAGAGTTTTAAAGATTCACGATGAGTTTTATAAATCCGAGTTCAGTTTTAAAGATCCTAGACGAGTTTCAAAGATCCTAGACAAGTATCAACGATCTAAAACGAGTTTCAAAGATACTAGAGAAGTTTCAAAGAGCCTAGACGAGTTTCCAAGATCCTAGAGGAGTTTCAAAGATCCAATACAAGTTTCGAAGATCTAAGACGAGTTTCAAAGATCCTAGACGAGTTTCAAATCATCCTAGACAATCGAATTCCAAAAATCTTAGACGAGTTTCAAAGATCCTAGATTAGTATCAAATAACCTCAACAAATGTTAAAGAACCTAGACAAGTTTCAAAGATCCTAGACGAGTATTAAGAGATTTTAAACAAGCTTCAAAGATTCTGAGAGAAAAAAATATTTTGTAAATCGTTCAAATCGGTTGATCCTCGTTCTCAAAAATTTAAGGTATACCAAAATGTTCAAATATTCAAAGATATTCAAAATAAAAGATTCCAAGGTTTGCAAAATGAAAGATTTTAAAATTTTTAAAAATCGAAAATTCAAATATTTTAAAAATCAAAATTCCAAGATATTTAAAATCAAAGGTTCTAAAATATTCAGAATTTAATAGTCCAATATTTTCAAAATCAAATATTCAACGATATTTAATATGACAAAAATTCCAAGGTTTTCAAAGTCAAAGATCAAGATGAATTTTAAAGATCCTGAAAGAAGAAAATGTTTTCCAAATCATTCAAATCAGTTGATCCTCATTTTCATAACCTTAGAAAAAAAAACTGTATCCATTTTTTCCAAGGTATACCAAAATGTTCAGAAACTTCTGAAACATGAAGATAAACAAAATTTTCATTCCTTATTTTTTAGACAATGATTATATTTTTTATATTCTTATAAATATTTTGTTACAAGTTTTTTTTCATTTTTTGTTAATTTTCCAACCTCTACTAAACCCAAGAGTCCACATTATCGACCCTTAGGGACGTGTTTGGGTCGAAAAAGTACGATTTGTGTGTCATGAGGTAAAATAAGGTAATATGAAAATTAGAAAACGTTTCCCGCTTACTGAATATTCATGAGATTCACATGAAATTCACGATTCATGAACAGAGTGTCATATTTCAAAGGAAATTGTACGTGTCCTATATAAATATATACATTTATATATACATATATATATATATATATATATATATATATAGATATAATATGCATAATGTATTACGTGCCGGTGTCTTTTGACTTTATAAATCGTAATATACTCAGGTAATATAAATGTATAAAATACGATCTCGTTTTCGTGGAAATTTAAGTAAAATGGATGATGGAATTTATGATCAAGTTGTTATAATAATAAAGATGCTCTCTTGATGTTATGAATACTTGTACAGGTTATTTTGATGCATATTTTACTTTTGTTGTAAAACTGAACCGTAAAGTTTGTTTTAGGATGATTTGTCGAGATTGGATGCAATTTAAATCAAATTGTTGCGTTTTAGTATATATATTTTATTTGGTTTGTTTAGATTCCATTCGACTACTTTTTCTTTAAATTTGAGTCGATTCGGATCTATTCAAATCTATGGAATCAAATGGAATTTTTATACTCGTCTAGTAACATTTCTCTAGAATTTTTGAAACCCATTCCTTAAAATGCGTCTATAAATTTTAAAATTTGTCTATGATCCTTGAATATTTTTTGAGATCTTTGAAATTCTTATGAAATCTTTGAGTTCATCTAATTATTTTTAAATTTGTCCTTGATTTTTGAAACTCGTCTAAGATCTTTGAAATTGGACTAAGAAGTTTGTCCAGGAATTTTAAAGCTTGTCTGAGAGCTTTGAAGCTTGTCCAAGAGCTTTAAAACATATATAGAGGCTTTAAATCTTGTTTAGTATCTTTGACATTAGTCTTAGATCTTCGAAACTCTTGTAGGATTTCTTTGAAATTTATCGAAATTTTTTAAAAATTGTTTATTATTTTTAAAACTAGTCGAAATTGTTCAAACTCGTCTTGGATATTTAAAACTCGTTTAATATTATTAGACTTACCTAAGATTGTTGAAATTTGTCTTCAATTGTTATTAATTTTAATTTCGTCTAGGATATTTAAATAGAGTTCGTGATTTTTCAAACTTGGCTAAAATTTCTGAAATTCGTGGAAGATCGTGGAGGATCTTTAAAACTCATCTAGAATCTTTACAACTCGTCTAGAATTTTTACAAGTCGTGGAAGATCTTTGAAACTCGTCGAGGATCTTTGGAAATCTTCAAGGATCTTTGAAACTCGTCGAAGATCTTTGAAGCTAGTTTTGGAGCTTCAATGCTTAACTAAGATATTTGAAACTCGTCTAAAATTTTTGAAATTCGTATAGAATTTTTGAAAAGTCGTCTAGAATTTTTAAAACTCGTCTAAAATCTTGAAAACTCGTCTAGAATATATATAAAACTCGTCTAGAATCACCGCAAATCATGGAGAATTTGTGAAACTCGTCTAAAATCTTCGATTCTCGTCTAGGATCTTGGATATTTCCTAGAAAACTCGTCTAGGATCTTTGAAACTCGTCTTAGATCTTTGATACTCATCTAAGATCCTTCTAAATTTGTCTCAAATCATTAATACATTTTTAAAATATTTAAAACTCATCTGATATCGTTGAAACTTATGTGGGATCTTTGAAACTTTTCAAAGAGCTTTAAAATTCGTCGAGAATCTTCGATACTTGTCTCAAATCTTTGATAATTTAGAATATTTAAAACTCGTCCGATATCATTGAAACTCGTGAGGGATCTTTGAAACTCGTCTTAGATTTTAGGATCTTCCTAAACTTGTCTCAAACTTTTGATACTCGTTTAAAATATTTAAAACTCATCTGATACCTTTGAAACTTGTATGGGATCTTTAAAACTCGTACAGGTTCTATAAACCGGTCTTGGATCTTCGATACTTGCCTTAAGATCATTGGAAATCATCGAAGATCTTTGAAACTCATCAAGGATCTTTACAATTTTCCTAAGACTCTTGAAATTTGAATAGAATCGTTTAAACTCGTCGAGGATCTTTGAAAATTGACTGAGATCTTCGAAATTTATCTAAAAATTTCAAAAACTGGGCTTCTCTAAGTCGGTGCATGTACTAGAGAATTACAAGTAACTATTTTTTATGCAAGTTTTTCATAGTACTCTTTATATATTTTATACTATATATACTATTTCTAATTACTCTGATAAAAATTTATTTTGATTTTTATTGGTAAGAAGATTTTTTTTAAATCTCTCTAATCTTATTCATATTCCTCCCCCGATTTCGAGTTAAGCTCAAGATTTAACTCAATATTTTTTCCACCGGTTCACCCTAATTCCGTCCCGAAACTTGCTAATTCATATTTCGAAGTTCTCGAAGTTTCCGAAGTTTGGAAAAGCGTACTGTTTTTATCAGGACTGAGTCGGATTAACTAAGAAATCGTGTTTCGCAAAATTAATGAGAAACCACCACCGTCAGTCGGAAGGGAATTAATTATATTCATAAATAGACATAGACATATATATATATATATATATATATATATATATATTAATTGTTTAATATGAACAAAACAGCACTCAGATTTGTTTAACACAACTTTATTTTATGATTACAGACGTTTCGAGACTATGGTGTGTCTCATCTTCAGTGTAATTTCAAAAACAGTTACTTATATACTACACATTCTTTAATAACTTATTTAAATTTCATTTAATTTTTGATATACAAAAAACACCAACTATTCCTTGCAATGCTTGACACAGTACTAAAGAAACATACTCGTATAACACTTACAGAAATATTCTAAACAAATTTGAAGTACTTATATAGATGGAGACAGAGAGGGTATCATTATAATGTAAACAAAAGGAGTGCTATCGCATACAAAATCGATAAAAATGAAAAAAACAAATTAATTTATTGAAAAGAATAAGATAAATGAAAAAATTTATAAATTATTAATGATGTTTATATAAGTGTCATGTAAAATATTTGTGTCGGTTCTTAGATTTATGCTATTGTTAGTCCGAACTATTAACATTGATTCTGCCATGCTCCGTTTAAATAAGTCTTTCTCATGGAATAAAATTTGGGGATTGTCAAAATCAAACTTATGGTTGTTGATATTAGCATGATCCACAAGTGTACTTTTAAATTTTTTGTTATCTATTTTTTCACATTGTAATTCATGTTGCCTGAGTCTCTTTTCTAAGTTCTGGCAGGTCTGGCCAATATAAGAGCAATTACAATCCAAACAATTTACTTTATAAACTATATCTTTCTTTTTTGTTAATGGAGTTTCATCTTTAATTTTGGAATATAAAAATTTTAATTGTTTTAATGGAAAAAAAGTAATACGAATATTGTGTTTTTTGAAAAGTCTTTTTGATAATTGGTTAAAATTATTGTCAAGATATGGAAAATTAATGAAAAAAGTTTTTTCAGGAACACTTGTTTTGCCGGGCTCTTCCAATTTCTTATCAAAAGGTTCAAGTAATTTTGCGACTCTATTTTTAATAATTGGACAAATTAACTTATATGGAAAATTATTGCCAAGTAGGATCGTTTTAACTAATTTTATGTTTGTATCATAAAACAGGGGATCAGATAATAAAATAGCGTGATCTACAAGATTTAGAATGGTAGAAATTTTTATATTGAGAGGAACATGTGAATTAAAATTAATGTATCTCCCGGACCAACTATCTTTTCTGTACCAGTCTGTATAACATACACCGCCTCTATTAATGAGTTTTACGTCAAGAAAATGTAACGTCGAATCATTTTCAAGTTCCTGAGTGAATTGTAAAAAAGAATTGTACTCATTGAATTTGTTGAAAACATTATCTATATCTTTTTTATTAAGTAATATTAATGTGTCATCGACATATCTGAAATAGACCATAGGTTTGGAAGGTAAAGAATTTAAGACATGATTTTCCAAATCTTGTAATACTAAATCCGCCAAAACAGGACTTAATGGGCTGCCCATTGGACAACCTCTCTTCATCGTATAATATTTTTTATTAAAAGTGAAATATGATGCTTTTAAAAGTAATTCTATTCCTGAAATAAAATGTTAATAGTTCGGACTAACAATAGCATAAATCTAAGAACCGACACAAATATTTTACATGACACTTATATAAACATCATTAATAATTTATAAATTTTTTCATTTATCTTATTCTTTTCAATAAATTAATTTGTTTTTTCATTTTTATCGATTTTGTATGCGATAGCACTCCTTTTGTTTACATTATAATGATACCCTCTCTGTCTCCATCTATATAAGTACTTCAAATTTGTTTAGAATATTTCTGTAAGTGTTATATGTTTCTTTAGTACGGTGTCAAGCATTGCAAGGAATAGTTGGTGTTGTTTGTATATCAAAAATTAAATGAAATTTAAATAAGTTATTAAAGAATGTGTAGTATATAAGTAACTGTTTTTGAAATTACACTGAAGATGAGACACACCATAGTCTCGAAACGTCTGTAATCATAAAATAAAGTTGTGTTAAACAAATCTGAGTGCTGTTTTGTTCATATTAAACAATTAATATTCGTTCCACTCATATCATAAAATTCTATAATATATATATATATATATATATATGTATATATATAAGAGTCTGTGACTCTTCCCCTAATACCTTCTCCTAAATCAATCACAAATGAATCAGAAATGTGGAAACACTTGAGAATTACACGTCCACACGATCGGCCAAAACAAATAAAATCCGGACAATAGTCCGGTGAAGAGATTTAGGACTTATATATATATATATATATATATATATATATATATATATATATAGGCTTTCGGTAGTGGAGGTAAAAAAGAAATAATACAAGAAAGCAACAGATTTAGTTACCCCGGAACGAAGTGACCGGTAATTGGTAAAATGGATAAAGGAAATCTCTTAGCAGAAACTAGATAAAATTTACCTTGAGTATTGTACTAATATATAAATATTCGGGACACTTTTTTACATTTTTTTGAATAACTCAAAAATTTTGTCTAGGACATTCTGTTTTAGTTAACTTAGCAGAAACTAGATAAAATTTACTAAAATTTGTTATAAACTGTTTTATACTCTTTGGAATAAAATTTTTGAATAGTTTGATCTCGCCCTAATGCATATTGTATATTTACAATATATGGATTCGGGACCCTTTTTTACGTTTTGTTGAATAACTCAAAAATTTTGTCCGGGATATTCTGTTTTAGTTAGCTTAGTAGAAACTAGATAAAATTTACTAAAATTTGTTATAAACTGTCCTATACACTTTAGTACAAAAATTTTTACTAGTTTGATTGCGCCCTAATATATTTTGCATAATATTTACAATATATGGATTCGGGCCATTTTTTTTACGTTTTGTTGAATAACTCAAAAATTTTGTCCGGGATATTCTGTTTTAGTTAGCTTAGTAGAAACTAGATAAAATTTACTAAAATTTGTTATAAACTGTCTTATACACTTTAGTACAAAAATTTTTACTAGTTTGATTGCGCCCTAATATATTTTGCATAATATTTACAATATATGGATTCGGGCCATTTTTTTTACGTTTTGTTGAATAACTCAAAAATTTTGTCCGGGATATTCTGTTTTAGTTAGCTTAGTAGAAACTAGATAAAATTTACTAAAATTTGTTATAAACTGTCTTATACACTTTAGTACAAAAATTTTTACTAGTTTGATTGCGCCCTAATATATTTTGCATAATATTTACAATATATGGTTTCGGGACACTTTTTTACGTTTTGTTGAATAACTCAAAAATTTTGTCCGGGATATTCTGTTTTAGTTAGCTTAGCAGAATGTAGATAATATTTACTAAAATTTGTTATAAACTGTCTTATACACTTTAGTACAAAAATTTTTACTAGTTTGATTGCGCCCTAATATATTTTGCATAATATTTACAATATATGGTTTCGGGACACTTTTTTACGTTTTGTTGAATAACTCAAAAATTTTGTCCGGGATATTCTGTTTTAGTTAGCTTAGTAGAAACTAGATAAAATTTACTAAAATTTGTTATAAACTGTCTTATACACTTTAGTACAAAAATTTTTACTAGTTTGATTGCGCCCTAATATATTTTGCATAATATTTACAATATATGGATTCGGGCCATTTTTTTTACGTTTTGTTGAATAACTCAAAAATTTTGTCCGGGATATTCTGTTTTAGTTAGCTTAGTAGAAACTAGATAAAATTTACTAAAATTTGTTATAAACTGTCTTATACACTTTAGTACAAAAATTTTTACTAGTTTGATTGCGCCCTAATATATTTTGCATAATATTTACAATATATGGTTTCGGGACACTTTTTTACGTTTTGTTGAATAACTCAAAAATTTTGTCCGGGATATTCTGTTTTAGTTAGCTTAGCAGAATGTAGATAATATTTACTAAAATTTGTTATAAACTGTCTTATACACTTTAGTACAAAAATTTTTACTAGTTTGATTGCGCCCTAATATATTTTGCATAATATTTACAATATATGGTTTCGGGACACTTTTTTACGTTTTGTTGAATAACTCAAAAATTTTGTCCGGGATATTCTGTTTTAGTTAGCTTAGTAGAAACTAGATAAAATTTACTAAAATTTGTTATAAACTGTCTTATACACTTTAGTACAAAAATTTTTACTAGTTTGATTGCGCCCTAATATATTTTGCATAATATTTACAATATATGGTTTCGGGACACTTCTTTACATTTTCTTAAATAACTCAAAAACTTTGTATCGGGCATTCCTCTCTAGTTAGCTTAGCAGAAACTAGATGAAATTTACTAAAACACTGTATCATCAGTACTGCATCATTAGTTTTTAAATTCACACTGTTATTGATACGAACAATTAACATCAATTCTATTATACTACGTCAATTTCGTGAACCAATATTTGGGGATTATTAAAACTAAATTTTGAGTTATTGATATTAGCATTTATTCTACATCATGAAGCATATTTTCAAATTTTCATTAACTATTTTTTCGTATTACAATTAATTTTGTCCAAGTTTCTTCTCCAAATTTTGATACGTCTAACCAACGTATGAAGAATCGCAATCTATACAGGTGATTTTATATATTCTTTTTATAAAGATGATAGAATATTGACTTGAGATATATATATATATATATATATATACATATAAATATTTATCTATATATAACTGGGTAACTTTTCATAATTCCACCCTCCATGTATTCGGCGTGCAAACTAAACACGAAAGCAGTCAAAGTTATCGATTCGTCTACGAAAAGCGTCATGTACACATTTATACATATATATATACATTTATATATACATATATACATTTATATATAAATATATACATGTGTATATATGTATATATATATATAAATATGTATTCGTAAAGGTTTTGTGCATTTCTCTTTCGGTTGTTTTTGCCGAACCGGCCTATATTTTAATATACACCCGCGAGACTATATTTCACGAAATGCGACAAGATATATTGACTTTGCATATATGTATATATATATATATATATATATATATACCACGCATTTTTTCATATGTATATAATTAAGAAAAGCAATCAGAAAGTAACGAGTCCTATGATAGATAAGCTGAGTTCATAAACGACTTGACTTTTTATATATGGCAACTCCAAAGATTTTCTTATTTTAATTTTAATTTTAATTTCCTATCGAATTTTTATAATCCTGCTGATGAACAAATACCAGAAAAGGGCTATTTTCACCTGGAAACACATTGTTATCTATATGTGGGAATCGAGGAGCCTTGGAATTTGATATTTTATATCTTAAAATTTTGTATAGTTTTGATAATGATATATATTAATTCTTTTTTATAAAAATAGATATATCTCTCTATTACTTTATATATTTCTATAATGTTATATAAAACTAATGTCAATGTTGCTTGACAAAATCTTATTGTTAGTAAGACCTAAATTTGATTTCACAAATTCAAAATTTTTGAGCATTTTCATATATTACATACACAGTTTGCACCGGAAACTCTTTCAAATTTAGCTATGCCGAAACTTAATACAATTTACTTTTTTTTTCATATAAACTGTTTTATACTTTCTCATACGAAAATTCAAAATAAAACTATGAGACATTTTTCTACGTTATTTTAAATACCTAGAACAAAAATATATTCTGTTTAATGAAAACTTTGAAAAAAAATATCCGTTTAAACTCGCTCCTATATAATAAGCAGCTTCGTCACATATGCATTTGGAACATTTTTTGTATTTTTTACAAGTTGCTCAAAAACTTTGTATAGGACGTTTATTTTATATGAAAATTAGGGACACTTTTTTACATTGCTCCAAATAACTCAAAAGAATTGTCCCGGATACTCTTTTTTTGTTGACTTCTCAAAGAGTAGATAAAATTTACTAAATTTTTATATAAAGTACGGAATTTGATATACTACGGAACAAATGTAAACTGTCTTATACACTTTGATACAAAATTTTGGATAGTTTGTTTTTACCCTTAGATATTTAACATTCTAACAATATATGGATTCGGGACACTTTTGTACATTTTATCAAATAACTCAAAAACTTTGTTTCGGGCACTCTTTTTTAGTTAGCTTAGCAGAAACTAGATAAAATTTACTAAAATCTCATTAAAACAGTCTTATACACTCCAAAACGAATTTTTCGAATAAAATTAGTTTGAAATCGCTCGAGTTGAAAATTCCCCATCATAAAAATTGACACGCAAGCAGATATCAACAATAGTGATGTGAAACTGCAATTATTGCAACTGCAAAATTCGAACTTAGACACAAAACCACAAAATGGATATTACCAGACTTCTCTCTCTCGATGTTTAGAATATTGGCATTGTTGGAGTTGGAGTTGAAGTCCACTTCTAGTAATGAAACTAGCTGTAAGTGGAATTCTGTCTTGAGGCAATTATGGCATCGTGCCTTGAGGCAAATTGCTGGAACTTCCCGCACCGTAACGAAATGTTCGAGGAATATTGAATGTTTTCAAATAGATTATTATAAATATAGTAACATTGTCTAATATTTATAAGAATTATATAAACCGAATTGCAGAGTTGAAATTATTTCTAAAGTATATTAGAACTATAGTCAGAATTAAAAATAAAATCTGAAATATTTTCGATATACAAAATACTAAAAAAAAAAAAAAAAAAAAAAAAAAAAAAAAAAAAAAAAAAAAAAAAAATTGGAACAAAATTTTTTTTCCAAAATCAATTATTTTGTTAAGACAAGCAGAAAGTTCTTTGAATCATTTAAATCGGACGCTTAGTTCTCTCAAAAACTGCCATTTTTTACATATTTAGCTCCGTATCTTCGAAATGGCTGGGCCTGCCTTTGCCAAAAACTAATAAACACTTCTCCCAATCATTACTAATTGAATGTTTTTTAGATCATTCAAATCGGATACTCCGTTCGCTCAAAAATTCGATTTCTATTTTCTGCACTCTTTGCTCCGTATCTCCGAAACGGCTGGACCTGCCTTTGTCAAAAACTAATCAGCTCTTTTCCCAATCAATAGGAATCGAATGTTTTTTGAACCATTCAAATCGGTTGATCCGTGCGCCCTAAAACGTGACTGGAAATTTGTATCCACACATACATACACACACACACACACACACACACACACACACACATCCATTTTTTCTGAGGTATGCCAAAACGTTCAGAAACCTTCAAAACGTCGAGAAATGTAAAAATTTTCAATTCCGATTTTCGGCCCATTACAATAACTTACCCTACGGGAAGTTAATAATAATTATCTCCAAGCATCATTGTGTAAATTTTGCAGCAGCCTCCGACCGCAATTGCTGCTATTGCTGCCGATGCAAAATTGTTAATCCTCGTCGTTCGGGTTTGCTTGCAAAGTTTGCATAGTTTGTCGAATCGGGTGATCGATGATGCACCCAAAATGGAACTCTCATCTAGACGTGTATGTGCATATGCACACGAAAATTAATACATAGTTCGTGAAATTGATAGTAGATGAAGGGAATTGGTAAATAGTTTGGTTGGGATATTCTAGAAATCGGTATGTGGATTCTGGATACCGAGATTCTTAACCTGCCACACTTTTTTAAATACTCTATCGATTTTTGCATATTCGTCTACTTTAAATTTTGACTATGGAAACTTTATCTAGTTTCTCATAAGCTAACTAAAAAAGAGTGCCCCAAACAAAATTTTCGAGTTATTTGAAAAAATGTAAAAAAAATGTTCAAACGTGCACTATTGTTGATGTCTGCCTGTGTATCAATTTTTATTATAGGAAATTTTTAACTTAAGCGATTTCAAACTGATTTTATTCAAAATTTTGTTTTGAAGTGTATAATACTGTTTCAATGAGATTTTAGTAAATTTTATCTAGTTTGTGCTAAGCTAGTGCAAAAAGAGCGTTCAAAACTTTTGAGTTATTTGAAGAAATGTAAAAAAATATCCAAATGTTTACTATTGTTGATATCTGCTTGTGTTCTAAGTTTTATTATAGGGAATTTTAAACTCGAGCGATTTGTTTTAGAGTGTATAAGACTGTTTTAATGAGATTTCAGTAAATTTTATCTAGTTTGTGCGAAGCTAATTAAAAAAGAGTGCCCGAAACAAAATTTTCGAGTTATTCGCAGAAATGCAAAAAAAATATCCAAATGTTTACTATTGTTTATTATGGGTAATTTTCAACAAAAGTAAATTCTTCAAGTTTTAGTGACAGTTTTCCGTTTTAGATAAATATTTTATTGATATTGTGAATTATTTTATGAATAAAATAAAGTTTGGCTCCTGGTTGGAAGTTACATAAGACATAGTGTCATTTATTTTAACTTAAAAAAGTTTGTAAGTCCAAATTTAAACCAGCAATTCCTCTGCATTTTTTCGTCCACGTTTTCGGGCGCACGGATCAACCGATTTGAATGGTTTAAAAAACATTCGATTCCTATTGATAGGGAGATGTGCTAATTAGTTTTTGGCAAAGGCAGGTCCAGCCGTTACGGAGATATGGAGCAAAGAGTGCCGAAAATAGAAATCGAGTTTTTGAGAGAACGGATCATCCGATTTGTATGATCCAAAAAACATTCAGTTCGTAATGATGGGGAAAAGTAGTTATTAATTTTTGGCAAAGGTAGGGCTAGCACTTTCGGAGATGTTAAAAAATAGCAGTTTTTGACAGAACTAAGCGTCCAATTTAAATAATTCAAAGAACTTTCTGCTTGTTTCAACAAAATAATCGCTTTTGGAAAAACAAATTTGTTTCTAATTTTTTTTTTCAAAAATTATTTTTGTAATTTTGGATCAAAAATTCAAAAAATTACCCAGTCTAAGCGCCACTCTGGTACAAATGCTTACCCAAGTGCGTTTAGACTGTTTATGTACTGGAACGATTTTCCAATTTTGTGAAAACTGTTGAAAAATGTGAAAATGCTGCCAAGCTAAGCACAGTATAAGTGAAAATGTCGCACAGAATCATTTGCAAATGCGTTTAGACTGTAACAATGCGGGAGCACTTTTTCAATTTTGTGTAAATTAGGCAACTATTTTTTTTTTTTTTGAAATTGAATTCGAAATGAAATGACGATTATTAATGTTCTGGAGATAAATTGATTCATGATTTATGATTTACATTTGATTTGCTCAGATATAACAAGATAGCAAAAATAATGAGAGTTACAGTATTTGTTGTAATAATATATTTCAAAACGTTTAAAATTTATCGAATATTTCATTACGGTACGGGAAGTTCCAGCAATTTGCTTCAAGGCACGATGCCGTACACCACTAGTTTTCTTCCACTTCATTTAACAAGTTAAGATAGTTTGTATTTTTAAATTTGAATTCACAATTCCTCTGTATCTTTCCCCCAGCTCTCGCACTACACGGTCTCTCTGGTATAATAACACAATTAAATTGTTCGACTCATTAGAATTTCATTAAATTCTTCGTTTAAATTCACTTTTGTTCGACACTAATGAATCTCACTAATTAATGTCGGTTCTGAACTTCTTCCTGCGTAACTCGAGCCCTTTTAACGGACTAATTAGGCTATTTTAAGCCCGCTGTACTATTTTTAGTATCGGTAATTTGGTTATGGACATTTATTCAGTATAACGCATGTAATTCTGAAACGAGTCGTGTGATGTAAATGGAGTATATGGCGAATTTGTACAAAATTGAATAATCTGCAATAATGTCTAACATTATATAACCCTACGGCAACTCGTTATACTCCAAAACTGTATTTGAAAGTGTTGCAGTTATCCTGACAGTACTAAGCATTGCATGGTAGTTCTAAATGCATTGTAACTTTAAAACTACTGAATCAATTTAAATTATGTATTTAGTAAATTTGTACTATATTAAATTATCAACAATATTGTCTAACATCATAATACCCTATAACAACTTCGTGAACTCCAAAATACTATTTAAAACCAATATTTTTACAATTTTTTGCAAAATTGCACTGTTTTGTTAAATCAGTCACAACTCTTAAACTATTCGATTAATATGAATGATGCATTTACAAAAAATGCCGAGAATTAAATTCTGCACAATATTGCCAAACATCATAGGTACCTACAACGACTCAGTATACTTCAAAATGCACTCGAATGTTAGGTTTGGATATATCGATTTCCTCCATCCTCCGTGCAGAATTAGGGTTGCCAGAGTAGAGAGAGTGTGATCAGGTGTATTAATTGACAGCTCGGGCATGCGATGTTCACTTGGCGTGTGTAAACACTATTCGGTCAACATTGATGGAATAGGGGTAGTTGCAGGGGGCGGATACATGTGGTCAAAGGTGGTCGAATGTGGTCGATGGAATGATTTTACATGTTTCATTTGTTGATAAAAAAAATGTATATCCTTAAAAAATGTTGTCAGCTGTGACTCGAGACTTAAAATCCCAGAAGACGCTAACCTTAAAATACTAAAAAATTCCGGAGGCTCAGGAGAAAATCGGGAGGCTCGGAAGACAATCCGGAGCCTCGGAAGACAATCCGGAAGCTCAGAAAAAACTCCAGAGGCTCAGAAAAAACTCCAGGGCCTCCGAAAAGACTCCAGGGCCTCCGAAAAGACTCCAGGGCCTCCGAAAAGACTCCAGGGCCTCCGAAAAGACTCCAGGGCCTCCGAAAAGACTCCAGGGCCTCCGAAAAGACTCCAGGGCCTCCGAAAAGACTCCAGGGCCTCCGAAAAGACTCCAGGGCCTCCGAAAAGACTCCAGGGCCTCCGAAAAGACTCCAGGGCCTCCGAAAAGACTCCAGGGCCTCCGAAAAGACTCCAGGGCCTCCGAAAAGACTCCAGGGCCTCCGAAAAGACTCCAGGGCCTCCGAAAAGACTCCAGGGCCTCCGAAAAGACTCCAGGGCCTCCGAAAAGACTCCAGGGCCTCCGAAAAGACTCCAGGGCCTCCGAAAAGACTCCAGGGCCTCCGAAAAGACTCCAGGGCCTCCGAAAAGACTCCAGGGCCTCCGAAAAGACTCCAGGGCCTCCGAAAAGACTCCAGGGCCTCCGAAAAGACTCCAGGGCCTCCGAAAAGACTCCAGGGCCTCCGAAAAGACTCCAGGGCCTCCGAAAAGACTCCAGGGCCTCCGAAAAGACTCCAGGGCCTCCGAAAAGACTCCAGGGCCTCCGAAAAGACTCCAGGGCCTCCGAAAAGACTCCAGGGCCTCCGAAAAAACTCCAGGGCCTCCGAAAAAACTCCAGGGCCTCCGAAAAAACTCCAGGGCCTCCGAAAAAACTCCAGGGCCTCCGAGAAAACTCCAGGGCCTCCGAGAAAACTCCAGGGCCTCCGAGAAAACTCCAGGGCCTCCGAGAAAACTCCAGGGCCTCCGAGAAAACTCCAGGGCCTCCGAGAAAACTCCAGGGCCTCCGAGAAAACTCCAGGGCCTCCGAGAAAACTCCAGGGCCTCCGAGAAAACTCCAGGGCCTCCGAGAAAACTCCAGGGCCTCCGAGAAAACTCCAGGGCCTCCGAGAAAACTCCAGGGCCTCCGAGAAAACTCCAGGGCCTCCGAGAAAACTCCAGGGCCTCCGAGAAAACTCCAGGGCCTCCGAGAAAACTCCAGGGCCTCCGAGAAAACTCCAGGGCCTCCGAGAAAACTCCAGGGCCTCCGAGAAAACTCCAGGGCCTCCGAGAAAACTCCAGGGCCTCCGAGAAAACTCCAGGGCCTCCGAGAAAACTCCAGGGCCTCCGAGAAAACTCCAGGGCCTCCGAGAAAACTCCAGGGCCTCCGAGAAAACTCCAGGGCCTCCGAGAAAACTCCAGGGCCTCCGAGAAAACTCCAGGGCCTCCGAGAAAACTCCAGGGCCTCCGAGAAAACTCCAGGGCCTCCGAGAAAACTCCAGGGCCTCCGAGAAAACTCCAGGGCCTCCGAGAAAACTCCAGGGCCTCCGAGAAAACTCCAGGGCCTCCGAGAAAACTCCAGGGCCTCCGAGAAAACTCCAGGGCCTCCGAGAAAACTCCAGGGCCTCCGAGAAAACTCCAGGGCCTCGGAAAAACTCCAGGGCCTCGGAAAAAACTCCAGGGCCTCGGAAAAAACTCCAGGGCCTCGGAAAAAACTCCAGGGCCTCGGAAAAAACTCTAGGGCCTCCGAAAAAACTCCAGGGCCTCCGAAAAAACTCCAGGGCCTCCGAAAATACTCCAGAGGCCTCCGAAAATACTCCAGAGCCTCCGAAAATACTCCAGAGCCTCCGAAAATACTCCAGAGCCTCCGAAAATACTCCAGAGCCTCCGAAAAAACTCCAGGGGCTCCGAAAAAACTCCAGGGGCTCCGAAAAAACTCCAGGGGCTCCGAAAAAACTCCAGGGGCTCCGAAAAAGCTCCAGGGGCTCCGAAAAAGCTCCAGGGGCTCCGAAAAAGCTCCAGGGGCTCCGAAAAAGCTCCAGGGGCTCCGAAAAAGCTCCAGGGGCTCCGAAAAAGCTCCAGGGGCTCCGAAAAAGCTCCAGGGGCTCCGAAAAAGCTCTAGGAACTTCGAAAAAGCTCTAGGAACTTCGAAAAAGCTCTAGGAACTTCGAAAAAGCTCTAGGAACTTCGAAAAAGCTCTAGGAACTTCGAAAAAGCTCTAGGAACTTCGAAAAAGCTCTAGGAACTTCGAAAAAGCTCTAGGAACTTCGAAAAAGCTCTAGGAACTTCGAAAAAGCTCTAGGAACTTCGAAAAAGCTCTAGGAACTTCGAAAAAGCTCTAGGAACTTCGAAAAAGCTCTAGGAACTTCGAAAAAGCTCTAGGAACTTCGAAAAAGCTCTAGGAACTTCGAAAAAGCTCTAGGAACTTCGAAAAAGCTCTAGGAACTTCGAAAAAGCTCTAGGAACTTCGAAAAAGCTCTAGGAACTTCGAAAAAGCTCTAGGAACTTCGAAAAAGCTCTAGGAACTTCGAAAAAGCTCTAGGAACTTCGAAAAAGCTCTAGGAACTTCGAAAAAGCTCTAGGGGATCCGAAAAAGCTCCAGGGGCTCCAAAAAACTCCAGGGGCTCAGAAAAAACTCCAGAGCCTCAGAAAAAACTCCAGAGCCTCGGAAAAATTTCAGAGGCTCCAAAAAAACTCCAGAAGCTCCGAAAAAAAACTCTCATTCACTATTTGTGCAACATTGGTAAAACAGGGCAAGTTGGGGGAGTGATCAATAAATGCTTCTAATAGTTTCGAGTTATTTTATTAACAAAAATATTTAAGACTCACAAATACAAATTGTACACCCCCTTCTGTGCAGGTCGCACCGTTTGTACTACACCCAATATGTTATTCAGCAATACACACACTTAATGCAAGTAATCCTTTAAAACCTGACAATGTATCATACATCGCCCTCCCATTATCCATAGCTCCACCATAATCTCGTTAATTTTATAATTTCACCCTCCTCCACCGCCGCCAATGGGAGGCTAAAAAGATAACGTCGGTTGTCAGATAATAACTTTTGTTAGTCGAGAGAATGGAGTTCGTTCGTTCGTTCGGTTTTTTTGTGTTGGAAATTCAATTAATTTTTCATCGAACTAAAAATGTGTGAAGCGTTGATCGAAAATCAATATTTATTGAGGACAAGGGATGAAAAAAATGGGGGAGGAATGATGAATTAAAATTACGGTTATGTAAGTATAATACGACTAGGTGTAAGTGACTATATAAACCAAAGTAAAATAAAAAACAAACACTCATTTCTCTCTTACTCCAACTGGGAACTTTTCTATTTTCAATGGGGGTTGTGGTGATAAAATGGGGTAAAAAGGAGTAGAAAGGGTAAAATGGGTAAAACCAACTGCAACCCCCGTTCTCTTATTTTTCTCGTTTTTGCAATGTGTACAAATTCAATACAGTTTTAACTGAATATACGACTGCACTGGGATTGGGAAATGGGACGCGAATATGTCGATTTCGAGAAATTATGGGATGGCTTTGTTACAGGGTCGAACTTAAAATTAGATGAATGAAATTGTGATGTGTGGGCTTGAGAAAAAATAAGGTGTATGTGGTATTAAGACAAAGTGGTATTAAACTTTGGGATTTGTATGATTAATCGACTCAATTAGAAATCAATTTATAAATTTATGAGAAAATCTAGAGGCTTGGTTAAAATTCCAAACACTCGATTTAAATTCCATATTTTCAGGACTAAATTTTCAGTCTCCTTAAATTTTCTGAGACAGATACAAAAAATTCCAGAGACATTTACATAAAATTACACAAACAGATGGTATAAATGTTATAATTGCATTCCAAGAACAGGCATTAAAATAAATTCTGAAACAGAAACTTAAAAAAATGTCTATAAATTCATTATAATATTCCAGGGATTTATAATTAATGTTCCAAAAATATAGTTTCAAAATTCCGGAGACTCATAAAATTCCAGAAACTTGCTTGAAATTCAAGAGACTTATTATAATATTCCAGAGACTTGTTATAATATTTTAATGCTCGACAATAATTCTAGAATTTTTTCATGAAAAATCCAGAGATATTTTGTTATAAAATTCCAGAGATTTACATCCAAAATTCCAGTGAAATTCCAGTGAAATTCTAAATTCTAGACACTTGGTTGCAATTCCAGGGGATCAGAAAAAGTTCCAAAAAATCAGAAAAAATTCTGGGGGCTCAGAAAAAATTCTGGAGGCTCAGGAAAAATTCTGGAGGCTCAGAAAAAATCCAGGGGCTCAGAAAAAAATTCAGGAGCTCAAGACAAAATTCAGAGGCTCGGAAAAAATCTAAGGGCTCAGGAAAAAATCTAGGGGCTCAGGAAAAAATCCAAGGGCTAAGGAAAAAATCCAGAGACTGTAGAAAAAATCCAGAGACTGTAGAAAAAATCCAGAGACTGTAGAAAAAATCCAGAGACTCAGTTAAAATTCTTAGTTAAAAGTCTTAGTAAAAGTCTTTTCTAGAGACTTACTGCAAATCGTAGAGACTTTAAGAAAAATTCCAGAGACTTACTGCAAATCCTAGATATTTAAATAAAATTCCAGAATCTTAGTTAAAATACCAGAGGTTTAGTTAAAACTACAAAGACTTAAATAAAATTCCAGAGACTTAGTTAAAATTTCAGAGACTGGGTTAAATTTTCTTAGACTTTATATTTCACAGGTGTAACTCTTTTGAGTCAAAATTTCAAAAGACTTAGAATTCTCGAAATTTAAAATTTTCGAAATTTAAAATTCTCGAAATTTAAAATTCTCGAAATTTAAAATTCTCGAGTCACAAAACTCTCGAAGCTCAAAATTCTTGTAACAAAAAAAATCGAGGTCATCCAGTTCAAAATCAATCTCGTCCAAAAACCATAAGTAATTACAAATTACCTATTCTAAATTTCCTTTCATCAGTTGTCGTACATATAGGCCTATACTAATTACACTCTAATTTATTAAAACTTGTCTGCAAACAAACACAAGTCACAAGTCGTTCGTGATTACCCCATGTCATGTGTACACATATATATTGGGAGTAGAGTAGACTAAAGTAGTAGTTTTGTCGTAAAAGTTTATTTTCTCATTATAACTTGTACGTACGAGGACGAAGACGAGGACTACATAAAATACATAAAACTAGTCAACTCACTAAGTAGTTATACGAGAAATCGAGTTACACATTAATAAAAGGTAAAAGATTATTTTAGGAAGAAAAATTTACTTTATCATCGATCTATTTCTGTTTCTCACCACTATCTATCTATCTATCCTTCCTCTCTAGTGGTGTGAATAAACGATTTTCGATGGAGGTATTCTGGTCGATCGATATATATTTAAATAAACTTGTTGCATCAAATGGTAATTAAATGTCATTCAACATCGGAGCAAATAATTCAACTGGTGTATGCCATACACACACACACATTTTGCCTCGGTGCTATTCAGGCAAAACGTGCCTGGAATAAGGGATGATGATGACATACAGAATCCAGAGGGTAGTTGTGGTAGTTTTGGTCAACCTTTGGGAAAGTGGGTTGCAGGAAATAGAATTTGAATTTAAGTAGTTGGTAATTTTTTTGGAAATGTATTTACCTTTGTATGAAATTTTGTAATTGATCAAAAGCTGAAATTTTATAAGCCAATTCAATTCATTTTTTTAAAAGTAACCAGAATTTAGAGTCTCGAAGTATCCAGAACTCAAAGTATCGAAAATTCAAAGACTCGTAAATCCAAAGACTCGTAAATCCAAAGACTCGTAAATCCAAAGACTCGTAAATCCAAAGACTCGTAAATCCAAAGACTCGTAAATCCAAAGACTCGTAAATCCAAAGACTCGTAAATCCAAAGACTCGTAAATCCAAAGACTCGTAAATCCAAAGACTCGTAAATCCAAAGACTCGTAAATCCAAAGACTCGTAAATCCAAAGACTCGTAAATCCAAAGACTCGTAAATCCAAAGACTCGTAAATCCAAAGACTCGTAAATCCAAAGACTCGTAAATCCAAAGACTCGTAAATCCAAAGACTCGTAAATCCAAAGACTCGTAAATCCAAAGACTCGTAAATCCAAAGACTCGTAAATCCAAAGACTCGTAAATCCAAAGACTCGTAAATCCAAAGACTCGTAAATCCAAAGACTCGTAAATCCAAAGACTCGTAAATCCAAAGACTCGTAAATCCAAAGACTCGTAAATCCAAAGACTCGTAAATCCAAAGACTCGTAAATCCAAAGACTCGTAAATCCAAAGACTCGTAAATCCAAAGACTCGTAAATCCAAAGACTCGTAAATCCAAAGACTCCAACGTTCAAAGTCTCGAAAATTCAAAATATTGAGTATTAAAAGTCTCGAGAATTTGAAGTGTCATTTGAAATGTGAAGATTTTATTGGGGCTCTAGGATTTCATAAAGTCTCTAGAATATTATAAAGTCTCTGAAATTTTATGAATTCTAGAATTTTAACAGAGCCTTAAGAATTTTAACAGAGCCTCAAAATTTTACCTAAGTCTCTGGAATTTTAGTAGTCTCTAAAAATTCAATGGAGTCTAAAAATTTTATCAAACCTCAAAAATTTTATAAGAAGTCCCTAAAAATTGAACAGAGTACCTAAAAATTGAACAGAGTCCCTAAAAATTGAACAGAGTCCCTAAAAATTGAACAGAGTCCCTAAAAATTGAACAGAGTCCCTAAAAATTGAACAGAGTCTCTAAAAATTGAACAGAGTCCCTAAAAATTGAACAGAGTCCCTAAAAATTGAACAGAGTTCCTAAAAATTGAACAGAGTCTATAGAATTTTAACAGAGTCTATAGAATTTTAACAGAGTCCATAGAATTTTAACAGAGCCCTAGAATTTTATTTGAGCCTCGAGAATTTTACAAGTCTCAAATATTTTATAACAAGTTCATTTTTAAAGAAGTCTCCGAAATTTTAACATGGCCCCTGGAATTTTATTAGAGCCCCTGGAATTTTATTCGAGGCCCTGGAATTTTACCAGAGCCTTTGGAATTTTCATCTCCGAAATTTTATAAGTCCTCTATGGAATTTCAAAGCAAGTCACTGAAATTTTGAACCTATAGAATTTTATAGAGTCAGTGCTCCTAAATTCCAGAGAATACTTAAATTGCAAAGAAACAAAATTAGAGAAACAACTTATATAAAATTCTAGAAATGGCTTATAAAATTCCAGAGTCTCGTTATAAAACTCCAGAGACTCGGTATAAAATTCCAGAGACTCGGTATAAAATTCCAGAGACTCGGTATAAAATTCCAGAGACTCGTTATTAAATTCCCGAGACTTGTTGCAAAAATCTAGAAACTTGTAAAATTCCAGTGACTCGTTATAAAATTTAAAAGAATACTCGTTAAAAAAATCCAAAACCTTCGTATAAATTTCCAGAGACGTCTTAGTTAAAATTCTAGACACTGGTTATGAAATTCCAGAGTTTCGTTAAAAATTACAAAGACTCATGAAATTTAAAATTTTATAAGTCATAATTAGAATTATATAAGTCTCTAGAAATTATATATATATATATATATATATGTATGTATATATATATATATACATATATACATTCACACATTTATTCCCCTTTGAAGAGATAACAAGAAGTAGTTTCGAATGCAACCAGTAGTACAAAATAGCATCCATTACTCACAGCTCGAATTCTATAGCTGCTGCAGCAGAATCCACTTTCTAGTATTTGCCTTCGTCTGTGTAAATTCAGCTGAAAAAGACGAAGGATCTCGAAGGATTAAGCTCCTTGCTGCAGCAGTAGAAATAAGTACTTACGACGACGAATTTGTGAAGCAACAGTTAGGAAAAGAAATAAAATAAGGCTAAGAGGGTGTTTTATTATTTACTCACTTTGCGAGAAATATTGGTTTGTTTTAAATAGTAGAGAAAAAAATTGAAGAAATTTTATTTCGAAAAATATTTAACGAAAAATCTTTATAACAAGAGAACAATTAAAGGCAATGACCTCAGTACAAACTTGTAGGAATCATAGTAATTACAGAAATATTTCCCAATTTAGATTTTCATGTTTTCTTTTAAAATTTAACAAAAGTAGGTACCCCACAATTTCTAACACAGTTTTCTCAGATTTTCTACAATTTCCTTCTAATTGGATGCGATCCTAAATCCAATTTTGTGCTGAAGATCTTGGGAAATCTAGTTTGTTGAATCAATTGTTCGAACTGCGACACAATCTATATCGGTAAAATTAGCCAAAATTTAATTTTTTCTCCTACTTTTTTTTTAATGTGTCCCTTAACTAGTTACTAGAACATTTACTAATTTAGATTTTCTGCCAAAAAGTCCTTTACAAATTTCTCACATATTTTCTACGATTTTCTCCAATTTTCTTCTAATTGGATCCGATCCTAAATCAAGTTTCGTGCTGAAGATCTTGGGAAATCTAGTTTGTTGAATCAATTGTTCGAACTGCGACACAATCTATATCGGTGAAATTAGCCAAAATTTAAATGTTTCTTCTACTTTTTTTAATGTGTCCCTTAACTAGTTACTAGAACATTTACTAATTTAGATTTTTTGCCAAAGAGTCCTTTTTAAATTTCCTTTACAAATTTCTCACACATCCTCTGATTTTCTCCAATTTTCTTCTAATTGGATCCGATCCTAAATCCAGTTTCGTGCTGAAGATCTTGGGAAATCTAGTTTGTTGAATCAATTGTTCGAACTGCGACACAATCTAAATCGGTAAAATTGAGCAAAATTTAATTTTTTCTCCTACTTTTTTTAATGTGTCCCTTAACTAGTTACTAGAACATTTACTAATTTAGATTTTCTGCCAACGAGTCCTTTTCAAATTTCCTTTACAAAATTCTTACACATTTTCTACGATTTTCTCCAATTTTCTTCTAATTGGATCCGATCCTAAATCCAGTTTTGTGCTGAATAGTTGAACCGATAGTTAACTTCAACCCTACTATGAAAATCCTACACAATAGACAAGGGAGGTTTTTTTGAATGGAAAGTGCTTGGTAAGGTGGAACTCGGTTTTTTATGAAGTTTCAAAGATGCCAAAATATTTTAATAGTAAAAAATATAATGCAAGTTTATTAAAAAATTCAACCATAACAAAATCCAAAACAATATGAACATTCTAAGACTTTATCAACAATGCCTGGCCTTTTTTAAAAATTGTAAGACTATAAAAAATTTGAAGGCTTTATCTACAACGGCAAGCCTTTATTACAAATTCTAAACCTCCATTAACAATTTCAAGACTATCAAAAAATTCTAAACTTTATTAAGGAAATTTAAAATTTCAAGACTTCATTAAACAAATTTCAAAACTTTATTGAGCAAGTTTCAGACTTCGTCAAACATTTCAAGATTCTATTAAGCAAATCGTAAGACTTGAATTCCAAGACAATTTTAAGCAAATTTCAATATTTTATCGTAGATTTCAACACAATCAAAATTTCAAGAATTCATAAAAAAAAATTCAAGCAAAATACAAGATTTCATGAAGCAAATTCCGAGACTATTATACAAACAAATTGTAAGACTAATGAGCAAATTGCAAATTCCAAGATTTAGACAAAAATTCCAAGACTTTGTGAAAAAAAATTCGAAGACAGTATTGAGCAAATTCCAAAATTTCAAGCAAATTGTAAAACCTTATTAAGAAATTTCAAAGGCACTACTTAAAATTCCGAGACTTATTAAAAATTCCAAGATCTTGCTAAAGATTGCAAGATATTATGAAAAATTCCAAGATATTATGAAAAATTCCAAGGTCTAATATAAAAATTCAATTGAAAAATTTGAAGATCGTTTATTATACATTCCAAGACTATCAAGACTCTGAGACTGTCAAAAATTGCAAGACTTTGTAAAAAAAATCCAAGACTTTCATACAAATTCCATGACTTCATTCAGTATTTGTTAAACAAATTCCTAGACTATTATGCAAATTGAAAAATTTAATAAGGCCAATTCCAAGACTCTATTATACAAATTCCAAGACTACCCCAATTAGACAAATTCCAAAATACTATTTAAAATTCCAAAATCCAATTTAAAATTTCAAGACTATTTCAAATTTTAAAACCCTATTTCAAATCACAAAACCCTATTCCAAACCACAAAACCCTATTTCAAATTCCAAGACTTTAATTAATATTCTAAGGCTTTATTTAAAATTCCAAGACCATTTAGAAAATTCCTAGTATTTTATAATGTTAAGTAAGAGAAAATTCCAAAATTGTAATAAAAAATTCAAAATTTTTAACTAAAATACAAATTATAAGTTTTATTTGTTGTTATTATTCCATCATAGAATTATAATTTTTTTTAGAAATAGACATTTGATAGCATAAAGATTAAAATCTCAGTTTTTAATCTGAAATGCATATTTTGTAACTTAAAATATGTTTTAAAACCTAATTTTAGGGTTGAAGAAACCCTTATCGCCGATTGACTGATTGAGAAGTCCCTTACTCGCCCTTCGACCATTCATTTTGTACTGATGACGTCAGTCTATTCAACTCTAACGACTCCGGTGGAGACGTCACCATTAAAAAAAAAAATTGTGGACATCGATTTTTTCCCTTTCATAGAACATTTTATCACACTAAAAACAAAATTAAAAAAAAATCCATTGAAGAAGATTATATAAAACATTCCAAGTGTGAACCAAAACATTTTTCAAAACAAATTTCATCGACTGCAAATGGTTTATTCTAAATATCTGATAAATACTAAAATAATTCCTTCATACTAATAAAATAAATTTGTAGACATCGATTCCATCCCTTTCATGACAAAAAATTTTTTTAAAAAAATCCAAAATCATATAAAACATTCCATGTGTAAACCAAAAAATTTTTTTTTTTTCAAAATAAATTTCATCGACTGCAAATGGTTTATTCTAATAATTACTATAATAATCCCTTCGTACTATTAATAGTATGTATGAATGGTTAGCAAAAATTTCACATTTGTAACTATGCATAGCTGCATAGTGCTTTTAATTGCCCGGCTATATTTTACGTCGGTATTGTTAATGCATAACAATATGTTTTAGCTGCACAAGGGTAATAGTGAGAGAGCTGGGGAAAAAAAGGTAAGGTGAAAAAGTATAATCATTTTTTAACTCTCACTTTAATTCATCAGAATCATTAGAATCGGATCTCCATTCTTTCAAAACCGGAATTGGCATTTTCTACACTTTTTGCTCCGTGTCACTAAAACCCATGGACCTGCCTTAGCCAAAAACTAGTCAGCACATCTCCCTGTCAATATAAATCCGTGCTCTCTAAATCGTCGAGTATGTACAATAAACAGTACGTCGAGTAAATCGTCCGTTCTAAGATTTTCTTACAGATTCTAAGACTTTATTAAAAAATTTAAGACTATTAATAATACCAAAACCTTATTTAACATAGCAGTATATTTTAAAAAATGAGAGGCGTTATTGAAAAAAATAGAAAAAGTCAGACTAAAAATTCGAAGACTTTATTAAAAATTTCAAGACCTTATTAAAAATTCCAAGAGCTTATTAAAAGTTCCAAGACTTTATTGAAAATTCCAACACCTTATTATAACTTCCAATGGCTTATTGAAAATGTCAATGCCTTGTTGAAAATTTCAATGCCTTGTTAGAAATTCCGGGGCCTTATTAGAAATTCCAAATCATTATTAGAAATTTCAAGGCCTAATGAGTAAAATCCAAAACTTTATAAAAGAAAATCCAAGACGTTATTTAAAAAAACAAGACCAAACCAAGTAAATATAAGACTTCAACAAACAATTTTAAGGCTTTATTCGAAATTCCAAGACTTCATTAGAAATTCCTGGACCTTATTGAAAAATCCAAAACATTATAAAAAAATCTAAAACATAATATGAAACATAATACAAGACCTTGTTAAAAAAATCCAAAGCGTTATTCAAAAAATGTAAGTCTTTATTTTAAATAAATGTAAGACTTTATTTTTAAAAAATGTAAGGCTTTATTTAGAAAAAAATGTAAGATTATTTAGAAAAAAATATCAGATTATTTAGAAAAAATGTGAAAATTCCAAGACCTTGATAAAAAAAAATTCAAGACCTTGATAAAAAAACCAAGACCTTAATAATAAAAAAAATCCAAGACCTTGATAAAAAAAAAATCCAAGACCTTGATTAAAAAAAGTCCAAGTCTTGATAAAAAAAAAATCCAAGATCTTGATAAAAAAATTCCAAGATCTTGATGAAAAAAATTCAAAGACATTGATAAAAATTCCAAGACTTTGATAAAAATTCCAGGACTTTGATAAATAATTTCAAGGCTTTGATAAAAATTCTAAGGCTTTTATAAATTTTTCAAAAACGATTTCGAAGACTGATTAAAATTCCAAGACTCTGATTTAAATTCCAGGACTTTGATAAAAAAAATCCAAGACTTTGATGAAAAAATCCAAGAATTTTATATATATTATATTATATATTAATTAATAATTTTATATATTTTTGTGTAAAAATCGACTGAAATCCAAGGCTTTGAAAAAATTCCAAGGGTTTAATAACAAAAATTCCAAGGCTTCGATAAAAAAAATTCCAAAGCTTCGATAAAAAAAAATCAGGGGTTTGATAAAAAAATTCAAGGCTTTGATAAAAAAAGGTTTTGATTGAAATTCCAAGATTTTGATAAAATCCAAGGCTTTTATATAAATACCAAGGCTTTTACAAAAATACCAAGGCTGTCAAACAATTTCCAAAGCTTTCAAAAATTTCCAGGACTTTCACATCATACATACATTTTTAATTCTTCGTGACTTCAGCATACCTTAAAGTAAATTAAAACTATATCTTGAGAAATAAATAAATAATAAGTTTCAAATTAATTTTTTTTTGCATTTTTAATTATTAATTATTAATTTTTTCTACGCCAGCGCTCTCACTAATTGCCATATATGTAACACTCGCGTTTTGTTCGTTCGCTCGCTCGTTGTATGAAATTCGCAAATGCGAGCACGATAATTCTTTTACGTCGGGATGATGGCAATGTGGGCAAAGCGGGAAAAGCGGGCAATGTGGGTAAAATGGGGGGCGATTTTAAAATGTGAACACACGGCGAGTTCAGGGAAGGTGGCGAGGAGGATGAGGATCAACTGCAGATCAATTATTCCGACATGCAGGCAGGAAAATGCATCATTGCAATGAAAGCATCAGTCGTGGTCGAAAATTGTATTAAAATTGATATTTTTTTTATTTTAAAAAGAGTGTTAATAAGAAAATTATTTTTTCTCTCATTTTTTATTTAGTTTGCTCATTAGTAAATTTGCAATTTCTTGTTTTCCAATTGGCTACTCAGAAGGATTCTCTTTTTGAAGTAAAACTTCTTTAGGCGCGACATGGGTGTAAATCCGTACAAATGCAACGAACGTGAAGAATGACGTGAAGTTGAACACTACGACGCTAGTTAGCGCAGCTATCGCAATTATTCGATCTAGTCTGCGAGCAAAACAAAAAATACATCAAATGTCAAATCATCATATGTCAAAAACAAACAATAAATGTGTCGACTTTCACTTGAGTTTTGTATTTAGCTCGTAGTCTCTGAACATTTTTTGAAGTAAAACTTCTTTAGGCGCGACATGGGTTAGCAGTATAATTCGTGAGTTAATAAAAATGTCAGGATCGGAAGAATATTTTATCCCGTCCCCCATAAATAATTTTAGTGCAAATGATCGCAAATAAATAATGAAACTAAGGAAAAATCTGCGCTGCGTAAAAAATGATAGCTTTGGCTATGTATGTTTTATGTGTGATCGACTTTGGCTTCAGAGTGACTTAGATATATCAAATGATGCTCAAAAACTAATCCTTAATAATGTTTTCTGAATATTGATTCAAATAATCAGGTTGAATGTCAAACTTGTCGAAAGGCATTAAATTCTGGAAAAATTCCCACTTTGTGTAAATTTAACACATTTGTATTTCCACCTATACCAAATAATCTACCTAAACTAGATACTGTATCTGAAAGGATAATTTCACCTATTAATAGATCAAGCTATGTGCAGGGCTTGATAAACAAAACAAATATAAAAGTATGGCTTCAATTTTTTAGGCAAGACGGATATTACAGCTGTTCAAGGAATGAGATTATATCGTCAGCGAAAAAGTAAAAAAATACAAACAGTAAATGAATGTATGTTAATTTTAATTACATGTAGTTCTTCAAACACAATTGTTACAAGATGAATTAATTTGCAAAAACAATATTTGTTTAGGCGTTGTTTAACATAATCCACTGTGTGAATGAATATTATAGAATTTATTAATCAGCAATTATTTTAAAACGATCATGTCATATTTCAAGTACGACTTTGTTTGTAAATATTATACATATTTTTAATGTAATCATAAATATATAATTTATAATTTATCATTATATAAATGTGTATAATGATTGACGACACTAATAAATGTGTGCATCACGAGTGTTACCATATTACTAATAAACATTATTCAAAATTTTTATATGATGTATTTATTTTTACTCAACTTAAATTTGCTACTTTATACAGTAGCAAATAAGTTTTACTTCAATCGCGTGTGTTCCTTACGCGCACTCTTTTTTTTTATTTTAAAAGTAGTGTTATTAAGAAAATTATTTTTTCTCTCAGTTTTTATTTATTTTGCTCATTAGTAAATTTTCTTAGTAAAAGTAAATTTCTTGTGTTCCAATTGACTACTCAGAAGGATTCTCTTTTTTTTTAATTTGTTCTTAACCAGAACTCCTTTCTCTCTCAAGTTTAATCTTGTCCAATTTTGCGGGACATTTTTCTGCATTTTTTTAAATTCCCGGAAAATTTTGTTCGGGGCACTCTTTTTTGTTCACCTTAGCAGAAACTACATAAAATTTACAACAATCTCGACTACCTCATTAATCCGATATTCAAACCCTGTCAGGGTTGTGTATTATAAATGATGCCTCACATTGCAGTTGTTTATGCACATGAAGCAGATTAATAGTTTCGTATAAATAATTGTGTTTTAGCTGAAGCTGTAGCTACATGTATATGTATATATATATATATATATATATATATATATATATATATATATATATATATATAGATACATATATATAATGTGTGTTCACTCACGTGACAAATTATGATAAAATAGCGTTTTGTGTAATAGCTGCAGTCGTAGTTTGTAGCTGACGGATTAAATGTATCATATATATTCCAAAGGATTTGTAAGAAAGCATTTATTTGCCTTAGATTCCTTGTCTGAATTTCACAAAAGGGACTCTACTGACGAGCCAAATAATAATAATAAATACTAATGAGCAAATATTAACCGGAGCAAAAAAAACTCTACTGTGACAAGAAAAACAAAATTGTACTACAAAAATGCAGTAATGGAAGTATGTTTACAAGAAATGCTAACACATATAAACAAAACCTGATGAAAATGAATTGGAATTAGATTTAGATAGAACTTTATCTTATATTTTTAATTATGACTTAAAAAAGCATATAAAAATATATTCATCTTGAAACTGAAATCGGAGATATTTTTACTTATTATTTTATTTATAAATATAAACAATCAATTGATTTTAGTAATTTAATTTCAGATATAAATATTAAAGATTTATTTAAACTAGAAACCAAAAATATTAATGAATAATAAATTATTTTTTTAATAAAAAGAAATCAAATAAACCTCTGAAAGTTAATTGTTTTATTTCTCATTAAAGTTCAAATGTAATTTTAGAAAAATAATTTTTAATAATCGAAGTCGAAATGTATAATTAATAAAAAATGTACATCTTTAAATTCTTCCTTTATTTAAAAAAAACGAATACTGTTAAAAAAAATCAAGACCTTCATTAAAATTCCAAGACCTTCATCGAAATTGCAAGACCTTCATCGAAATTCCAAGACCTTCATCAAAATTCCAAGATCTTCATCAAAATTCCAAGACCTTCATCAAAATTCCAAGACCTTCATCAAAATTCCAAGACCTTCATCAAAATTCCAAGACCTTCATCAAAATTCAAATGCTTTCAACTCTTTTTTTATATAAAAAAAAATCCGAGATTGCTAAAAAATTCAAGTCTCTCATGAAAATTCGAAAACTTTATCAAAAAATTCCAAGGCTTTATCAAAAAATTCCAAGCCTTCATCAAAAAACCCAAGGCTTTATCAAAAATTCCAAGGCTTCATAAAAAAAATTCCAAGGCTCCCATAAGAATTCCAAGATTTTCGTAAAAATTCCAAGACTCTCGTAAAAAATCCAATACCATCATAATAATTCCGAGACTTTCAACACTTTTTCTATTTTAAAAAAAAATCCAAAACTTTGCTATAAAAAAGTGCAAGACTCTAATGAGAATTTGAAGACTTCAAACTATTCCAAGGATTTGATGAAAATTCCAAGGCTTTCGTGGCAATTGAAAGGGTTTTATAAGAATTCCAAGACTATCATAAAAATTCCAAGACCCTAATAAAATATTCAAGGCTCTTGCAAAAAATCCAAGATTCTCAACTCTTTTTTCAGTTTAAAAAAATCCAAGACTTATGGTCATAAAAATTCAAGACTCTCATGAACATCGAAGACTTTATCAAAAAATTCCAAGCCTTTTAGAAAAATTCCATGACCCTCATAAAAATTCCAAGACTCTCATAAAAACAATCCCAAAACTCTAATAAAAAATATTTAAAGACTCTAATTAAAATCCCAAAACTCTCCAAGACTAATAAAAATCTAAATTTAATATTTCTAACATTCTAAATATAATATTTGAAAACTAATTTTATGAGTTTGTCCTGGTTGATTCGCTGAATGATGGCACACATGAAATATTGAAACGCATAATTATTAAGGTATGTAGTGAATGCATATATATATATATATATATACGTATATATATATATATATATATAATTAAAAAAAATGTGAAAAACTTACTGTATCAGCAAAAATTGGTAGTTTTACCTGAAATAAAAAAAAAATAGTAAGTCTCACTCACATTATGAATAAAAAACAAAGTAATATAAAAACCATTCGTCAGATAGGGATGCTTGGTTCGAATCCTGGCACTGACATAGAATTGCCATTTTATTTATTAGAATTAAAATAAGTAGAATATGAAAAGTTTATTTTTAATAGAATAGAATTAGGAGTCGAAGCATAATAAAATATATTGAAACGTACTTAGTCTTATAGTGCATATATTCACAAGATCTTCGATAACTCCAAAACCATTCGATTGATATAAATGATGTATTCGGTGAATTTGTTCAAAATTAATTAATGAATAATATTTTCTAACATTATAATGACCTGTGCACTAAAAAGTGGGCTTAGTAAACATATACTAACTTATATAATTGCATAGCAGTCAAGCAAATTTTCTAAATCAGTACATATTTTCTAAGCCCACTTTTTAGTGCACCGAGTTGTTCTAGGTCATTATAATGTTAGACATTGTTGTTGATTGGATAATTTTAAATAAATTTACTAAACACATCATATAAATTAATCGAATAGTTTCAGAGTTATGGAATATCTTGTAAATGAATGCACAAAACTACTTCAGTCGGTACTATAAACAGTACAGTGGGCCTAAAAATACTAGTGTAGTGTTTTTTTATACTATAGCTTACTATAGCATATTTCTATATATTTCTGCGTGCTCTATATATTTCCTGGCACGGATGTTTTCTATTTTTTCCCTTTTTTCCCCGGAGCGGATTTCAATAGTCCGCGGGATATATGTGATATTCTTACTAGTCGAAATAGGGGAAAACCGAGTGGTTCGTGACACTTTTCAATTGAAAAACAGTCGAGAATATTTTCATCAACCCGTGGTGTAAGTCCAAAAAAATCTATAAAGAATATTTTTGCTTATATTTACGTTTCTAGTTGTTCTGAACATTTTTGGAATACCTTAGAAAAAATGAGGTGCGTGTGCGTAAGTGTGTTTTTATATGTATGTATGTGCGGATACAATCTATCGTCGACGATTTTGGGAGAACGGATGAACCGATTTGAATGATTCAAAAAACATTCGATTCCTATTGATGGGGTAATGTGCTGATTAGTTTTTGGCTCAGGCAGGTCCAGCCGTTGCGGAGATACAAAGCAAAAAGTACCAAAAATAGCATTGCAGTTTTTGAGAGAACGGAACATTCGATTATAATGATTAACTAGTGTTGTATGGCATCGTGCCTTAAGGCAAATTGCTTAAACTTCCCATACGGTAATGAAAAATTCGAGAAATTTTAAACGTTTTTAAATATATTATTACAAATACTGTAACTTTCATTATTTTTGCTATCTCGTTATATCTGAGCAAATCAAATGTAAATCATAAATCAATCAATTTATCTCCAGAACATTAACAATCGTCATTTCATTTCAAATTCAATTTCAAAAAAAAAAATAATTGCCCAAAATTGCACAAAATTGAAAAAGTGCTCCGATATAGTCACAGTCCAATCGCATTTGCAAATAAATCTGTGCGACATCTTCACTTATACTGTGCTTAGCTTGGCGGCATTTTCACATTTTTCAATAGTTGCTTCAGTAAATAAACAGTCTAAACGCACTCGGGTAAACATTTGTACCAGAGTGGCGCTTAGACTGTGCTTAGCCTGAGTAATTTTTTGAATGTGTAATCCAAAATTACAAAAATATTTTTTGAAAAAAAATTAAAAACAAATTATTTTTTTCCATAATTAATTATTTTGTTAAAACAAGCAGAAAGTTCTTTGAATCATTCAAATCGGACGCTTAGTTCTCTTAAAAACTGCCATTTTTTGCACATTTAGCTCTGTATCTTCGAAACGGCTGGGACTGCCTTTGCGAAAAACTAATAACCACTTCTCCCAATCATTACTAATTGAATGTTTTTTAGATGATTCAAATCGGATACTCCGTTCTGTCAAAAACTCGATTTCTACTTTCTGCACTCTTTGCTCTTTATCTCCGTAACTGCTGGACCTGCCTTTGCCAAAAACTAATCAGCACATCTCCCTATCAATAGGAATCGAATGTTTTTGAATCATTCAAATCGGTTGATCCGTGTGTCCGAAAACGTGGACGAAAAAATACGGATATACAAACCACACACACACACAAACATCCATTAGGTTTCTGAGGTATGCAAAAATGTTCAGAAACCTTCAAAACGTCGAGAAATGCGAAAATTTTCAATTTCGATTTTCGGCCCATTACAATAACTTACCCTACGGGAAGTTGAAAATTACCCAGGCTAAGCACAGTCTAAGCGCCACTCTGGTACAAATGTTTACCCGAGTGCGTTTAGACTGTTTATGTAAGTGGAGCACTTTTCCAATTTTGTGAAAACTATTGAAAAACGTGAAAATGCCGGCAAGCTAAACACAGTATAAGTGAAAATGTCGCACAGAATTATTTGCAAATGCGTTTAGACTGTGACTGTACGGGAGTACTTATCCAATTTTGTGAAAAACTATTGAAAAATGTGAAAATGCCGCCAAGCTGAGCACACTATAAGCGAAAACGTCGCACAAAATTATTTGCAAATGCGTTTAGACTGTGACTGTACGGGAGCAATTTTTCAATTTTGTGTAAATTAGGCAACTATTTTTTTTTATAATTGAATTCGAAATGAAATGACAATTGCTAGTTAATGTTCTGGAGATGAATTGATTTATTTATGATTTACATTTGATTTGCTCAGATATAACAAACAAGATAGCAAAAACAATGAAAGTTACACAGTATTTGTTGTAATAATATATTTGAAAACGTTTGAAATTTCTCGAATATTTCATTACGGTACGGGAAGTTCCAGCAATTTGCCTTGAGGCACAATGCCATACACCACTAGTTACCTCGGTCTCCCCTAATTTTATTATTCTCGGGCGTTCCGTTCTTCTTACCTGTACTAAGATATGAAGGATTCTGCTGCTCCTTTTCCTGCTCCTGCTGCAGCTGCCGCTTATACAAACTTGTACATTTTGTACGAACGTTATTGAAATATCATCGATACCGTGGGAGCAGGAGGAGAGGCAGGAGCAGGAGGAGCAGAAATACTAGTGGTGGGTGAACTGAACAATGGACGAAATTCGATGGAATGAGGGCGGTGGAGGGATGTTTTGAGATAAGACAGGATTTTCAGGTGGACTTTTGTATATTTTGTGAAAAAAAAAGAAAAAGGTGAGAATTATAAATTTTTGTCCGATTTTTATTTACGACGTGGTAATTTTCAATGCGCCAATTTTTTTTTTTTATTTTCCTGTTACCTATAATCCAATTCTCCGAATTCCTATCATCGACATTCTAACATTGAATATTCCAACAAGAAAATTTCGAACAATAAAGAAAGCCAACGTTAAAGAATTCCAACAATTGTTAAAAAAAACCATTACTAAATGCTATAGTAAAAAAAATCAATTAGTGACAATTCGATTATTAAAAATTCCATTCATTGATAACAGTTCTATTATATAAATTTCCGGTAATAAAAATTCTATTAATAGCCTATAATTTCCTAAAATCTAAATTCTATCAAAAATTGCAGCAGCAGGAATTCCATTAATAAAAATTGGAATAATCTAAATTCCATCAATCTAAATTCCTAATAATCTCAGAATTCCAATAATCTAAAAGCCAATAATCTAAATTCGAATGATCTAAGTTCCAATAACCAGAATTCCAATAATCTAATCTAAATTCCAGTAATCTAAACAGAATTTCAACAATACAAATTCAAATAATAAAAATTCCACAATAAAAATTACTATAATATTTATATATTCTATAATATAATTCCAATAATATAAATTCCAATGATAAAATTTTCAATAATATAACATTATATTGGAATATAAATTCCAATAATCTAAATTCCAATGATCTCAATTTAAATAATCTAAGTTCCACTAATCTGAATTCCAACAATCAAAATTCAAATAAAAAAAAATTCCTATAATATAAATTCCAATGATAAAAATTCCAATAATCTAAATTCTAATAACGAAAATTCCTTATGATATAAATTCAAATAATCTAAATTCCAATAATCAGAATTCCAACAATAAAATTTCAACTCTTAAAAAATCCATAATCCTTGAGCATGATGAATTCCAACGATAAAAATTCCAGTAATACAAATTGTAGCAATACAAAATCCAATAAATCAACACTCCAACTATGAAAATTCTGAAAATAAAATTTCCAACTATGAAAATTCTGAAAATAAAATTTCCAACTATGAAAATTCCACTAATAAAGAAAAAAAACATTAATAAAATTTCTATTAATATTAAATCCATCAATGCAAATTCCAAAAATAAAAACTGCATTCAAAATTTCCGTTTATAAAAATTCCAATAATTTAAATTCCATTAATGAAAACTCCAATAATAAAATGTCCAACGATTAAAATTCTAACAACAGAAATTACAATAATGAAAATTCTAATAATGAAGATTTCAGTAATGAATTTTGCAATTATGAAAATTTCTACAGCAAATTCCAACAAAAAATTCAACAATAATTTTTTTACAAACATTCCAAAAAAATTAAATTCATTAAAATTAAAATTACAATACTCGAAATTCCAACAATAAAAATGCTAACGATGAAAATTCCAATAAGAATTTTTACAAAATTTGCCGCAACAAAAATTCCAACAATAACAATTCTAATAACGAAATTTACAACTACAAAAATTACAACAAGAATTCATACAAAATTTCCAACTCTACAATTTCCAACTCTACAATTTCCAACTCTACAATTTCCAACTCTACAATTTCCAACTCTACAATTTCCAACTCTACAATTTCCAACTCTACAATTTCCAACTCTACAATTTCCAACTCTACAATTTCCAACTCTACAATTTCCAACTCTACAATTTCCAACTCTACAATTTCCAACTCTACAATTTCCAACTCTACAATTTCCAACTCTACAATTTCCAACTCTACAATTTCCAACTCTACAATTTCCAACTCTACAATTTCCAACTCTACAATTTCCAACTCTACAATTTCCAACTCTACAATTTCCAACTCTACAATTTCCAACTCTACAATTTCCAACTCTACAATTTCCAACTCTACAATTTCCAACTCTACAATTTCCAACTCTACAATTTCCAACTCTACAATTTCCAACTCTACAATTTCCAACTCTACAATTTCCAACTCTACAATTTCCAACTCTACAATTTCCAACTCTACAATTTCCAACTCTACAATTTCCAACTCTACAATTTCCAACTCTACAATTTCCAACTCTACAATTTCCAACTCTACAATTTCCAACTCTACAATTTCCAACTCTACAATTTCCAACTCTACAATTTCCAACTCTACAATTTCCAACTCTACAATTTCCAACTCTACAATTTCCAACTCTACAATTTCCAACTCTACAATTTCCAACTCTACAATTTCCAACTCTACAATTTCCAACTCTACAATTTCCAACTCTACAATTTCCAACTCTACAATTTCCAACTCTACAATTTCCAACTCTACAATTTCCAACTCTACAATTTCCAACTCTACAATTTCCAACTCTACAATTTCCAACTCTACAATTTCCAACTCTACAATTTCCAACTATACAATTTCCAACAAAAAAAATTAATAATCAAAAGTCTAATAATCAAAATTCCAACAATAAGAATTTTAACAACAAATTGTGCAGCAATAAAAATTCCAGAGAAAAGTTTCAAAAACAAAAATTTTAGCAATAAAAATTTCAACAATGAAAATTCCAATTATAAAAATTACATCTATGAAAATTTCAACAATAAAAATTTTAATAATCAAAATTCCAATACTGCAAATTCCATCAATGAGAATTCCAACAATAAAAATTGCAATTTTCGAAATTTCAATAATCAAATTTCGAACAATGAAAATCTCAATTATAAAAATTACAATATTCGAAATTTCGTTTTTGATTTTGGATTTTCCTAAAAATAATTTTCATCAAAAATTCTTAAATTTACGAATTGTTGGTCGGTAGACAGTCGGTAGAGTTCCTTTGGTACTTCAAATTTTAATAAATGAACAATTATAAGATTTATCATTTAGTTGCAATTTGCTCGTCAGTAGAGTCCTTTTTTATCATCGACCTTCTAATTTTTCATGTATCTATCATCCCAAAAACAAAATTCCAACGTCACTTTGACACATGTTTCAACCAAAATTATAGTTCTGGGGGTTGGGGTTGCATTTTTCCAAAAATGCCGTTCAGAAAAACCAAAAGCAAAAAGTTGTCTCTTATAAAACAATGGGACGAAAAGGCCAACAAAAACGGCCTGCGGCCCCCAGTATTCAACGCCTACAAAGACTTCTACGTCGGCGAGTGGAAAAACGACAAAAAACACGGCAAAGGGTACAAAATCGGCAAAAACAAAACCATTTTGTACGAAGGCGAATTTCGGGAGAATTTTAGGCAAGGATATGGTGTTCAATGTGTTCGATCGTGCGATCAAACCGATTGGATTTTGGAGTACAAAGGGCACTGGTATAAGGGTTACCGTCACGGTAAGGGTATACGTCATTACTTAGACGGAAGGTTTTATGAGGGCGATTTTGTCTTCAACAAACGCATCGGAGATGGTCACATGTGGTGGCCTGATGGTACCTATTATTGTGGTAAATGGTCTAATGGTGTGTTTCACGGTTTTGGCATCCTGGTGTACCCTAATTGCAACAGGTACGATATAGTGTTAGAAGTAGGAAATGCCGGTATACCGGTATACCGGTGAATTTCCCGATTTTTCGGCGGTATTTTTCCGGTTTTTATCCCAAAAATACCGGGATTTTCGGTATTTATTACATAAGCGCTATTTGATACATAAGAAAGTTTAAATGTCTCGGAACAAATTTAACTTTAAATTCCATAATCGCATAAACAGCTATACCTTCAAGTGATTCTATAATATAAACAAATGTCAAATGTCAACTCGTCATTACACTGAATATTAACTTCCCGTAGGGTAAGTTATTGTAATTGAAAATTTTTACATTTCTCGACGTTTTGAAGGTTTCTAAACATTTTGGCATACCTCAGAAAAAATGGATGTGTGTGTGTGTATGTATGTATGGATACAAATTTCCAGTCACGTTTTCGGGCGCACGGATCAACCGATTTGAATGGTTTAAAGAACATTCGATTTCTATTTATAGGGAGAAGAGCTGATTAGTTTTTGGCAAAGGCAGGTCCAGTCGTTTCGGAGATACGGAGCAAAGAGTGCAGAAAATAGAAATCGAGTTTTTGAGAGAACGGAGCATCCGATTTGAATAAACTAAAAAACATTCAATTAGTAATGATTGGGAGAAGTGTTAGTTTTTGGCAAATTCAGGCCCAGCCATTTCGAAGATACGGAGCTAAATATGTGAAAAATGGCAGTTTTTGAGAGAATTAAGCGTCCGATTTAAATGATTCAAAGAACTTTCTGCTTGTCTTAACAAAATAATTGATTTTGGAAAAAAAAATTGTTTCAACTTTTTTTTTTTTTTAATTTTTTAGTTTTTTGTATATCGAAAATAATTCAGATTTTATTTTCAATTCTGACTATAGTTCTAATATACTTTAAACAAATAATTTGAACTTTGCAATTCAGTTTATATAATTCTTATAAATATTAGACAATGTTACAATATTTATAATAATCTATTTGAAAACATTCAGTATTCCTCGAACATTTCGTTACGGTACGGGAGGTTCCAGCAATTTGCCTTAAGTCACGATGCCATAATTGCCTCTAGACAGAATTCCACTTACAGCTAGTTTATCTATCAGTTCTGTTTATTGTAACACGATATGAAGCCCTTTGGAAAGCAATAAATATTCAGAACAAAAATTCCAAGTTTAATGACGAGTTGAGGTAATATTTGACATTTGTTTATCTTATAGAATCACTTGAAGATATAGCTGTTTAAGCGATTATAGAATTTAAAGATAAATTTGTTCCGAGACATTTAAACATTAGGGTATTATGTATCAAATAAAGCTTATGTAAAAATACCTAAAATATCAGTATTTTTGGAATAAATACCGGTAACAATACCGCCGAAAAACCGGGCGGTTTACCGGTAATTCGGTATACCGGTATACCGGTATTGCATTCCCTACTATCGACCACAAATTATCGATATTTACTCAATACTCAATATTTCGTTCTAAGGTACGAAGGCCACTTCAAATGCGGTTTGAAAAACGGCGAAGGCGTCTTTTACGACATTGTGCACGGCCAGGAAATTCGGGGCGTCTGGGTCAAAGATGTCCCTAGATGCTGTCAAATCACCGACATGAAATACCGCCAAACCTCATTACAACCTACAAAATACCCTATACCCAAACTGTACCTAGCCGAACCTTCTCAAATCCTCGACAGATCTATGAACTATCTCCGCCAACACCATTTACTATCAGGGCCAGCCGATTTGGATATTTCACTATCGGCTTGTACAAGGACTTGGAGTGTGGCTGGTGAATTTGAGGTTAAAGAGTTTTTGGAAAAGGATAAAGATAGGGTAAAATGTAATGGTAAGGAGAGACTGAGTGCCCCTGACACCAAGTGCACATGTGGTACAAATACCAGGACCAAAAGTGTCACAATTGCGGCTAATAAGATGAAAATCATGAGAAAGCTGGTGAAACATGAGGTTTATGAAACTGATTCTTTGTACCAGAGGGTTCATGTTAAGGATGATTGTAGAAGGATGAGGAATAAATTGAAAGTTTTTTGAATAATCCAATTTTTTGGTAAAAGATTTTTAGATATGCCTATAATTTGCTTATAAAAATTATTACATTTTTTTATTTTCCATAAAATATTTTTGTAATTTTGGGTGAAAAAATTCAAAAAATTACCCAGGCTAAGCACAGTCTAAGCGCCACTCTCAGTCCCATTTGTTTTTTTTTACTTTTTGTTAGTCAGTAGAGTTCCATTTGATCTTTTGTAAATGTTTCGATCTTCTCTACATTTTGCTTTATTATTTTGGAATTTTTGCATTATGCTCGTCAGTAGAGTCCTATTTAATTCTTTATCAGTTTGCTCGTCAGTAGAGTTCTTTTCTATTTTTTTTAATTTGAGTCCTTTTGCTTATTTTTCGAAGTTTCAAAGTAGTCTTATGATTTATTTTATTTTTTTTATCTTGCATCATTTTATCCTTTTTAAAGAGCCAATTTCTTTATCTTGTGTCATTTAGTTAGTCACGATTTAATAAAATGACGATTTTAATATTTGTTTTGCCTTCTTATTTAGTTTCAATTTGTTCATTAGTGGAGTCTCTTTTATTTTTTTATTTGCTAGGCAGTAGAGTCCCTTTTCGTATTTTTTTTTTAATTCTGATGAAACGAAGATTTTAAAATATATTTAAGTTTTATAAATAGTCTCAGTTTGCTCGTCAGTAGAGTCCCTTATAATTATTTTTACATTTTTCTTTAAAACAGAGTCTTCCTTCATATTTTTTGAATTTGCTCGCCAGTAAAGTCCTTTTCAATATTTTAGCAGTTTGTTCGTCAGTAGTGTCCCTTTCGATTTTTATTACATTTTGCTCGTCAGTAGAGTCCCTTTTGCTCTTAATTACCTTTTGCTCATCAGTAGAGTCCTTCATAATATTTTTTAAGTTTACTTGTCAGTAGGGTCTCTTTGGATTTTTTGATTTACTTGCTTGTCAGTAGAGTCTCTTTAGATTTTTGTTATCAATTTGCTTGTCAGTAAAGTCTCTTTCGATCTTTTTTACATTTTGCTTGTCAGTAGAGTCCTTTTTAATATTTCATCAGTTTGCTTATCAGTAAGGTCCTTTTAAATATTTTACCAGTTTGCTCGACAGTAGAGTCCTTTTTAATATTTCATCAGTTTGCTTGTTAGTAGAGTTTTTTTGAATCTCTTTAAATTTGCATGTTTTCTAATATTTTGTCAGTCAGTAGAGTCCCTTTCGATATGTTTTAGTTTTATTTTAATTTCGCTCGGCAGTACAGTTTTTTTTCTATTTTTTTTATCAGTTTACTTGTCAGTAGAGTTCTTTTATATTTAATTTTGCATTTTGCTCGTCAGTAGAGTTCTTTTTAATACTATATCAGTTTTCTCGTCAGTCGAGTACTTTTAATATTTCAACAGTTTGCATGTTAGTAGAGTTTCTTTAAATATCTTTAAGCTTGCTCGTTTTCTAATATTTTGTCATTTTGATCAGTCAGTACAGTCCCTTTTGATCAGTTTTACTTACTTTCAAATATTGCTCATCACTAGAAATCTTATTTTATTTTGCATTTTGCTCCTCAGTCAGTAGAGCCCTTCTAAATATTTTACCAGTTTGCTCGTCAGTAGAGTTCTTTTTAATATTTTATCAGCTTGCTCGTCAGTAGAGTTTTTTTCTATCCTGTTCAAATTTTGCTCGTCAGTAGAGTTCTTTTCAATATTTTATCAGTTTGCTCGTCAGTAGAGTCATTTTTAATATTTTACCAGTTTGATTATCAATAAAGTTCCTTTCGATTTTTTTACATATTGTTTGTCAGTAGAGTCCCTTTCGTCTGAATTATTTACCCTTTGTTTTTATCCCATTCTAATTTTTTTGTCAGTATAGTTTTTTTCTCTTTGAATAATACAAGTTTTAAAATGATGGTTTTGCAATTTTCTATCTCAGTTTGTTTGCCAGTAGAGTCCTTTTGTGTCTCATTTCACTCATCAGTAGAGTTCTTTTTGATACTTAAATATTTTTGGTATATTCAAAATTCTGCTTTTAAAATTAATTTCAAGTTCCAATTGGCTCAATAGAATCCTTTCAGATCTTTTTTAAATCTTGTTCGTCCGTAGAGCTCTTTCCTATTTCTTTGGTCGTCAGTAGAGTCCATTCTCGGCGCCCATACACCACTAGTTTCCTCTAAAACTACAAAATTTTTGCCAGTTCGCTCCTTTTCCCTTCAGGTGGATTTACTCGCGAAGAAAAATAAACAACAGAAATATATGCGAAGATTTATTCACGCTGAAAGCTTTATGATGTGTCGAGAGATGGCGGGGATTCAGGTTAACAAAAGGATTCTGAGTCGAATTTTATGTTTTGTTGGGGAAAGGAAATTGAATCACTTGTGCACTGAGGGTAAAAAAAAACAAAAAACGTCTTCAATATTCATATTTCAATGTCTAAAAACATGCAATTCGTAATGATGGAGAGAAGTCGTGATTAGTTTTTGGCAAAGGCAGGTCTAGCCGTATCGGAGATACAGAGCTAAATGTGCAAAAAATGACAGTTTTTGAGAGAACTAAGTATCCAATAAGTAACGATACTTATCACTTGTGCACTGAGGGTATAAAAACAAACTAGTGGGGTGTATGGCATCGTGCCTTAAGGCAAATTGCTGGAACTTCCCGTACCGTAACGAAATGTTCGAGGAATACTGAATGTTTTCAAATAGATTATTGTTAATATTATAACATTGTCTAATATTTATAAGAATTATATAAACTGAATTGCAAAGAAATTATTTGTTTAAAGTATATTAGAACTATAGTCAGAATTAAAAATAAAATCTGAATTATTTTCGATATACAAAAAATTAAAAAAAAATTGAAACAAAAAAATTTTTTTTCCAAAATCAATTATTTTGTTAAGACAAGCAGAAAGTTCTTTGAATCATTCAAATCGGACGCTTAGTTCTCTCAAAAACTGCCATTTTTTACATATTTAGCTCCGTATCTTCGAAATGGCTGGGCCTGCCTTAGCCAAAAACTAATAAACACTTTTCCCAGTCATTACTAATTGAATGCTTTTTAGATCATACAAATCGGATGATCCGTTCTCTCGAAAAATCAATTTCTATTTTCTGCACTCTTTGCTCCATATCTCCGTAACGGCTGGACCTGCCTTTGCCAAAAACTAATCAGCTCTTTTCCCTATCGATAGAAATCGAATGTTTTTTGAACCATTCAAATCGGTTGATCCGTGCGCCCGAAAACGTGACTGGAAATTTGTATCCATACATACATACACACACACACACCATCCATTTTTTCTGAGGTATGCCAAAACGTTCAGAAACGTCGAGAAATGTAAAAATTTTCAATTTCGATGTTCGGCCTATTACAATAACTTACCCTACGGGAAGTTAAAAACTCGTCTTCAATATTGATAATTGAATTGTCATAGGCCTCTAATATTTTAGTTGGTTTCTGTACTCTCAAAATTCATCCCCAATGCATCCCTGTTCTTCGGAACAATTACGTATGCATTACACGTTCCTTAAACTATAAGACCACTTAATAACTTCATAATTATAAAGTTTGTTCGTCCAAAACTCCTAAGATGGAGGAACTGGAGGCGAACTCGGGCCTCCTGGAGGATATTATGATGTGAGTAGCTCGAAGAGATAGTAAATTCTAAAATAACACTGTGGAAAAGATTTAGAATCTTTAAATTCAAATTCCGCCTGTGAAATATTCGCCCTACGAAAGACACGAAAAGAATTTTTAGAAAATTTTCAAAAAATGATCTAGAAAAAAAAGAGTGCGCGTAAGGATCACACGCGATTGAAGTAAAACTTATTTGCTACTGTATAAAGTAGCAAATTTAAGTTGAGTAAAAATAAATACAACATATAACAATTTTGAATAATGTTTATTAGTAATATGGTAACACTCGTGATGCACACATTTATTAGTGTCGTCAATCATTATACACATTTATATAATGATAAATTATAAATTATATATTTATGATTACATTAAAAATATGTATAATATTTACAAACAATAATGTAATCAAAGTCGTACTTGAAATATGACATGATCGGTTTAAAGTAATTGCTGATTAATAAATTCTATAATATTCATTCACACAGTGGATTATGTTAAACAACGCCTAAACAAATATTGTTTTTGCAAATTAACTCATCCTGTAACAATTGTGTTTGAAGAACTTCATGTAATTAAAATTAACATACATTCATTTACTGTTTGTATTTTTTTACTTTTTCGCTGACGATATAATCTCATTCCTTGAACAGCTGTAATATCAGTCTTGCCTAACAAATTGAAGCCATACTTTTATATTTGTTTTATTTATCAAGCCTTGCACATAGCTTGATCTATGAATCATTTGCTTTTTTATGTGAACGTTAATGCAATGATCATCATCAATATTACGAGGTAATAAATTAACCATATTATTAATGTCAACAGGCACATTTATAATTTGGCCAAACATTCCAAATTGTCCATTTGCATGTCGCAATCGTCTAATTTGCATGAAACACAACCTAGGTGAAATTAACCTTTCAGATACAGTATCTAGTTTAGGTAGATAATTTACACAAAGTAGGAATTTTACCAGAATTTAATATCTTTCGACAAGTTTGACATTCAACCTGATTATTTGAATCAATACTCAAAAAACATTATTAAGAATTTGTTTTTGAGCATCATTTGATATTTCTAAGCCACACACAAAACATACATAGCCAAAGCTATCATTTCTTACGCAGCGCAGATTTTTTCTTAGTTTCATTATTTATTTGCGATCAATTGCACTACAATTATTTATGGGGGACGGGATAAAATATTCTTCCGATCCTGACATTTTTATTAACTCACGAATTATACTGCTAACCCATGTCGCGCCTAAAGAAGTTTTACTTCAATAAATCTCTAAACTTAAGAGTTACCTTCCTCTTTACCTTACAATTTTATTAATCATCAAAACTAAATCTCCTAATTTTCTGCATCAAAATTCATCCCGAATTTCTCGTCCAGGATTTACCGCAGTTTGTAATTACTTCCAACATTTGAATATTAGAACATTTGGAATCGGAATTGCACTCTAAAACTAATAATAGTACAGCAATATGGGGTACGGAACCCGCGGTAATAATTACGGAGGGCGTAATTAACCCTTAATTAAAATCTAACTTATGCATATACACCTGGTGGCGGTTTTGGTGGACGAATTTCTGGATGGCGGACATTTATACGGAATGATGATGGAAATTAGAAATATTTAGGTGTTACGTATTTTAGTTTGTTTTATGATTTGCTTGTTAGTAGAGTTCCTTTTTTTAATTGTTTTCCAGTTTGCTCGTCAGTAGAGTCACTTTCATTATTTTTTTTACTTTGGGTGACAGTAGAGGTACGTTTGGAAACAAATATTTTTCAAATAATAAACACAGAGGTTTTAGGTCTTTTTATTTTGGTTGAGTCACTTTCGATCCTAAACAATTTTGCTCGTCAGTAGAGTTCTTTTTAATGGTTTATAAGTTTGCTCGCCAGTAGAGTCCTTTTTCCCTAAAATATTTACCAAAAATTTAAAATTATGTTTTTTTGATCTTTGAGTCCCTCTCAAACTTTTTCTCTTCTAAGCAGAACGTTTTTTGAATAATCCAAATCGGAAGCTTAGTTGACTCAAAAACTGACATTTTTGCTCATTTAGCTCTGCATCTCCAAAACGGCTGAACCTGCTTTTCCAAAAAACTAATCACCACTTCTACCCGTCATTACGAATTGAATGTTTTTTGATTCATTCAAATCGAATACTCCGTTCTGTCAAAAACTCGATTTATATTTTCTGCACTCTTTGCCTTGAATCTCCGAAACGGCTCGACCTGCCTTTGTCAGAAACTAATCAGCAGGTTTCCCTATCAATACGCATTGAATGTTTTTATAATTATGGTTTTCTCAGAAACTATTTATATTTTCACTTTTTTTCCGGTATCTCCAAAACGACTAGACCTGCCTTCGCCAAAAACTAATCAGCACGTCTCCTTATCAATACGAATCGAATGTTTTTTGAATTATTTAAATCGGTTGATCGGTGTTTCCGAAATCGTCGACGAAAATTTGTATCCGCGCATACATACACACAAACACACACACACACATATATCCATTTTTTCTAAGGTATGCCAATATGCTCAGAAACCTTTGAAACGTAAATATATGCAGAAATCTTCAATTTAGACAAAACTAAAGCGACTTTCTACAAAAAGTCTCAATTGAACTTCTATTTATTTTAGATAATTAAAAACAAACAAGATCTTCATAGTCTCTTGTTGCATTATAGTTGCACCTAATAAAGTGTGTGTGTATATATGTGCATGTGTATGTATGTGTGTGTATGTATGTGTGTGTATGTGTGATGCAACTATCTACTTCCTTGTTAATTAAAATAAATTAATTAATTCAATCCATAATGTCAATATAAAATTGCATAGCACTCAAGCAAATTTTCTAAGTTAGTATATGTTTTCTAAGCCCACTTTTTAGTGCACCGAGTTGTTCTAGGTCATTATAATGTTAGAAAATATTGTAGGTTATTCAATTTTGAACAAATTTACTAAACACATCATTCATATTAATCGAATGCTTTTAGAGTTATCGAAGATCTTGCAAAGGAATGCACTATAAAAATTCTGCGTTCCAAATAATATAAAATTGAATAGCAGTCAGCCAATTTTCTAAGTATGTTTTCAAAGCCCACTTTTTAGTGCACCGAGTTGTTCTAGGTCATAAAAATGTTAGACAATATCGTAAATTAATTAATTTTAAATAAATTTACTAAACACATCATTCATATTAATCGAATGGTCTTAGAGCTATCGAAGATCTTTCAAAGGAATGCACTATAAAATTAAGTACATTTCAATATAAAATTGCATTTTATTTATATTGGGCAAATTTTCTAAGTTAGTATATGTTTTCTGAGCCCACTTTTTAGTGCACCGAGTTGTTCTAGGTCATTATAATGTTAGAAAATATTGTAGGTTATTCAATTTTGAACAAATTTACCAAACACATCATATATATTAATTGAATAGTTTTATTGTTATTAACTCGACTAGACTATTTGTTAAGTTAATTTAAAACTAACAAGATTCTCATAGTGTCTCTTGTTGCATTATAGTTGCACCTAATAAAGTGTGTGTATGTATGTGCATGTGTATGTCTATGTGTGTATGTGTGTTATGCAACTATCTACTTCCCTGTTCCTAGAGGTTGCTAGTTTTCAGCAAAGTCTAAATATAAATTAATTAATTTAATCCATAAGTAGGGTTTATTATGTAACCGCCATCAGGCTCTTGTCTCTTCCCATGTAGTACTAAACTCGACTTTACTTTAGGTTGTTCTAGAAGACCATCATGAGAGTAGTTTGAATTGATCGTGGGTTTTGAATATATTAAAGGATGGTGATAAGGTGAATTTTATGAGATTTTTGTATAAAAATGTGAATTTACTTAAAATTTTTGCATGGGGTTTTAGAAGAATGTAATGCCTGCTCTGAACTTCCCAAAAAAGTTATTGTATATTTAACGGTTATTTTCAAATATACCGAGTTGTTATAGATCATTGTAATCATAGACAATATTGTAGATTGATTAATTTTGAACAAATTTGCCAAACACACCACTTATATTAATCGAATAGTTTTCCAGTTATGCAGTATCTTGCAAACAAATGCACTCTAAAAATAAATAGCCAATACATCATTGCATAATATTTGTCATATTGCCTATTGTCAGGCGAGTTTCCTAAGTCAACTTTTGAGTATAATGAGTTCCTGTAGATCATTATAATGTTAGAAAATATTATATATTAGTTAATTTTGAACAAATTCACTGAACACATCATTCATATTAATCGAATGGTTTTAGAGTTATGGAAGATCTTGTATATGAATGATGTATTGCACTTTAAAAATAAGTCATTAACAGACAAGTTTTTTAGTCAATGTTTGAGTATACCGAGTTGCTGTAAGTCTTTATAATGTTAGAAAATATTATAAATTAATTTTGAATAAATTTCCCTAATACATCATTCATATTAGTCGAATGGTTTTAAAGTTATGGTTTCTAGATTTGACTTACACATTTGATCATTTTTTGTTTCCATTTTTATTTTAATTCATAATCAGATTTTCACGATTGTTTTAAGATCTGAAAAATCTATTTATATTTGTACAGAATTATTGAGATCTATATATTTTCATATATATATATATATATATATATATATATTTATATGAAAGGGATATATATATATATATATATATATATATATATATATTTTTTTTTTCAACACTCTTAAAAAAGGAAATCTAACAAAAATTGTGAATTTCCGACAAATATTTTGAGATTTATACAGATCTTTTGAATGGATTTGTGATCTTTTTAAATTCGAATTACAACAATTATGAAGAATGTAATAATTAAATTATATTTATATCTTTACTTTTTTTAATTTCTATCTAGTATGAGTATTTGTACTAGGGCTTTCGTGCGCTTCGTTCATAAAATTATAAATATATTAAATATTTCTTAGAAAACGTATCAATTTTAGTATTTACCATCATAGTAGACATATTAGAGTATAACATACTCAAATTTTAAAATTCTACAGCGAATGAAAGTATTTTTAAAAAATTAACAACTTTACACCTACACTTTTTGAGTATTTTTATCTAGGATGTTCGTGCGTTTTGTTCATAAAATTAAAAATATATTAAGAATTTCTTAGAAAAGGTATCAATTTTAGTATTTGTAATTTAAGTAGAATTACTAGAGTATAATATACTAAAATTAGAATATTTTACAACAAACGCAAGTGTTTTTAAAAAATTCACAACTTTACTACTAAACTTTTTAAGCAAAAAATATTATATATTTCTGAGATATCAATTTTATTATTTGTGATGATAGTAGACAAGATTTACACTTTTTTGGCAAAAACAACGACATACAATATTATCTGTATTTTTTATATTTTTTTCAAAATTTTATTATTTTGGCACTTGATATTCCACAACAAAATGTCCCAACCAAAAATTTTCTGTCGGTACAAAACGAGTGATTTCAAAATCATTTCCCAAAGCTTCCAACACAAAATCATTACTAATTTTTTCAAAAATAACAAAATACAACCTTAATTCACGATTTGGCTTTTTTATTTTATTAAATTTAATAATTTTTCTATCAAATAAAAATACTTTTCCTCAGTGCGACCCTGTACGAATTCTGTTTACAAAATCGGCGGCACGTTCCTTTGACTTCATCTCGAACAACCCGCGATGAATCAGTCGATTTCAAACCGTTATATCGTCAACACCAAAATAATTTTTGCATATTTTTTGATGCCAAAATGTCCTGCAAACCAGGCTGTATCTTATCCATAAAAATACAAAAAAATCCTGATAGCCTGTATAAGTTTAAACTGCATTTGATCCTGGAATGGCTCCGCGAACAATCAGGAATGTCCTTGAAAAACTTCGACAGAATAAAAAGTGTAAAATTGCAATATCCTTATATAATTTTGATGTTCGATGATTCTGCAAACTGTTTTGAGGTAATACAGGAATTCAGGGGATACCAAAAATTTTATAACCAAGATAGGGCAAAATTTGAGCCTAAAATCCAGCAGTTTTTGTGCCCAAAAGGACTTTTTATCAAAATTTCTACAGAAGTTTTTGATGGTGCGGAAGATAGAGTCAAAAATTTGGTAAAAATATATGGGCAAGTTGTTAAATTTACCAAAACCAAGATGTCAGAAGATGCACAAAGGCTGGATTTTGTCGTTTTCAGAAAAATTAGTGAAGATTTTGTGTTGGAAGCTTTCGGGAATAATTTCAAAATCAAGCATTTTGTTCCGACTGAAAATTTTTGGCTGGGACGTTTTGTTGTGGAATATTTGTGGAATGCCAAGTGCCAAAATAATAATTTTGAAAAAATATAAAAAATACTGACAAATGTTGTAAGTTCTTATTTTTACAAAAAAAGTGTAAATTTTGATATTGAATTTGTGTAGAATAAAATACTTTGTGCCTGGACAAATGTTTTTATACTAATTTTTATCGCTTGGTGGTGTGTGCACAATTATTTAAATAAAAACCAAAACATTATTAAATTCAGCAAAATAAAAATGCAGAATCATAAACAAAGGTTGTATGTAGTCATTTTTGCAAAAAAAGTGACTATTTCGATTTTCAATTTGTGTAAAATTAAATACTTTGTGCCTAGACAAATGTTTTTGTACTAATTTTTATCTCTTGGTTTTTTGTGCACAATTATTTAAATAAATACCAAAAAATATTAAATTTTACAAAATAAAAATACCGAATCATAAACAAGGGTTGTATGTCATCATTTTTGCAAAAATAAATAATATTTTAGTATTAAAAGCTTTTGAAAAATAAATTCAAAATTAAACATTTTTCCGCCTGAGATTTGTGAGATGCAAAAAATTAGTACAGGCGATGATGTTAAAACTTATTCAATAAAAATACTTGTACTTGTAAATAATATATATTAATAAAATATTTACAATATTTTTGACTGGTTTTACTTTATGAATATTTAATTAATAAAAATATCTAGGAAATTTTATGTCTTTACAATTTTGTTTAATAATTAATTATTTTCTTACTAATTGTTACTAAATACTTTTTACATATTGTTTATCGTATTAATAAATATAAATTTATATATCATATGATCTATTAAATATTTGTGATATTTATAAAAATTCAAAAAAAAGTACAAACAAATCTTGCATATAAATACTTGCAAACTAAACCGCAACTTTTGTATTTTTTTATAATTATTTCTGTTTATTGTAAAATGTTGTAATTTGAATATGTTATTTTTTAATATGTCTACTATGATTACAAATACTAAAATCGATATGTTTTTTGGAAATTTTTGATATATTTGTAATCATGTGATGTAAGTACACAGTTGACTAATATAAAATTGATAAAATAAAATAATACAGTAGTATTTTTTTGTAATACTTGGGTTTGTTGTAAAATGTTGTAATTTAAATATGTTATACTTCAATATGTCTACTATGATGACAAATACTAAAATTGATATGTTTTCTAAGAAATATTTAATATATTTTTAATTTTATGAACAAAGCGCACGAAAGTCTTAGATAAAAATACTCAAAAAGTATAGTAGTAAAAATGTTACATTTTTAAAAATACTTCAGTTTGTTGTAGATTGTTATAATTTAAGTATATTATACTCTAATATGTCTACTATGATAACAAATACTAAAATTGATATGTTTTCTAAAAAATATTTAATATATTTTAAATTTTATGAACAAAGCGCACGAAAGTCCTAGATATAAATACTCAATTAGATAGAAATTTAAAAAGAAGTAGAGAGGATGATTTTTATTAAATTTAATTTATTATTCTAAAATAATTCAAAATCGTTTAACATAAATCTATATAAAAAAGATTGCAATTCATATAAAAAAATAAAAACAATTTCAAATTTAAAAAATAAATATTCCGTTAAATAAATAATACAATGTCTCCTACAAGTAGATCTCCTCTTCATACGTTTCAATATTTTATCGCCGATCGTAAAATAACGTCGTAAAATATTATAATGAAATATGAAATGTGTAATAAAATGTCGCATTTGGGAGAAGACACTTTTGGGAAAATAAAAATTAAATGATCTAAACTCCTTTGCCAAATAACCATATAAAATATGTGGGGATGAAAGAACCGTTTGGCATCGATTTTTTGGGACATTTGTGAAAATAACTCGGAAATTTTGTTTTAGTTAGTTTAGCAGAAAGTAAATAAAATTTACTAAAGTTGTGTGTAAACTGTTTTATACACTTTGATACAAAAATTTTGAATATTGAAGATCGCCCTTAAGTATTTTTATATACAAAATATATGGATGGATTTAAGACACTCATCTAGATTTTGTTAGTTATCTCAAAAATTTTGTTATAGGCACTCTTTTTAATTTAGCTTAGAAAAACCTAAATAAAATTTACTAAATTCTCATATCAACTGTTTTATATACACCAGAACAAAATTTTGAATAAAACTAATGGAACGCGCACATGTTATATATATGTACTCCAAATTCATATGCATGCATACAAGGATCTGGGACATTTTTTACAATTTTTCAAAAAACTCAAAAAATTTGTTCCGGGCACTCTTTTTTAGTTAGCGTAGCAGAAACTAGATAAAATTTACTACATACCCTATAAATAATTTAATATAGTCTCATAAAATTTTTTGAGATAAATCCGCAAGTTCACAACTCGCCTTTATATATTGTCCTAAGTTTTCCATACAAGGTTACGGAACATTTTTTTTCACATTTTTGTGAATACCTCAAATAATTTGTAGAGAACATTATTTTTAATTTATCTTAGCAGAAACTAGATAAAATCTACTAAATTCTTATATAAACTGTCTTATATAATCCAGAACAAAATTCTATATAAAATTAACTGAACGAGTATATTTTATATATACTCCAAATTTACATCCAAACACATATGGATTTGGGACATTTTTTACAATTTAAAAAAAAAAACTCATTTTTTTATTCTGGACACTTTTTCAGTTAGCTTAGCAGAAACTAGATAAAATTTACTAAATTTCTCACATAAACTGTCTTATATTCTCCCAAACAAAATTTTTGAATAAAACCAATTTAACTCGCATATTTCACATATCCTCCAAATATAGATTTGGGACTTTTTTTACATTTTTGCAAATAACTCAAAAACTTGTTTCGGAGCACTCTTTTTCAGTTAGCGTAGCAGAAACTAGATAAAATTTACTAGAAACCTACAAGCACAAACATATACACTCTTATACAAAATTTTATACAAAACTCGCTTTCCCGAAACACTTTTTATACATTTCTTTGAAACACAAAGCAACTGGTACAAACTGACAAATTTACTAACTTAAAATAATTTTAACGCTATTCACAGGCCTATAATATTTTACAAAAATCATTTCTACTATCAACTGCAAAGTTTCATCAAAAACCAACAGAATTTGGATAGAAAAACCACTACAATTTAAGTAGTTTTAAGTACCTATCGGCAAGTAGTTCCACAAATTTTTAATAATTCCATTCCTCAACCGTTTCGTTTCGTTTTAATTAGAACATTTTCTCGTTAATTTAAATGAAATATTTTCCGCAGTTTTCCTTTTTCTCCCAGCCATGTTTTGAAGGGATTTTAATGAACTCGTTTGCTCTGCTCTTAATTAAAAAACAAAACGCAAAACGCAAAACCTGGACAAGGGCTGTAGGGGAAATCGGGTGAAATTGGGGTAGAAAAATCTGAGCAATTTCCTCCCAATTCACGGTTCAGTTCTGTCATTCGAGATTAAAATAAAACGAGGAATTTTAGGAATGCAAATATTTCTAGAAAGACGATAATCGTGATGATGATTGATAAGGATTTTTTTTTTAAATACCGAAGTAAAGAAATAAAAGTTTTCCTAAGTTTTCCTAAGTTTTCCTAAGTTTTTCTGGCGAGATAAATTCTTATTAGTAACACTAAGAACTAAGAAAAAGTCTAATAGACGAAGCGCTGGTGTCAAATTTGTAGACGTTCGTAGAAAAAATTCTGGTTTCCAGGTTTTGGTTTTGCTGATAATTAAATATTATGTATGATGGTAAAAATAGAAAGAATATTAAACATTGCTAATGTCATATTACAGTGTTAATAATTGTGCAACCTATTGATGAAATTAAATTCAAATTCAAATAATTTCAAATTTATGTGAATTATATGTGTATAGCATCAAATCACAGAGCAAAATAGCAACCCATTAGATACTCTAATAAAATTGAATAAAAAAACTTTGCATAGTGATACAAGTTGATGTTCAAATTAATTATTTTTTAATTATTAAAATTTTTATAAGTATTGATATGTAAAGAGCGTTGTACCAGTTGTTTTGATTTTTAAAGAAATCAATAAAAAATGTCTCGAGAAAGCGAGTTTTGTATTATTTTTTTGTATTGGAGTGTGTGAGATTGTGTATGTAGGTTATAGTAAATTTTATCTAGTTTCTGCTAAGCTAATTTGAAAAGATAGTCCGGAATAAAGTTTTTGAGTTATTTGAAGAAATGTAAAAAAAATTTCCCAAGTATGAGGTATGTAAAATATATAAGTGTTCAGATAGTTTTATTTCAAAATTTTGTTTAGGGGTATATAAAATAGTTTATATACAAATTTAGTATATTTTATCTAGTTTCTGCTAAGCTAAATAAAAAAGAGTGCCCTGAACAAATTTAGTAAAAGCAACATAGTAAATTTTATCTAGTTCCTTCTGAAAAAAAATTGAAAAGAGATTTAGTGGCATAGTTTTCGAGTTATTTAGCAAAATGTTCCATATCTATATACGTATCACGAATTTGGACAATATAATATGCTTATTCAGAAAGAAAAGTTAAAAAAAATTTCCAAGATTTATTTAGATATATTTATCTTATATATATATATATATATATATATATATATTGATATCTTTTATATAAATCTCTAAGCTAATATATTTAATGTTGTGTATATGATCTCTTCTACTCCGATATCCATCTTTCCATCCATCTAAAGACGAAAGCTCCTTTCATTGTGAAATTTACATGTGAATACACACATACATATTATATATATATATATATATATATATATATTATATATATATATATATATAATATAAATAGAGAGTTGACATTATCTTGTAACTATTGAACAAAAGTCTTTACTTCGACATCGATAAATTGCTAAAATCTGACAACAATGATTTTTAAATTTATTTTTTCAAAATTGTGACAATAGGGCAAGATTAAAAAAGTAATACGGAGTCAGAACTATCATGAGAATTTCCAATTTTTTAAGGAACCCTCCTCCCTTTTATTAATTTTGCTCATTGAATTTTTTTTTAACATTGCTCATCATCAAAATTTAACATTTTATATATCACTCGTCAGTAGAGTCCTTTTATTGAGTTTGTTAGACAGTAGAGTCTTTATCTAACGGTCGTCAGTAGAGTCCTATTTTTAGTTTGCTCCCGATTAGAAATCCCAACTTTCTCCCAATTTGTCACTAGAATCCTTTTCTTAATCGTCATTAAAGTCCTTTTTTAAATTTTATCATCATCACCATATATCTATTTATCCATTTCATTTTCGATCTTGTATTTTTTTTAATTTGAGTAAATTTTCCCTCGGCTCTCATTTTATTTACGGTACAAAAGCATAAAGAATTGATAGAAGTAGGTACGACTCGACTCTTCAAAGGAGTATTCAAAATTCAATTGGATTCAAATCAACACCATTCCTTTATATTTACATACATTCATATATACGCATACATATACATGTATATATATATATATATATATATATATATATACATGACGTCATATAATGGAAAATTGATATTCATACAGATTTCCGTCCTCTTTTGTAAAATACGAGATGAATTTTTATTGCACACGTTTGCGAGAAAATTATAAATATAAAATTGGAATTGGAGGTGTAAGTGGCATTCTGCCTTAAAGCAACTAACCGGGCAATTCTGCGTCATAAAATAGCATTGTTATGGCAACGCTATCTTAAGCTTGTTAGTAAGTGATATGTGAAAATGTCGATCTATTCGCCGTGCAATCAGGCGTATTTTACATATAACTAAAGCAAGGAGAAATCTTACGATAACTGGCGTCATCATGCAAGAGAATTATGAATTAAAAATTGGAATTATGTGTGTGAAAATTTGTTAATTATACTCGATATTTCCAACATTTCAACGAATTTATCTATTATTATACTACCAAAGAAAAATTAAAATTTTGGTCAAAAAATCTGATTTGTTTATTTGGTATAACTTCTGGTTAACTCTCAATTCCCTCAGTGTTCCAGTTGTTTTCCATATATTTTTCCAGCAATTTCTCAGTTGTCGTCGTCCATGTGAAAAAGTGTCTAAAGTGATTTAGAATGCACAATGTCAGAAACACGACGCTAAAAGTGCGAGGACATTGAAATAAAACGTCTTTTGGCAACGAGACTGATGCTCCTCCTGGCTCTCATGTTTTATTTTCAATTTCATTTTTGTTCCTGCTGCAGAAAAATATTTGCTCCAACAATATACATACAGAGGGAAATAAAATAGATTTTAGGAAAAGGAGTAGTTTCTGTTAGTTAATTAGGGTACTGATTTGTTGTTGGACTGTTTGAGATCTTTCTAGATTTTCTACATTTGAGAGCTTGAAGATTGTTTTAAAACCAGTGCTGATGCTCCTAGTTTTTATATCAGTATAGTATGAGATTTTTTTAAAGATCACTTTAAATTTTTCTCAAGTCGTGTTAGTTCTTCTCAAGTCACTTCAGATCTTCTCAGGTCACTTCAGATAAATGTACTGTAGATCTTGATGAAGCACTTCACTTTTTAAGAAGTTTTCAAAGCACTCTAGATCTTCCCAGAGAACTTTATATATACTCATTAGGAATTTTAGGTCCTCCCAAAGCAATCCAGATCCTCCCAAAGCACTCCAGATCCTTCTCGAAGCGCTTTGGATCTTTATTAAATAATTTATATTTTTATTAAGAACTTCAGATATTTCGGAAAACTTCTTAAAGCATTCTAGATCTTACCGAAGCACTCTAGATCTTCCTGAGAACCTTAGATCTTCTTAGAGTGTTCTAGAAGCACTTTAAATTAACTTTTGAAATTAATTTTTAAAGCATTATAGATCTTGCCAAAACACTCTAAATTTTAATTAGGCACTTTGGATCTTCCCAAAGCAATTTAGATTTTCATTAAGCACTTCAGGTCTTTCTAAGAACTTCTTAGAGCACTGTAGATCTTCCTGAAGCACTTCAGATGTTCTTAGAGGACAGTTCAGAGCTTTCTACAAACTTCTTGAAGCACTTCAGATCTTCCCAAATCACTTCAGATCATCGCAAATCATTTCAGACCTTCCTAAAATCACTTTAGATCTTCACAAATCACTTAGGATCTTTTCAAAATCACTTCAGATCTTCCCTAAATCACTTCAGATCATCGCAAATCACTTCAGATCTTCACAAATAACTTCGGATCTTCTCAAAATCACTTTAGATTTTTCTAAGAACTTCTCGATTTTTCTAAGCACTTTCGATGTTTTTGGAGCCATTCAAATTTTTCTAAGTTAGATCTTCTGAGAGGGGACTTTGAATCTTCATAGAGCACTTCAAATCTTAAAACACCTTAGATCTTCATAAATTAGATCTTCCTAAGAACTTGTTAAAGCACTGTAGATCTTCTTAGAGCACTTCAGATCTTCCAAAATAACTTAAGATCTTTCTAAGAACTTGTTCAAGGACTGTAGATCTTCCTTAAGCACTTCAGATCTTCTTAGAGCACTTCATAACTAATCTTTTTTAACCCTCTCCTTAGATCCTTAAGTACTAAGACTTCTTAAGTAACTTTTCGCAAATTAGTTCAGATTTTTCTAGAAACTTCTTGAAGCATCTTCTCAATTACTTCAGATCTTGGCAAATCATATCAGATCTTTCTAAGAACTTCTTAAGTCACTGTAAATCTTCCTGAGGAACTTTAGATCTTCCCAAATAAATTCAGATCATTCTAAGAATTTGTTTAAGCACTGTAGATCTTCTTAGGGCACTTCAGATCTTAGATATTTATAACATTTGAAATCATTTCATCAGATCTTTTTAAACCCCTTTTTTAGAATTTAAAGTAATTTGGATCTTTCTTAGATTTTCTTAAGTAACTTTAGATATACTATTCTAAATTATTTGAACTAATCATTATACATTATATCAGATATATTGAGAATGTTGTCTTCGTGGATTATTTGTGTTATTTCTCTTCCTGTGGATTATTTGTAGTCAATTTGGATTAATCATTATTCTTTTAGATGACCTGTGATCTTTTAGATCATTTTTGGTCTTTCTAAATCATTTGTGGGCATTTTCGATTAATTAAAATTCAAACAGAATGGGGCAATTCTGCTCGACCATATGCTTGTTTTTGGTAGTGAATATTATGAAAAAGTCTTTATAATTGCTGTGCGATCAGGCGTATTTTACATATAAACAAAGCAAGGAAACATGCATCATTGAAGATTTTGTTATCATAAGATTCTTTTTTACTTTTTTATATGTAATATACGCCTGATCGCACGGAAAATGAATAGACATTTTCATAACTTACAATACCAAAAACAAGCATAAGATAGCATGATGACAACGCTATTTTATGACCTTTGTTACGGCAGAATTGCCCCATTTGTTACATTACTTGGTCAAAATCAACAGACTTTCGCAACAACCTATACATCCAGTTAAATTCTTTATTAAACCAAACAAAATATAAAAGTCTCAATATCTCCATCAATCTTTTATTCCTTTATTATTTGCATTTTCAATTGATTCCGCGGCGGTCGGAAAGAAAAAAAATAAAAGGGCATAAGCGACCGCCGTCGTTTCCTTGCTCTTCCTTCTAATTCCGGAAATTCCGGGCAAAAAGATACCGGAATCGAGAAAGCAAGGAATACATTAACCCGGAAAGAAGTATGAGATAAAAATCAATCGGATTATAATAAATCCGAGAGAGATTCTTGTTACGGTGCAATTGAATGAATCGGATCAGATTAATAGATAAAGAATATATATATATATATATATATATATATATCGTTTTTTGCAAACTTTTTATTTATTTCTACAATCTAACTATATTTTTATAATCCAAAAGATCCTAAAAAATTCCCTTAACAATCTTCAGAAAGATTTATCAAAATCCAAATAATCGTTTAGTAAGTAGGATTTCTCATTTTGTAGGATTTTTTGAATTATAAAAATCTGTAGATAGAACGCACGAACCGATTTCGACAATTTTACATTCGTTGGAAAGGTCTCGGCCTCCGCAAGGTTTATAGCTAAAAAAATTAGTGGTGCATGGCATCGTGCCCTAATGCAAATTGCTGAAACTTCACGCACCGTAATTAAAAATTCGAGTAATGACATTAGTGAGAATTATCAGAATTATGCTGGGTTAAGTCAACAAGTAATTCTTGCCGCAAAGAATAATGATGTACACGCACTGAATTTCACCATTCAATCAAAAATTGCTGGCGATTTGGTGACATACCAATGATTCCGACTGGTCTTCCGTTTGACTTCAAACGATTGCAATTTGCAGTTCGCTTTGCGTTCGCAATAATAAGTCGCAAGGCCAATCGCTTAGTGTTTGCGGGATAAATTTCAAATAGATGATTTAGAAAATCATTGTTTTTCATATGGACAGTTATACGTTGCCTGTTCACGAGTTAGAAAACGATCCGCTTTGCTTGTGTTAACCACGTCAGACCATAAACAAAAAATGTGGTTTACCAAAGAGCACTTCAATGAAACGGATAATTTGCGGATTCACTTTCATTTACTTAGAGAAGTTCAACTAAAAAGCACTTCACTTTTGTAATCGAAATAAATTCATTACTGTTGTGTAATGAAATCAAATTTTTCCTTTTCAAATATAAAACAAACAAAAAATTTCTTCATCTTTCTCACGAAATTATCTGGTGGCGAAATGGAGTTCGTCGGGTTTGCTAGTATATTTATGAATGAATATATTAGATCGATTATTGATAGATAATGTCACTACATTATAAAATAGTAGTAAGCTATTACCAATGACAGCGTTTTGTTTAAAATGCAAATTAAAATTTTCAGTAGGTTTATTTCAAAAAATTGTTTAAAGTTTTCACCAAAATATTTTCGAAATGGAGCGCATATCCGCACGGACCGGGTTCCCAAAAGGAGCAGTAATGTTACTGGTGGTTCGTGGTGTGTCCAGTTTCGATGTAGGTTTCGCAAATTCCCTAAAATATTTATTCATGACAACCAAGCAAGATACAAGCGAAGCTACAGCTAACATGCTACTGCATATGACGGCTATGACAGCCCTTTTCCTGGGACCATTTGGAGCCCTAATCTTCGACAGTCATTGGAACAGGTTCAAATCGAGATTGTTTTTCCATGCTATAGATTGGTTTTTACAAGTGTACAATGTGATAATATCCGTACCGGCTCTGTATCCTTACAGCTTTACTTTGCAAACTGTAAAAAGTGCATATTGTGTCTTCACCGATATGCTTGACACTATCTTGGAAAATGCTTTGGAAGCTGATCAATTCGATCTTCCAAGCCAAGATGCAGTACTGACAAGATACTTGAGATGGCATTATTTTTGCAACAAAGGAATGTATGTTCTAGGTAGCCTTTTAGCACCATTGGCAAAGACTTACTATGCTTGTTTGGGCGAACAAGATTGCTACATCCTGCCACAAGGTATAAGCCTAATTTTTTGCACACTCACTTTCATAACATTTGTATTGGGAAGGAAATACTATGTCATCAGGCCAGTGCAACGTAATGTAGGAGCTCATTTGTGTAAATGCATATGTTATGGTGCAAAACACAGCATCAAGGAACACAAAACCGATCCTAAACCTCATTGGTTGGATCATGCTGAACCAGTTTATGGACAACAATTAGTAACAGATATCAAAACAGTTTTTAATATGACTATAATTTTCAGCACGATAATTGTGTACGGTGCTATCAACACAGTACAAAAAAATGAATGGGCATATAAACTTACCAGACTGGACGGTAGGATATTATCGTATAATTTCTTACCCGATCATCATGATATGATACACGGATTCTTCAGCATAATTTTGGTACCGGTTTGCGAATATCTCATTGATCCTGTATTGAAGTTGTTACGGATGTTTACTACGCTCAAGCTAATGATTTTTGGAGCAATTTGTTTAGCCTTGGCATTCAGTTATGCAGGTTTTGTGGAATCTTTTGTAAAGAGCAAATTGCCAGTTGTTCCTAAAGCCAACGAAATGGAAATAAGACTATTCAACGAACACGACTGTACAGCAGTAATTGATTGTCCGAGTATTTCGCCTGGAGGAAACATTATTGTTGTATCAAAGGGGTCGTACACCAATATTGTTCCGGTTAAAACTACATTCGAAATATCTGTGAAAGGTGAATGTTTCGCACCAATTAACAGAAGAGTCACCGCCGAAGTCGGTGACAGTGTTATAATGTTTTTAAGAAACTATAAAGACGCATCTGATGTGTTTATCCATGCAGAACATTTTATAGACTCAGAAACCTTCAAGCCCTTATTGACAGTCATAGGAACATACCCAGGAGATGCAGTGGTCATCCAGGATTCAGACCGTGTTAGATTACCAATGGTCGTAGAACCAGATCTTGTTGCCGACCATGAGATGGTCAAAGATACCCATAGACAATTAGAAGTCGAACCTGACAGTTACATTTTCGAATACAACGGACGAACATTGATCAAATTCACTTTATATTTAGGCGGGACGTATCTTGTATCAATGTCCGAAGGTAGAGCAAAATTGTACACAATCAGGGAACCCAATTCGGTTCACGTCTCTTGGATTCTTCCCCAGATGATTATGTTGGGTATTGGTACTATCTATTTCAATATCACAATTGACCAATTGTGCTACTCAGAAGCTCCGATGTCCCTCAAGATTTTTGTCCTGGCTTTGAATTTATTCTCGGAAGGATTTGGAGTTTTGGGTGTTGTATTGATAAATGCGTTCTGGTCATTGGATCATGACAACAAGTCCTACTTGCTGGCTATCTTTATGGGAGTAAATGCATGCTGGATTGTAATTGTGGGCAAAGTTTATAAACCAATGACTATAAAGACAAAATTGTTCTAGTGTAGGTATACTAGTAAAGTAATAAAAATATTAACCAAAACAATTTCTTAATCACTTAACAATTTTCAGGAACCAAGAAGACTTGTGGAAAGCAACTTGTACCTAAGTTTCTTGCATAAAATAAAATAAGACTAAGTACTCTTGTACTGTCTTTTACCCCTATGTTCAAGACTAATTATGCAATTTTGTACAAATTTTTCGACAAATAGTTCAATTTATACGAGTGCTTGCCATGTCGTCCGAACCTAACACGACGCTTTCCCATATATTTTTACTTAGGCTTGGATACGCATGGTGAGCGTTACTTCAATATATTTCACTACGGATTACTAATACAGTTTTATTCTTGTGCAAGTGCACAAAAGTAGATGTAAGTTGCATTTTGCCTTGGGGCAAGGTGCATATTAGCTTTGGGAAGTCAATTTTTTTTCATTACTATATTTGATACAATTGCTAAGTAATTAACATGTAATAACAGTAAAGAACAATTATATAAATTTAATAAAAAGAGCACAAAATAATGGATAGAATTTTCAATAAAATGATATCAGTAGTATATTGATTTGATATAAAATAAAAAATAATAATAATAAAAGTAATAAGTGAAATAAGCAAAATTTCTGAATAATAAAATTAATACTAGAAAAACAATAAAGTAGAATAAAAACAATAAGTTAAAAATAATAATAAACAAAATGACAATATTAGAAATAATAAGATAATAATAAAAATATTAATAATAATAATAATAATAATAATATCAATGTTAGCGTTTACAATAATGAATAATTAATAATCATTTAGATATTTTGATCTAATTTAACTTAAGTATACCGAGTTCTTATAATAATAGAGACCGTTGCATTGTTAATGATAGAAACACTTATAAGTTTTACAAAATTTCGTTATAAAGATGTATAGTTTGAAAAATGTAGTTTTGTAGACAATTTTATCAGCTTTTTAAATATATATAACATTTTATATGGGCTAGAGCAACTGTTAAGTAGTATAACAACTAGCAACAATGATAAATAATAACATAAATTTAAATAAATAAGAGTACAAAGAATAGAATTTACACTAAAATAATGTCCGTAGTATGATGATTTAATATAAAATAAAAGCAAATAATAATAAAATCAATAAAGTAAATAAAATTTCTGTTTAGTAAAATAATACTAGAAAAACCATAAAATATAACAAAATAATATTAGAAATAATAAGATAATGGTTAAACCTCAAAACTTGACATGTTGGAGACTAAATTTTACAAAATTTCACTTTGAAAAATGCAGATTTGTAGACAATTTTATCAGCTTTCTAAATATATATAGCAATTTATATGGGCTAGAACAAAATTTTGTTATATTTAATTAAAAATGAAAAAATGTACAAGGTGTCTTTTTGTTCGATGGCTAAACCTAAAAACTTCGACGTTTCATGTTTGAGACTAAATTTTACAAAATTTTGTTATAAAGATGTATAATTTGATAAATGCAGTTTGGTAGACAATTTCGTAAGCTTTCTAAATATGCATAATAATTTATATGTGCTGGAGCAAAATTTTGTAATATTTAAATAATAAAGAGAAAATGTACACAGTATCTTATTGTTCGATGGCTAAATCTTAGAACTTTGACTTTACACCTTGGAGACTAAATTTTACAAAATTTTGTTATAAACAAGTATAATTTGAAAAATGTAGTTTTGTAGAGAACTATCATCTTTCTAAATATATATAATAACTTATATGAGCTAGAACAAAAGGTTGTAATATTTAAATAATAATGAAAAAATGTACAAGGTGTCTTTTTGTTCGATGGCTAAACCTAAAAACTTCGACGTTTCATGTTTGAGACTAAATTTTACAAAATTTTGTTATAAAGATGTATAATTTGAAAAATGCAGGTTTGTAGAAAAATTCATCAGCTTTGTAAATATATATAATAATTTATATGGCCTAGAACAAAGTGTTGTAATATTTAAATAATAATGATAAAAAGTACGGGGTGTTCTTTTTGTTTGATGGCTAAACCTCAAAACATTGACACGTTCCATGTTGGAGACTAAATTTTACAAAATTTTGTTATAAACATGTATAGTTTGAAAAATGCAGTTTTGCAGAAGATTTTATCAGCTTTTTAAACTTATATAACACTTTATATGGCCTAGAACAAAATGTTGTAATATTTAAATAATAATAGAAAAATGTACGGTGTCTTTTTATTTGATGGTTAAACCACACAACTTTGACGTTTCATGTTGGAGACAAAGTTTTACAAAATTTCGTTATAAACATGTATAGTTTGAAAAATGCAGTTTGGTAGACAATTTCGTAAGCTTTCTAAATATGCATAATAATTTATATGTGCTGGAGCAAAATTTTGTAATATTTAAATAATAAAGAGAAAATGTACACAGTATCTTATTGTTCGATGGCTAAATCTTAGAACTTTGACTTTACACCTTGGAGACTAAATTTTACAAAATTTTGTTACATGTATAATTTGAAAAATGCAGTTTCGTAGAAAACTTTATCAGCTTTCTAAATATGCATAATAATTTATATGTGCTGGAGCAAAATGTTGTAATATTTAAATAATAATAAAAAATGTACAATGTGTCTTTTTGATCGATGACTAAACCGCAAAACTTTGACGTTACACCTTGGAAACTAAATTTTACAAAATTTCGTTATAGATATGTATAATTTAGAAAAAGCAGTTTTGTAGACAATTTTATAAGCTTTCTAAATATATATATATAATAATTTTTATGTGCTAGAACAAAATATTGTAATATTTAAATAATAATGCGAAAATGTACAAGGTGTCTTTGTTAAATGGCTAAACCTCAAAAGTTTGACATTTTATGTTGGAGACTGAATTTTACAAAATTTTATTATAGAGATGTACAATTTGAAAAATGCAGTTTCGTAGAAAAATTCATCAACTTTCTAAATATATATAACAATTCATATGTGCTAGAACAAAATGTTGTAATATTTAAATAATAATGAAAAAAAGTACGGGGTGTTCTTTTTGTTCGATGGCTAAACCTAAAAACTTCAACGTTTCATGTTTGAGACTAAATTTTACAAAATTTTGTTATAAACATGTATAGTTTGAAAAATGCAGTTTTGTAGAAAATTTTATATGGGCTAAAGCAAAATTTTGTAATATTTAAATAAAAATACAAAAATGTACAAGGTGTCTTTTTTTTTGGATGGCTAAACCTCAAACCTATGACGTTTCATGTTGGAGACTAAATTTCACAAAATTTTGTTATGAACAAGTATAATTTGAAAAATGCAGTTTTGCAGAAGATTTTATCAGCTTTTTAAATTTATATAACAATTCATATGGGCTAAAACAAATTATTGTAATATTTAAATAATAATGAAAAAATGTACAGGCAAACAAAATACAAATCCCACGCCTTCTTGATTTCACCAAAAACAAAACACATATCGATCAAAATTTCTAGAAACAAAATTTGTCGACTTCGAAATATTTTTTCTAAAAATTTTAGTACACATCAAATGCTTTTGGAAAACATTTATGAAATTACTAGCACATCTGGCCAAATTGTGATATTGAAATAGATAGTACCAATACCCAACAGGATCATCTGAGGAAGAATCCAAGAAACGTGTACCGAATTGGGTTTTCTGATGGTGTACAATTTTGCTCTACCTTCGGACATTGATACAAGATACGTCCCGCCTAAATATAAATCGAATTTGATCAATGTTCGTCCGTTGTATTCGAAAATGTAACTGTCAGGTTCGACTTCTAATTGTCTATGGGTATCTTCGATAATCTTATGATCAGCAATAAAATCTGGTTTGACGACCATGGGTAATCTAACACTGTCTGAATCCTTGATGACCACTGAATCTCCTGGAAATGTTCCTATGACTGTCAACAAACAAGGTAAGTCCCTATTCCATTACTAAAAATTACTAATAAAAAAACTATCTTACACAATCATATTTTAGATGTCGACTTGGATCGATCATCATCTAGTCTTATTTAGATATCAACTTCAAAAGAGCAATTTTGAGATACTATTTGTCGATTTTCCAAAATTCAGCTGAAGCATGCATATTGGTGTACGACCCCTTCCAAATAAAAACCAAAAATGATGCTAAATGCTAAAAACAACTAAGACAACCTTAGACCCTTACAGACCTTTCGACGACCTTAAATGCTCCTTAAATTTGCAATTTGTTGGCTCCAGGAATACATTGGCATTGGATTTTGCTAAATATAAAATATACTTTGCATCAAAGGATCAATTTAGAAGATCTGGGGAATTAACAATTTTTTATTTAACCACATTTTGTATAAATTAGTAATTAAAGTAGATTTTTGTATTTTTATATGAATAAATTTGTATGTTTTTATATGTATAAATGCGGTTAAAGCATTTTTAAAAATGTATTTTTAATTCAATATAAATAAAACTGTGAAAATGTTTGTCTAATTGCCGTGCGATCAGGCGTATTTTACAAATAAACAAGCAAGGAAGAATAACTGCATCAATAAAGATGCACACCCACTACATGTTTCTAGTATTATTTAAATATTACAATATTTTGTTCTAGTGCATATGAAGTGTTATATATATTTAGAAAGCTTATGAAATTGTCTGCAGAAATGCATTTTTCTAATTATACATTTTTATAACAAAATTTTGTATAAATCGGTCTCTAACAAAAAACGTTAAAGTTTTGAGGTTAAAACATCTAACAAAAAGACACCCTCTACATTTTTTCATCATTATTTAAATATTACAATATTTTGTTCTTGCGCATATGTAATAGATTATTATATAAATTTAGAAAGCTGATAAAATTCTCTACAAAACTGCATTTTTCAAATTATACATCCCCCTATAACAAAATTTTGTAAAATTTAGTCTCAAGCATGAAACGTTTAAGTTTTGAGGTTTAGCCATCGAGTCGAAGACTCGATTTTTCTATTGTTATTTAAATATTACAGGATTTTGTTCTAGTGCATATAAATTATCATACATATTTAGAACGCTGATAAAATTTCGCACAAAATGGCGTTTTTCAAATTATACATGTTTATAAAAAAAATTTGTAAAATTTAGTCTTCAACATGAAACGTTCAAGTTTTGAGGTTTAGCCATCGAGCCAAAGACTGTACCATTCTTTTATCATTATTTAAATATTACAACATATTGTTCTAGTCCATATAAATTGTTATATATATTTAGAAAGCTGATAAAATTATCTACAAAATGGCATTTTTCAAATTATACATTTTTATAACGAAATTTTGTAAAACTTATTGGAATTTCTATCATTAACCATGCAATGGTCTCTATCATTATGAGAACACGGTGTACTTATGTTAAATGAGATCAAGATATATAAATAAACATTAAATATTCATTATTAATTTTCCAAAAAACGAGTTACATCTTTACGTAATTATATACATGTCACAGCAACTCAGTATACTTATAAATTGCTCATTAGATTTTAAAAGGTAAGCTTATTACGCGAGAAGAAAAAATACAGGAAACTGAAAGCCGAGGCACATGATCAAGAAGAGTGGAAAAAGAAGTTCGGAAAGGAAAATACATGAAATAAAAAAAAATGGGGAGAAGAAATAGTGATGATGGGATGAAGGATAAGGAAATCATTTGTTTGTCGTGGCTCTCACACTATGGACCTGCCTTCGGGCAGACTACCATTTATTATTATTATTATTAAGCTTATGCGACTTGCCTCAAGGCAAAATATCACTTACATCTAGTTTTGTTCACTTGCACAAGAATAAAACTGTATTAGTAATCCGTAGTGAAATATGTTGAAGTAACGCTCACCATGCACATCCAAGCCTAAGTAAAAATGTATGGGAAAGCGTCGCGTTAGGTTCGGACGACATGGCAAGCACTCGTAGAATTTGAACACTTTGTCGAAAAATTTGTACAGAAATGCATAATTAGTCTCGAACATAGGGGTAAAAGACAGTACAAGAGTACTTAGCCTTATTTTATTTTATGCAAGGAACTTAGGTACAAGACGCTTTCCACAGGTTTTCTTGGTTCCTGAAAGTTGTTAAGTGATTAAAAAAATGTTTTGGTTAATATGTTTATTAGTTTACAAGTATACACTAGAACAATTTTGTCTTTATAGTCATTGGTTTATAAACTTTGCCCACAATTACAATCCAGCATGCATTTGCTCCCATAAGTATAGCCAGCATATAAGACTTGTTATCATGATCCAATGACCAAACCCTATTCATCAATATCACAACCATCACTCCAATTCCTTCCGCGAATAAATTCAAAGCCAAAACAAAAACCTTGAGGGACATTGGAGCTTCTGAGTAGCACAACTGATCAATTGTGATATTGAAATAGATAGTACCAATACCCAACATAATCATCTGAGGTAGTATCCAAGAGACGTGAACCGAATTGGGTTCCCTGATGGTGTACAATTTACCTTTACCTTCAGACATTGATACAAGGTACGTTCCTCCCATATATAAATCGAATTCGAGCAAAATTTTACCGTTGAATTCGAAAATGTAACTGCCAGGTGCGACTTCTAATTGTCTATTGGTATCTTCGATAATCTCATGACCAGCAATAAAATCTGGTTTGACGACCATGGGAATTCTAACACCGCTTGAATCCTCGATGACCACCGAGTCTCCTGGGTATGTCCCTATGATTGTCAATAAAGGCCTGAAGGTTTCTGAATCTACAAAATGTTCTGCATGGATAAACAGATCAGAAACGCCTCTGTAAAGTCTTAGGAACATAATTAGACTGTCACCGCCTTCGGCGGTGACTCTTTTGTCTATTGGTGAGAAGCATTCACCTTTCACAGACATTTCGAATGTATTTTTAACCGGAACAATACTGCTGTACGTTCCCTTTGATACAACAATAATGCTTCCTCCAGGCGAAATACTCGGACAATCAATCACTGCCGTACAGTCGTGTTCGTTGAATAGTCTTATTTCCATTTCGTTGGCTTTAGGAACAACTGGCAATTTGCTCTTTATAACAGATTCCAAAAAACCTGAACAACCGAACGCCAAGGCTAAACAAGTTGTTCCGAAAATCATTTGCTTAAGCGTAGTGTACATCCTTAAAAACTTCAATACAGGATCAATGAGATATTCGCAAACTGGTACTAAAATTATGCTGAAAAAGCCATGTATCATATCATGGTGATCGGGTAAGAAATTATACGATAATATTCTACCGTCCATTCTGGTGAGTGTGTAAGACCAGTCGTTTTCTTGTACTGTATTGATAGCACCATACATAATTATTGTGCTGAAAACTATAGTCATATTAAAAACGGTTTTGATGTCTTTTACCAATTGTTGGCCATAAACAGGTTCTGCATGGTCCAACCAATGAGGTTTCGGATTGGTTTTGTGTTCTTTGATGCTGCGTTTTGCACCATAACATATACATTTACACAAATCAGCTCCTACATTAGGTTGCATTGGCCTGATGACGTAGTATTTCCTTCCCAGTGCAAACAATATCAAAGTAATTGTGCATAAAATCAGGCTTATACCTTGTGGCAGGATGTAGCAATCCTGTTCGCCCAAACAAGCATAGTAACTTTTTGCCAATGGTGCAAAAAGGCTGCCTAGGACATACATTCCCTGCTGGCAAAAATAGTACCATCTCAGATACTTTGTCAGTAATTCATCCTGACTTGGAAGATCGAATTGATCAGCTTCCAAGGCATATTCCAAGGTATCCATAAAAATAGTGGTGACGACATTATATGAAGTTTTCACACTTTGCAATATAATGCTATAACGATACAGAACCGGTACGGATATAATCACATTGTACACTTGTAGAAACCAATCTATAATATGGAAAATCAATCTTGATTTGAACCTGTTCCAGCGACTGTCGAAAATCAGGGCTCCAAATGGTCCCAAAAAATGGGCTAACATATCCGTCAGGTGCAGCAGCAAAGTAGCCGTATCTTCGTTGTAATTATGCTTGGTTGTCATGAATAAATATTTTAGTGAATTTGCAAAACCCTGATCGAAACTGGACACACCACGAACCACAAGTAACATCACTGCTCCTTTTGGGAACCCTTTGCGTGCGTTTTGCTGCTCCATTTCAAAAATCTTATTGTCTAAATTTTAAACAATTTTGTGAAATGAACTCACTGAAAATTTTAATTTGCTTTCACACAAAATGCTGTCATTGATTTTCATTTTTCGATTGAAAATCAATTTTTTGACAAGTGAAGTTATAAAATATAAATATAATTTGGTAAAATATTTTTTTATTACTTACTAGCAAACCCGACAAACTCCATTTCGCCACCAGATAATTTCGTGAGAAAGATGAAGAAATTTTTTGTTTGTTTTATATTTGAAAAGGAAAAATTTGATTTCATTACACAACAGTAATGAATTTATTTCGATTACAAAAGTGAAGTGCTTTTTAGTTGAACTTCTCTAAGTAAATGAAAGTGAATCCGCAAATTATCCGTTTCATTGAAGTGCTCTTTGGTAAACCACATTTTTTGTTTTTTGGTCTGACGTTAACACAAACAAAACGGATGGTTTTCCAACTCGTGAACAGGCAACGTATAACTGCCCATGTGAAAAATAATGATTTTCTAAATAATCTATTTGAAATTTATCCCGCAAACACTAAGCGATTGGCCTTGCGACTTGTTAATAGTTATTGCGAACGCAAGGCGAACTGGAAATTGCAATCGTTTGAAGTCAAACGGAAGACCAGTCGGAATCATTGGTATGTCACCAAATCGCCAGCAATTTTTGATTGAATGGTGAAATTCAGTGCGTGTACATCATTATTCTTTGCGGCAAGAATTGCTAGTTGACTTAACCAAGCATAATTCTGATAAGTCTCACTAATATCATTATTCGTATTTTAAATTACGGCGCGTGAAGTTCCAGCAATTTGCATTAGGGCACGAAGCCATGCACCACTAATTTTCTTAGCTATAAACCTTGCGGAGCCCGAGGCCTTTCCAACGAAGGCAAAATTGTCGAAATCGGTTCGTGCGTTCTGGAGTTATATCGTCAGGAAGGAAAACCCGACTTATTTTTATATATATATGTAGATAGTTTTCTAGCCAATCTAAAATATTCTTTGTCTAATAAAAAATGCGGACTATGCAATTTTGTACAATTTTTTCGGCAAATAGTTTAAATTCTACGAGTGCTTGCCATGTCGTCCGAACCTAACACGACGCTTTTCCATACATTTTTACTTAGGCTTGGATACGCATGGTGAGCGTTACTTCAATATATTTCACTACGGATTACTAATGCAGTTTTATTCTGAGTAATGATCAATCGCGAGAGTCCGCGATTGTCGTCGGCAATGTTCGCGCAGATATGTGACGTCACACTTGAGCATTATATACAACGGGAAACATATGAGGACTAGCAGTCAACTAGCAACTCGGTATATTTTAAAATTTGACTTTGAGAAATTTATTAGGCTAGTTATTAAATTGATCAATTGACAACTATTCACTTGTCAAAAAATCGATAAATTATTTATTTCGAAATGGAATGGGTAGCCACAAAGACCGGGTTTCCGAAAGGAGCAGTAATGTTACTTGTGGTTGGTGGTGTGTCCGGCTTCGACTTGGGTTTTGCTGCCTCCCTGATACAATTATTTATTACAACCAAGCATAATTTTAGTGAAGATACAGCTACTTTGGTGATGAACCTGACGGATATGACGGCATATTTCCTAGGACCATTCGCAGCCTTGATCCTAGACAGTCGCTGGAACAGGTTCAAGTGTAGATTGTTTTTCCATACATTTGATTGGTTGCTACAGTTGTACAATGTGATTATATCCGTACCGGCCTTGTATCCTTATAGCATTATATTGCTAAGTGTGAAAGCTTTGAGTAATGTCGTCGTCATTATTTTTGTCAATTCCTTAGAAAATGCTTTGGAAGCTGATCAATTCGATCTTCCAAGTCAAGATGCATTGCTGACAAGATACTTAAGATGGTACTACTTTTGCAACCAGGGAATGTATGTAATAGGCAGCCTTTTAGCACCATGGGCAAAGACTTACTATGCTTGTCTGGGCGAACAGGATTGCTACATCCTGCCACAAGGTATAAGCTTTATTTTCTGCACACTCACTTTCATAACATTTGTATTGGGAAGGAAATACTATGTCAACAGGCCAGTGCATACTAATGTGGGAGTTGATATGGGCAAATGCATATGGTATGGTGCAAAACGCAGCATCAAAGAACACAAAACCAATCCGAAACCTCATTGGTTGGACCATGCTGAACCTGTTTATGGACAACAATTGGTAACAGATATCAAAACAGTTTTTAATATGATTATAGTTCTTAGCACAATAATTGTCTACGGAGCTTACACTTCCGTAAATGAAAACGAGTGGCCTTTTACACTGACCAGATTGGATGGTAGAATATTTTCGTACAATTTCCTACCCGACCACCATGCCATGGTACAATGTTTTTTCAGCATAATTTTAGTACCAGTTTGCGAATATCTCATTGATCCTGTATTGAAATGCATAAGGATGTACACTACGCTTAAGCAAATGATTTTTGGAGCAATTTGTTTAGCCCTGGCATTCGGTTGTTCAGGTGTTTTGGAATCTTTTGTAAAGAACACACTGCCAGTTGTTCCTAATGCCAACGAAATGGAAATAAGACTATTCAACGAATTCGACTGTACGGCAGTGATTGATTGTCCGAGTATTTCGCCTGGAGGAAGCATTATTGTTGTATCTAAGGGAACGTACAGCAGTATTGTTCCGGTTAAAAATACATTCGAAATGTCTGTGAAAGGTGAATGCTTTTCACCAATCGACAAGAGAGTCACCGCCGAAGGCGGTGACAGTCTAATCATGTTCCTAAGATTCTCCAGAGATGTTTCTGATGTTTTTATCCATGCAGAACATTTTGTAGACTCAGAAACCTTCAGGCCTTTGTTAACAATCATAGGGACATACCCAGGAGACTCAGTGGTCATCGAGGATTCAGACGGTGTTAGAATTCCCATGGGCGTCAAACCAGATTTTATTGCTGGTCATGAGATTATCGAAGATACAAATAGACAATTGGTAGTCGAACCTGACACTTACATTTTCGAGTTCAACGGACAAAAATTGATCAAATTCGATTTATATATGGGAGGAACGTATCTTGTATCAATGTATGAAGGTCGAGCAAAGTTGTACACAATCAGAGAACCCAATTCAGTGCACGTCATTTGGGTACTTCCTCAGATGATCCTGTTGTGTATTGGTACTATCTATTTCAATATCACAATTGACCAGTTGTGCTACTCAGAAGCCCCAATGTCTCTCAAGGTTCTTGTTTTGGCTTTGAATAAATTCGCAGAAGGAATTGGAGTTTTGGGCGTAATAATCATAGACTGGTTTTGGTTATTGGATCATGACAGCAAGTCCTACTTGCTGGCTATCTTTATGGGATTAAATGCATGCTGGATAGCAATTGTGGGTAAAGTTTATAAGCCAATGACTATAAAGACAAAATTGTTCTAATGTATAATAGTGAATATATAAAAATATTGGCCAAAACAATTTCGTAGTGATTTCACAGTTTTCAGGAACCAACAACACGTCTAGATTATTTTGAATCAAATATATTATTACAAATACTGTAACTTTCATTATTTTAACTATCTCATTATATCTGAGCAAATCAAATGTAAATCATAAATCAATTTATCTCCAGAACATTAACAATCGTCATTTCATTTCGAATTCAATTTAAAAAAAAATATAGTTGCCTAAACACATAATTGAAAAAGTGCTCCCGTATAATCACAGTCTAAACGCATTTGTAAATAATTCTGTGCGACATTTCCACTTATACTGTGCTTAGCTCGGCGGAATTTTCATATTTTTTAATAGTTTTCACAAAATTAGAACTGGAAAAGTGCTTCAGTACATAAACAGTATGAACGAACTTGGGTACACATTTGTACCAGAGTGGCGCTTAGACTGGGTGATTTTTTGAATTTTTAATCCAAAATTACAAAAATATTTTATGGAAAATAAAAAAAGATATAATATTTTTTTATCCTTAAAAGCAATTGTTTTGTCAATACAACCAGAAAGATTTTTAGATAATTCAAAACGGATACTGCGTTCTCTCAACTTGTATTTTCTGCACTCTTTGCTCCGTATCTCCGTAAAGGCTGTACCTGCCTTTGCCAAAAACTAATCAGCACATCTCCCTATCAATAAGAATCGAATGTTTTTTAAACCATTCAAATCGGTTGATCCGTGCGCCCGAGAACGTGGACACAAATGCGGACATACAAAACACACACACACACACACACATACACACACACATCCATTTTTTTTTGAGGTATGCTTCTTAAAAATGTTCAGAAACCTTCAAAACGTCGAGAAATGCAAAAATTTTCATTTTCGATTTTCGCCCCATTACTATAACTACCCTACGGGAAGTTATAAATGTGAATGGTCTTTTTGTTCAATGGCTACATCTAAAAGTGTGTGTCTCAATCATTATATTATTATCTTTTAAAACTTCTTTCTGCTTGTTTATATGTAAAATACGCCTGATCGCGCGGCAAATGGATAGACAGACAATTTCACAGTATCAAGAATCAAGCATAAGATAGACTTGCCATAACAACGTTATGCCAAAAATTTAAAGACTATTTATCTTGGTTTCTGAAAATTGTTAAATGTTTAACAAATTGCTTCAGTCAATATTTTTATTAGTTTACTAGTATACACTAGAACAATTTTGTCTTTATAGTCATTGGTTTATAAACTTTGCCCACAATTGCTATCCAGCATGCATTTAATCCCATAAAGATAGCCAGCAAGTAGGACTTGCTGTCATGATCCAATAACCAAAACATATCTATGAATATTGTGCCCAAAACTCCAAATCCTTCTGCGAATTTATTCAAAGCCAAAACAAAAACTTTTAGAGACATTGGAGCTTCTGAATAGCATAATTGGTCAATTGTGATATTGAAATATATAGTACCAATACCCAACAGAATCATCTGTGGAAGTATCCAAGAAACATGTACCGAATTGGGCTCTCTGATTGTGTACAATTTTGCTTGACCTTCAGATATTGATATGAGATACGTTCCTCCCATATCTAAATCGAATTTGATCAATGTTCGTCCGTTGTATTCGAAAATGTAACTGTCAGGTTTGACTTCTAATTGTCTATTTGTATTTTCGATAATCTTGTGTTCGGCAACAAAATCTGGTTTGGCGACCATGGGAATTCTAACACCGCCTGAATCCTCTATGACCACTGCGTCTCCTGGGTATGTGCCTATGACTGTCAACAAAGGCTTGAAGGTTTCAGAATCCACAAAATGTTCCGCATGCACAAATATATCAGATTCGTTTTTATAGTTTCTTAAGAATATTATAACGCTGTCACCGCCTTCGGCGGTGACTCTTCTGTTAATTGGTGCGAAACATTCACCTTTTACAGACATTTCGAATGTAGTTTTAACCGGAACAATACTGCTGTACGACCCCTTTGATACAACAATAATGTTTCCTTCGGGCGAAATACTCGGACACTCGATCACTGCCGTACAGTCGTGTTCGTTGAAAAGTCTTATTTCCATTTCGTTGGCTTTAGGAACAACTGGCAATTTGCTCTTTACAAAAGATTCTAAAAAACCTGAACAACTGAACGCCAAGGCTAAACAAATTGCTCCAAAAATCATTTGCTTAAGCGTAGTGTATATCCTTGTCCATTTCAATACAGGATCAATGAGATATTCGCAAACTGGTACTAAAATTATGCTGAAAAATCCATGTATCATATCATGGTGATCGGGTAAGAAATTATACGAGAGTATTCTGCCATCCATTCTGGTAAGTGTAAAAGACCAGTCCTTTTCCTGCACCGAATTCAAAGCACCATACACAATTATTGTGCTAAGAACTATAATCATATTAAAAACAGTTTTAATATCTGTTACCAATTGTTGTCCATAAACAGGTTCTGCATGGTCCAACCAATGAGGTTTAGGATTGGTTTTGTGTTCCTTAAAGCTTTGTTTTGCACCATACCATATGCATTTGCCCATATCAACTCCCACATTAGTATGCACTGGCCTGTTGACATAGTATTTCCTTCCCAATACAAATGTTATGAAAGTGAGTGTGCAGGAAATTAGGCTTAAACCTTGTGGTAGGATGTAGCAATCCTGTTCGCCCAAACAGGCATAGTAAGTCTTTACCAATGGTGCTAAAAGGCTGCCTATTACATACATTCCCTGGTTGCAAAAGTAGTACAATCTCAGGTATTTTGTCAGCAATGCATCTTGACTTGGAAGATCGAATTGATCAGCTTCCAAGGCATTTTCTAGAGAATTTATAAAAATAATGTCGACGACATTAAATAAACTTTTCACACTTTGCAATATGATGCTGTAAGGATACAGAGCCGGTACGGATATTACCACATTGTACAACTGGACCAACCAATCTAATGTATGAAAAATCAATCTACACTTGAATCTGTTCCAGCGACTGTCTAAGATCAAAGCTCCAAATGGTCCCAAGAAATAAGCAGTCATATCAGTCAGGCACATCAGCAAAGTAGCTGTATCTTCACTCAAATTATGCTTGTTCGTCATGAATAAATTTTTTAGGGAAACTGCAAAACCCATGTCGAAGTTGTACACAGCACCAACCACAAGTAACATTACTGCTCCTTTTGGAAACCCGGTCCTTGTACTTTCCTGCTCCATTTTGAAAATATTTTGGTGTGAATTTTAAACAGTTTTTTGAAACAAACCCACTGAAAATTTTAATTTGCTTTCATACAATATGCTGTCATTGATTTTCATTTATCGAAACGAAAGTTATTTTTTGACAAGTAAATAGTTTTCAATTGGTCAATTCAAAACCTAGCCAATTATTCTTCATTAAAGCATACCGAGTTGCTTTAGACCATTATGACATTAAACAATATCATAGGTAATTTAATTTAGTACAAATTTATCAAATACACCATTCATATTAATCGAATGGTTTAAAAGCTACAAAAAATAAGGTAAACAAATGCACGCGCAGTGCATTACCAACAATATGCACTTTTGTCGCGCTCGCGTTTTATAAAGGAAATTTACCTTCGGGTAAAAAACCCATGTTATAAAGTGCAATGTACATACTTTTATATACTGAAATATATAGTCTTTGAATTGAAAAATTGAATTAAAGGAAATTTAGAATTTAAACTTCGAAGTTTACCAAGTTGCACTAGAACTTTATAATATTTAACAAAAATATGAAAATATACTGTATTTATTTATACCACGAGTTTGCAGAAAAACTCGCTTTACTATTATAAAAATATTTACATCCTTATAACATTTATATATTATGATCTCGGAACATGTTTTTTATATTTATTGAAATAACTCAAAAATTTTGTTCAGACCATTTTTTTTAGTCAGGAACTAGATAGAATTTACTAAAATTTCATTAAAACAGTCTAATACATTCCAAAACACTTTTTTGAATGAAACTATTTTGAAATCGCTCGAGTTTAAAATTCTCCATCATAAAAATTGATACATAGGCAGACATTAACAATAGTAAAAATTCTCATATTTTTTTACATTTATTCCAAAAACTCGAAAATGTTGTTCCTGGCACTCTTTTCATAAGCTTAGCAGAAACTAGATACAATTTACTACGAATCCCTATACACAGTTTGAAACAGTCTTGAACAAAAATTTTGGATAAATCCAATACAAACTCGCCCTTATACATTCAATACAAACTCGTCATTATACATAATCCTTAAACAAGCTTTCGGGACATTTTTGTACAGTTTTTTGAATAACTCAAAAATTTTGTTCGGGACCTTCAAATTTATTTAACTTAGCAGAAACTAGATAAAATTTAGCACCAATCCCTATACTCAGTTTAAAAAAGTCTTAAACAAAATTATTGTATAAATCCAATACAAACTCGTCATTATACATATCATATATATCAGGAACCAAATCACATTTTTCTAAATAACTGAAAAACTTTGTCCGGGACACTCAAATTTATTTAGCTTAGCAGAAACTAGATAAAATTTACAATAAATTCCTATACTCAGTTTAATATAGTCCCAAACAAAATTTTTGAATAAATCCAATACAAACTCGTCAATATACATAGTCCTTAAACAAGCTTTCAGGACATTTTTGTACAGTTTCTTGAATAACTCAAAAATTTTGTTCAGGACACTCTTTTTGTTAGCTTAGCAGAAACTAGATATAATTTACTACATTTTCTGTAAACAGTTTAATCTACTCATACAAATATTTTGAATAATTCAATAAAAACTCACCCTTATTTATTGTCCTAAGTTTCCCACATAAGATTTCGGAACATTTTTTCGATTCTTTCTGAATAACTCGAAAGTTTTGTCCAGGACACTCTTTTTTAATTTTTTAATTAGCTTAGCAAAAAGTAGATAAAATTCGTTACATTTCCTAGAAAACAGTTTAATATAGTCCTATATAAATATTTTGTAAAAATCCTCTGTAAACTCGCCCGTTATATATTGTTCTAATAATACGTACCATACAAGTTACCAACACATTTTTGTACATTTTTCTTAATAACTCAAAAATTTTGTTTCGAGCACTTTTTTTAGTTAGCTTAGCAGAAACTAGATAAAATCTAGTATCAATCCCGATACACAGTTTAAAACAATCCTAAACAAAATTTTGTACAAACCCCAACGCCAACCCCAAAAATCATCAAAAGTTGAAACCATCAAAAATCCATCTATTACCCAAGCGACAATTTAATTCAAAATCACCATCAAAAATCACATAAAATTTAATAAATAAATATAAAAAAGAGTGCGCGTAAGGATCACACGCGATTGAAGTAAAACTTATTTGCAATTATATTGTAGCAAATTTAAGTTGAGTAAAAATAAATACATCATATAAAAATTTTGAATAATGTTTATTAGTAATATGGTAGGTAACACTCGTGATGCACGCGTTTATTAGTCTCGTCAATCATTATACACATTTATAGAATGATAAATTATAAATTATATATTTATGATTGCATTAAAAATATGTACAATATTTACAAGCAATAATGTAAACAAAGTCGTACTTGAAATATGACATGATCGTTTTAAAGTAATTGCTGATTAATAAATTCTATAATATTCATTCACACAGTGGATTATGTTAAACAACGCCTAAACAAATATTGTTTTTGCAAATTAACTCATCCTGTAACAATTGTGTTTGAAGAACTTCATGTAATTAAAATTAACATACATTCATTTACTATTTGTATTTTTTTACTTTTTCGCTGACGATATAATCTCATTCCTTGGACAGCTGTAATATCCGTCTTGCCTAACAAATTGAAGCCATACTTTTATATTTGTTTTATTTAACAAGCCCTGCACATAGCTTGATCTATGAATCATTTGCTTTTTTATGTGAACGTTAATGCAATGATCATCATCGATATTACGAGGTAATAAATTAATCATATTATTAATGTCAACAGGCACATTTATAATTTGGCCAAACATTCCAAATTATCCATTTGCATGTCGCAATCGTCTAATTTGCATGAAACACAACCTAGGTGAAATTAACCTTTTAGATACAGTATCTAGTTTAGGTAGATAATTTGGTATAGGTGGAAATACAAATGTGTTAAATTTACACAAAGTGGGAATTTTACCCGAATTTAATATCTTTCGACAAGTTTGACATCCAACCTGATTATTTAAATCAATATTCAAAAAGCATTATTAAGTATTTGTTTTTGAGCATCATTTGATATATCTAAGTCACTTTGAAGCCAAAGACGATCACACACAAAACATACATAGCCAAAGCTATCATTTCTTATTTATTTGCGATCATTTGCACTACAATTATTTATGGGGGACGGGATAAAATATTCTTCCGATCCTGACATTTTTATTAACTCACGAATTATACTGCTAACCCATGTCGCGCCTAAAGAAGTTTTACTTGGAAAAATGTTTGGAGACTACGAGCTAAATACAAAACTCAAGTGAAAGTCGACACATTTTTGCGATAGCTGCGCCTACTAGCGTCGTAGTGTTCAACTTCACGTTGGCGTTTTCGTTGCATTTGTACGGATTCACACCCATGTCGCGCCTAAAGAAGTTTTACTTCAAAAAATAAATTTTTCCTTTTTCCACTAACCTGTATGTGTCCTCAAATGTGCCTTGAGATGCGAGCTTTTGCCATAAACCTTATCGCAGCCTTCATAGGCGCACTTGTGCGTTTTCCGGAACTCCTTGGGAGCACTCGGCACTTTCTTACCACTTTTCACACCACTAGTCGCACTTTCAACACTATGTAAACCACTACTACTAATCCCACCACCACTATCGATATTAGACATAACATTCAGGACATCCTGATTTTCATTCGGAGATCCTGGGCAATCAGAAACAGGTTTATCCTGGACATCCATCGATAAAACTTTGTCTTCCTGACCCTCCTGAATTTTATCCTCAGAATCGATTAAAGCATCTTCATCTATATGCAATTCATCATCATCACTCTGGATTTCAGGAACAGGTTCTTGTTTAATACTAGTCAGGTCTGTTAAAATCCTGGCTACCAGGTACATGGGGCTGTTCCTACTGGCAAGTTTCCCGTCGTCGACTTTGCAAGGTTCTTGATCGAAATTCGGATGAGGAGATCTGTTGCTCAAATCCAGAGGCGGAGTGTCGACACTTTTGCCGGCTGACATTGCCAGGAGACACTGGGCTGCGAATTTTATGTCTTGATCCATTTTGATAATGGATTTTGGAAATTAATAAATTGAGAAGATTTTGATGGTGCTTGGGTTGGAAGTGATTTTTTGGGGTGACATTTTTGCGTGATGATATTTGGAGGATGATTGTCCAGGTTTGATCAAATTTTTGTCAAAAGTTTGTGAATGTTCGATTTAAAAGTTCGTAATGATTTTAATTTTTAAACACCACTAGTTCATTTTCTTATAATTTTTCAAATTCGATTATTTTTGTCAATATTTTTCACTTTAATTTTCATTTACTTTAATTTAATTTTTTTTTTTAATTCACTTTAATTTTAAATAATATTTGCACTAACAAAAAAATGTAATTTGTTTAAAATTTATTTTTTAGTTAGATTTTCCTGAAAAAAAAAAGAATTTGTTTATTAAAATAAATATGCAAAAAATGTTTAAAATATATATAAAAAATATATTAATTTTTATAAAAATTTCACTTTAAAATTTGAAATGAATATATAAATTAAAAAATATACATATACATATATATATATATATATATATATATATAAACATTGTCTAACATTATAATGCCCTAAAGCAACTCGGTATACTTTAAAATATTAATAGAAACTAATAAAATTTAATTGTAATTGAATAACTGCTTTTTGTGCATTTATTTGCAGTATCTCTTATAACTTTTGAAGGAATAGTCTAAAATAAATAAAATATCAAACATATTTGTACTAAATTACATAATAAACAATTTTTTCTAATATTATAAATTCCTAGAGCAACTCGGTATACTTAAAAATCGTAATTGAAAAAAGACATGTTCTAGCTGTAGTGTAATGCCTTACAATGCATCATGCCATTTTGTGTGCATTTATTTATTATATCTCTTAACTTTTAAACAAATTGTCCAAAATAAACAAAATATTCTGCAAATTTGTACTAAACTAAATTATCTATAGCATTGTCTAATATTATAATGCCCTACACCATTTCGGTATACTTTAAAATCTCAATTGAAAATAGACTAACGTCCTGATTGTAGTACAAAGCATTAAAATGCACCATTAAATTGCATCACATGTAACTTTTAAACGGTTTGTCCAAAATAAACGAAACATTCTGCAAATTTATTTAAAATTAAATTATCTTAAACATTGTCTAACATTATAAGTACCTACAGCTACTCGGTATATTTTAAAATAATAATTGAAACTAATAAAATTTAATTGTAACGGAATAACTACTAATTGTGACTTTATTTGCTATATCTCTTATAACTTTTAAACGATTTGTCTTTAAAATGACCCCAAAACCAACCTATTGATATCAAATTATATAACCAACACGTGTCGGGAATGGCTTCCACTATTTGTGTGCACTTATTTTTAGTAACTTTGAAAAATAAATGAAATATTCCGCAAATTTGTTGGAAATTAAATTATCTACAATATTGTCTAACATTATAAGTACCTACAGCAACTCAGTATACCTTAAAATTATAATTGAAAGTCGACAAATTTCGCGGACATAGTAACACGCAATGCTTCAATTATTTTGGATACATTTACTTATTGCATCTCCAGACAATCAACGGATTGTCTAAAATAAATGAAATATTCGGCAAATTTGTTTAAAATTATCTACAATATTGTCTAACATTATAAGTACCTACAGCAACTCGGTATACCTTAAAATCGCAATTGCAAATAGGCACATGTGCAAAGACCCACAATGTACCATAACTAGTTCTCATGTGCATTCATTTACATTAATTCTTGTAACTTTTAAACGGATCGTCTGAAATAAATAAAATATTCGGCAAATCTCTACTAAATTACATAATCAACATTCTTTTCTAATATTATGGTGCCCTACAGCAACTCGGTATACTTCAAAATCGCTTCAAAGTCCTGATTGTAGTACAAAGCATTAAAATGCACCATTAAATTGAATCAAATGTAACTTTTAAACGGTTTGTCCAAAATAAATGAAATATTTTGCAAATCTATACTATATTGCATAACCAACATTTTTTCTAACATTATTATACCCTACAGCAACTCGATATACTTCAAAATCACTCCGAAACCAACCTAATGATATCCAATTCCAATCCTATAACTAACACGTGTCGTGAATGACTAAGACTTTTGTGTGCATTATCCTTTGTAACTTTTAAAATATTCGGCAACAAAATATTCGGCAAACTTTTACTAAATTACATAATCAACATTTTCTTCTAACATTATAAGTACCTACAGCAACTCGGTATACTTTGAAATCACTCCGAAACCAACCTATTGATTCCCAATTGCATAACCAACACGTGTCGGGAATGACTATTTTTGTGTGCATTATCCCTTGTAACTTTTAAACGGTTTGTCCAAATTAAACGAAACATTCAGCAAATTTGTGTAAAATTAAATTATCTACAACTTTGTCTAACATCAAAACACCCTACAACAACTCGGTATACCTTAAAATCACCCAAAAACCAACAAATTCGCTTACGAACACGTGCTTACATAAAACCCACGCTACATACCACTTACACCTAATAATACTTAAAAATACCTTTACCAATATAAATTTCAAACACTTTTCAACACTTTATAAGTATCAAATATCATTTAATACACACCTAAGAATAAATATTCGATCCGAATATTTTTTCGCGTATTCAATTTCCTTCGTATATATTTTTTTATCGGGCACAGATTTACATTACAGAAACGATTCGTACGAATCTTCGTACGCTACTGATCGTGTCGCGTGCGAATGGCAAAACACGCCCCGGGCTTCGGCCAAATTCGTGTGTTTTCGGGTAAAATACACGAAGGGATGATTTTGTCATGAAGGTAGTTTGTGATGGAGGGCAAAGGTAAAATTAAAGGATGATTTATTTGTATTTTCTTTTAAAATCCGTTGTTTTATGCAAAAATGGGTATTATTAACTTCCCGTAGGGTAAGTTATTGTAATGGGCAAAAAATCGGAATTGAAAATTTTTACATTTCTCGACGTTTTGAAGGTTTCTGAACGTTTTGGCATACCTTAGAAAAAATAGATGTGTGTGTGCGGATACAAATTTTTGTCGACGATTTCCGGAACACGGATCAACCGATTTGAATGATTCAAAAAACATTCGATTCCTATTGATAGGGAAAAAAGCTGATTAGTTTTTGGCAGAGTCAGGTCCAGCCGTTTCGGAGATACGGAGCAAAGAGTACAGAAAATAGAAATCGATTTTTTGAGAAAATGGAGTATCCGATTTGAATGATATAAAAAGCATTCAATTAGTGATGATTGGGAGAACTGTATTAGTTTTTGGCAAAGGTAGGCCCAGCTATTTCGGAGATACGAAGCTAAATATGTAAAAAATGGCAGTTTTTGAAAGAACTAAGCGCCCAATTTAAATGATTCAGAGAACTTTCTGCTTGTCTTAACAAAATAATTGATTTAGATTTTTTTTTTTTAGTTTTTTTGTATATCGAAAATATTTCAGATTTTATTTTTAATTCTGACTATTAGTTCTAATATACTTTATAAATAATTTCAACTCTGAAATTCAGTTTATATAATTCTTATAAATATTAGACAATGTTACAATATTTATAATAATCTATTTGAAAACATTCAGTATTCCTCGAACATTTCGTTACGGTACGAGAAGTTCCAGCAATTTGCCTTAAGGCACGATGCCACCTACCCCACTAGTTACATTTTTCTTAATAACTCAAAAATTTTGTCCAGTACACTCTTTTTTAATTAGCCGTAAAAAGAAGAAAGTAGATAAAATTCAATAATTTGCTAAAAAACAGTTTATTCTATCCTTATATAAAATATATTAATAAATCCAATGAAAACTCACCCTTATATATTGTCCTAAGTTTTCCATACCAGGTTTTAGAACACTTTTTTCACATTTATTTAAATAACTCAAAAATTTTGTTCCGGGCACTCTTTTTTAGTTAGCTAAATAGATAAAACTAGATAAAATTTACTTAAGTTTCTCATAAACACTTGTATAATCTTTGATATAAAAATTTTGAAAAAAATAACTAGTTTAAATTCGCACTTATTTCATAAGCAAATTTCTAGTATGGTTTTGGCACATTTTTGCATTTTGTTAAAGAACTCAAAAATTTTGACTGGGACACTTTTTTTCGTTAGCTTAGCAGAAAGTAGATAAAATTTGTTACATTTCCTAGAAAACAGTTTAGTATAGTCCTATATAATTATTTTGTAAAAATCCTCTGTAAATTCGCCCTTATTATATTGCTCTATATATTATATATTGCTCTAATAATATGTACCATACAAGTTACCAGGACATTTTTTTGAATAACTCAAAAATTTTGTCCAGGACACTCTTTTGTAGTTAGCTTAGCTGAAATTAGATAAAATTTACTAAAATTCAATATAAACTGCTTTATACTGTTTAATATAAAAAAATTGAGGAAAATATTTAGTTTAAACTCGCTCTTACATAATGAACAACTTTTTCATATATTGATTAAGTTTATTTTTTACATTTTGTTAAAAAAAACTCAAAAATTTTGTCCATGACACTTTTTTTAGTTAGCTTAGCAGAAACTAGATAAAATATACTATATTACCTATAAAACAGTTTAATCTAGTCTTATATAAAAAATATTAATAAATCCAATGGAAACTCACCCTTATATATTGTCCTAAAGGTTCCCATACAAGATTTCGGGACACTTTCACATTTTTCTGAATAACTCAAAAAATTTGTCCAGGACACTGTTTTATTTAGCTTAGCAGAAAGTAGATAAAATATACTATATTTTCAGATTAAAAGTTCATATAAGTCTCATAACTTTTTTTGAATAAATCCCCTGTTAACTCGCCTTTATATATTGTCTTAAGTTTCCCATGCAAGATTTCGGAACATTTTTTCACATTTTCCTGAATAACTCAAAAATTTTGTCCAGGACACTCTTTTCAATTTAGCTTAGGAAACACAAGATAACATTTGTTACATTTTCCTGTAAACAGTTTAATATAGTGTTATATAAATATTTTGTAAAAATCCTCTGTAAACTCGCCCTTATATATTGCTCTAATAAATTGTAGCATACAAGTTACCAGGACATTTTTTTGAATAACTCAAAAATTTTGTCCAGGGCACTCTGCTTTAATTAGCCTAGCAGAAACTAGTTCAAATTTAATACATTTGCTAGAAAACAGTTTAATATAGTCCTATATAAATATTTTGAATAAATCCACTGTAAACTCACTCTTATATATTGCTAAGTAGCTAAAAATAAAATAAGTAGTAAGCTAAAAATAGAATTTAATAAAATTTCATTTAAACATTTTTATATACTACAAAATACAGAACATAAACTTGTTATATTTATACTAAATATTTATATATTTATATATGTAAATAAACATATCTAATTATTATTCAGAGACAATTCTAATCTTTTTCTGATAATTTCACGAGAACAATATTTCTGATCCAGATTGCCACAAATACTAACTCTGTCATTAAAAAAAAAATTCAACTGTCTTCGTTCATTTCTGTTATCATACCATTTATCCGGCATGACCCAAGGATTTTCGCCAACGCCACGTACACAACTCCAATTAGCAACTTTTTCTGATCTCGTATCACCAGGACCGTCTTCTTTGAATAATTGAAACCCACAAAAGTGCACCCATTCAAATACATCCATGGCCGAGATATTACATAACACATCAATTACACAAGTCCTCCAGGTCTGATCCGGTTTTAAATTCTTTGGACGAGTAAGGATCAATTGTGTTACACCACCGTCGATGTTAGAAGGTGTATTATAAATTTTTAATTTTGTTAAACACCGCATGATTTCTGATAGATATAAAATGTAAGGAAGGTTTATGCGTGTGTCTTGAAACGTTTCTTCAAATTCCTCTGCAGTTATATTGAATCGGCACAATCTTCCACGAGTCAGAGAGTAATCTCTACCTCTCGGGGAATGATTTAGTGAAAGTCCAACAAGATTTTCGGTAAATTCAGAATTTTCTGGTTTTCCTAGTCGTAAACAAGTTGATTTTTGTTTTACAGAGTCTTTGAGTGCTGCAATATCCATAAGCATGTCACCGGCAATACCTAGAGAAGGTACTTCTTCGAATAAATTATGGTTGTCTTCATTTACCTCTTTAGCGTGGTATCCACCAAAACCTTGAATGACAGTTACCGGCAAAGCAGGAGCCTTCAAATTTTGTTCTCCATAAGGTTCTAGGGATAACGTACCAATCTCTTTTAGAAAAACATATAAAGGTGAAGGGATATTAAATTTTATGCCACATACGTGAAGTCTTATAAGACGTTCCTTATCAGTCATGAAAGAGTGTGAGCGATATTTTACTTCTAGTAGCCTGAAATGCAAAAGGGCTGTAGCATAGTAATACAGTTCTTCAACTTGCAATCTTCGGCCATAAAAGTCATCAAAGTTTAAATCATACATATCTTTGGCAATATCGATTATTTTACTGTAATTGGAAAAGAAGTGATCATTAATGCATTTTTCCATATACACTTCATTTCCAAAAACAAACTGGTCTAAAATATTATTGGCTTTGGTTTCCTCAAACTGAAACTTGGTGGGCTGCTGTAATTCATCTTTTACTTTTACTCGTCGATTAGGCATATTTAAGAATTATCTAGACACCTGTTGTAAAGTTATCCAAAATTCTTAGTTCAACAGTCTTCGTTCGTCACAAATATATAAATAACTCAACTTTTCTTCTTATAAATTATAATAAATGAGCATCAACTGATTTTTAAGTTCAGATTTCAGAAGTGATAGTTAAAAAGTCGCGCACTCAGCCGTGAGGGCGCTGCTGTCGGCATTCAAATTAATGGCGCAAAATTTGAAATAAAATTCATGAATTTAATCGCGCATTTGAAACTTTCGGTATTACACTCGTATTATGTTTCGTAATGATGTAATAATGATAAATATATACTAACTAGTGGTGTATGTCATCGTGCCTTAAGGCAAACTGCTGGAACTTCCCATACTGTAATAAAACATTCGAGAAATTTTAAACATATTATTACAAATACTGTAACTTTCATTATTATTTTTGCTATCTTGTTGTATCCGAGCAATTCAAATGTAAATCATAAATCAAATGATCTCCAAAACATTAACAACAATCATTTCATTTGGAATTCAATTTCAAAAAAAAAAATAGTTGCCTAATTTACAGAAAATTGAAAAAATGCTCCCGCATAGTCACAGTCTAAAACCCGCATTTGCAAACAATTCTGTGCGACATTTTCACTTATACTGTGCTTAGCTTGGCGGCATTTTCACATTTTTCAATAGTTTTCACAAAATTTGCAAAGTTCTCCGGTGCATAAACACTCTAAACGCACTTGGGTAAACATTTGCACCAGAGTGGCGCTTAGACTGTGCTTAGTATGGGTCATTTTTTGAATTTGTAATCCAAAATTACAAAAATATTTTTTGAAAAAAAAAATTAGAAACAAAAAATGTTTTTCCACAAGCAAATATTTTGTTGAAACTAGTGGTGTATGGCATCGTGCCTTAAGACAAATTGCAGGAACTTTCCGCACCATTTTTTTTTTAAATTAACATTTTTGAAAAAAATTTACTCTGAAATAATTAGATTTTTGAGAAACTATAAATGAAATTTGAAGAAAAATTTATTTTGAAATATTTTGGAAATCTGAACTTTTTTTCAAAGCAATCGTACTGCTTTAACTGCACAGAGACGAAATATCGAAGCGAGTAAGCGCCGCGTCGCCGTCTATCGCATAAACATTGGTACGGAACCCATAGGAATGTAAACAAAATTTATACTTATTATTAAAAACTCTACAAAATATCTGATAATTTGATGTGCATATGTCTAATGATCATTTTTGACCGCCAAATGGCATTTTTTTTCACTTTTTTTACTAGATCTCCGAAACCGTTAGACCTGTCTTCATGAAAATTTGATCAGTTCTTCACCTTGTCAATACAAGTAAAATGTTTTTTGAATTATTAAAATCGGATGCTCCGTTCTCTTAAAAACTGAGTTACCGTTTTTGGCACTTTTTGCCCCGTATCTTCGGAACGGCTAGACCTGTCTTCACCAAAAACTAATCAACACGTCTCCCTATCAATGCGAATCGAATGTTTTTTGAATTATTCAAATTGCTTCACCCGTGTTCCCGAAATCGTCGACGAAAATTTGTATCCGCACACACACACACATACGTCTATTTTTTCTAAGGTATGCCAAAAAGTTCAGAAACCTCTGTAATGTGAAGATATATAAAAATTTTCATTTTCGATTTTTTTGCGATTACTATAATTTGCCCTACGGGAAGTTAAAAATATACTACATTTTCCTGTAAACAGTTTAATCAACTTTTATACAAAAATTTTGAATAAATCTAATGAAAACTTACCCTTATATATTGTCTTAAGTTTCCCATACCATTTCCGGGACACTTTTCACATTTATTTAAATAACTCAAAAATTTTGTCCAGGACACTCTTTTTAATTTAGCTTAGCAGAAACTAGATAAAATTTACTAAAATTTGTTATAAACACTTTTATACTCTTTAATATAAAAAGTTTAAGAAAAACATTTAGTTTAAACTCGCACTTACATAATAAGCAAACTTCTCATATAAGAATTGGTTTCGGCAGATTTTTTTACATTTTGTTAAAAACTAGAAAATTTTATTCTAAACACTCTTTTTTATTTAGCTTAGCAGAAAATAAAAATACTACAATTTCCTGTAAATAGCTTAATGTAGTCTTATATAAATTTTTTGACTAAATCCATTGTGAAATCACCTTTATAAATTTTCCTACCAGTTACAACATATGAATACGAGACAATTTGTTACATTTCTTCAAATACTTTAGTAAGAAAGTAAAAAAAAAAAACAAAAATATAATGGTAAAAAAGATATAAAAGCAAGAATATTATAAAAACAATATTAACAAAATGAAAAGCGAAAATAAATAAAACAAAAGCAAAAATTAAAGACAAAACTGTAAAAGGAAAAATTTAAAGAATTCACAAAAAAAATATTAAGGCCAAAATATATAGAAATTACAAAAAATGTAAAGACACAATTGAAAAATTTTAAAAGAAAAAAGTAAAATTGTAAGAAAATAAAGTATTTATATTAAAAAGAAATTGAAAAGGGAATAATATAAAAACAAAATTGTAAAACTAAATAAAATAATTAAAAATATAGAAGTTAATTACAAACAAAATACATTACAGAAACGAAATTTCAAAAAGCAGAATTGAAAATGTCACAAAAGCAAAATTGTGAACAAAAAAAATTGTAGAAGAAAACATTCAAAAACAAAATTATAATTAAGATTATAAGGAGACAAGGAACAATTATGAATGAAAATTTACTGCTTGAGAAAACATCAATAAACGGTAAAAACTCCCAAACACTTTAGTTTTGGTCTCAATTCACAGTTCAGAATGACTTGAAACGTCTAAAAAACAAACAGGTTTGACTAAAAAAAAACAAGCTTCTCATTTGGAAATATAAAAAAGTTTCATTACTGATTAAAAATATAAAAAAATGAAAGAACTATCGCAAAAAGAATATAAAACAAAATTGTTAGAGCAAGAACAAAAGAAAAAAGAAATTGAAAAAGAAAAACGCCTTAAAAACAAAATTGTTTTGAAATAAAAATACAAAAGTAAATATATTACAAAAACAAAATAATAAAAGCAAAATCAAAATTGTAGATAAAAATAGAACAAGAACAAAACGATAGCAAAAAAAAATTATAAAAACAATTGTAAGGGGAAAAATGTGAATAAAAGTATTTATAACTGAGTTATAAACACTAAAATATAACTTTTTGAAAATAAAAAAGAAGTCAAAGAATCCAACAAACATATTCTCACAAATGCATACAAACTTTCTTTAATTTTGTCATAATTCACAACAAATGACTTGATAAAATGACTTAATAAAATTAAGCAGTGAAACTTCTTTGAGAATTTTGTAAAAACTATTTAAACACGACTGAAAATATCTTAAAAAAAAACAATTTTCATGTTTTTTTAGCCCTGTAATAAAAATTCTAACCTAACAAAACCCAAAACAACAAAAAAACCTTAAATCATCTTAAATATCTTTATTTCTCCAATCACTACTTCATCAACCCTGCTTCTGTGCCATTTCCCTGGCCTTGATCTTCTCCAACTTGGCAATTCTGGCAGCGCTCTTAGATCCCAAGACACCACCGCCCCAGTGCCTTCTGATCTCATCGTGCCTATCGTTGTAGTTGGTCTTGACGGCCTCAACCAATTTATTCAGACCGACTCTGTCGCCTGTGTCAACATTGGTTAGTGCTACACATGTGCAAGTCTTCCTGCGGACCAGGGCTCCGAGACGGGCCTTGCCTTTCACTATGCAGTAGGGGACACCCATTTTGCGGCACAGGGCTGGCATGAACAACACCAACTAGATAAAAGACACATGGGGTAAGTAAATTATGCATTTAGATAATTGTAATTTAATGTGAAAGAAAATTTAGGTGCTCAGGGTCAAGTTACATCCTTTTTTAAGTCAGGTGAAGAAATTCATAAACATCACAGCTTAATATATAAGTTTTACTATTACTATTATTACCTCAAGGGGGTCCACATCATGAGCAATGACGACAAGCTGTGCCTTCTTTTGTTCAACAAGTTTTGTGACAGTGTTTGTGCCGGAACGTACAACATTTGGACGTTTCGTGGGTGTGTCTTCTTTGCCCTGGGCTTTAGCTTCAGCACGTGCTTGCAAACGTGCCTTCTTAGCAATAGCAGTCTCCGGCCTGTACTTTTCTAAAATCTTGAACAACTGTGTAGCTAAAAACATGGAATAAAATACTTTTAACAAGCGTTTATGATAAATATAATGTTAAATGTATCATTTATCCCTCAGAGTTGCAATTGGTGGTAGCAAAGTTTGTCTGCATAACATTGTAAGATAGCAAATACTAAAATCATCATGTACATAACCTCAAAACCTACAAAATGTGTCTTTTATCCTCACCTGTTTGTTTATCCAAAGTCTGCGTGAACTGGTTGATTGGTGGAGGGACCTTCAAACGCTTCTGCAAAACGCTCTTTTGGCGTTGGATTCTGATGTATTTGGGCCATCTCACGCATCTGGATAAGTCTCTGGTTGGCTGGATATCCTGACCTGAGAAGATTCACCTTTAATTAAATAAATGTACTTAAACCACGACTGTTGGGGCTTAAACCGAGTTGTGTCAGTATTAAAAAGCTCGTATTTGTAGTAATCATTACTATCAGAGTAAAAAGATCATCATAAGGAAAAATTATCACACCTAACCTCAAAGTTTTGGTAAATTTATATTTTACTAAATAAACACTTTAGGAAGTCAATTATATGTAAATACCGATTCCAAAGTTCCTTGTTCTCTTCTCGAACAAAGGATTCACCAACTTTTTGGGTTCAGACTTCTTCACAGCCAAAGGGGCGGCTGCCACTTTCTTTCCGACCTTCTTCTTAGGCTACAAAAAAACACAAACAAATATAAAAACCAAACTCCAAAGCACTCCTACACTTACACTTAATATCCTAATCAGTATTAAAAAGCTCGTATATATATAGTCATCAATTGTAAACAGACATAAGTTTCACATCATGTGTAAACGCTAACAAAACATAAAAATCTTGCTAACATTTTATACTATAATCATTTATTTATACTTTATCGCACTCACCTTCTTTTGAACCATATTTAAGCCGAAAATAGGCACCGATGAATAAGGATTTCAATAGATTTAACAATTTCTTTTATAAGAGCGTTTGGAGCACGTCTCCGTCTGACGAGACGTCTTGGTAGAAGGAAGTGCTGATGCGAAGTTGGCAGTGTGGTGTGAAGTTCGAAACAAACTTGGCGGCAAATTTGAAATGATAAATGAAATAAATGTAATTTGAGGTGATAAATATGTGTATTGATATATTATTGTAATAAATATATAAAGTAGTGTGTTAAAATGTGTTTGTTGAGTTTAAATAAATGTTTTAGATTAAATAAATATTTATGTTTTCATTTCATTCAGGCTATGGATTCAGCTGTCAAATATGGCGGTAAATATGAAAACGAAATAAAAAAAATAGATAAATTAGATGGAATTATATAATAAAAAATGTACTAATATAGTATTACATTAAACAGATATAGTAAATTTTATTTATATAGTTTAAATAAGTATATTTGACTAAAAAATATTTATGCACATAGTTTGAGCTGTCAAATATGGCGGCAAATATGAAAACGAATTAAGAAACTGAAAGAAATGCAAACACCAATAATTTGCTTAGTATTTAAATAAAACATTTGTGCACACACAAATATATCATTTAAATATAAAAAATTTAATTATTAATATAATTAAATATCATTTATTCAAATTCAAATTACATCTGTGAAGTTAGCGCCAGTCCCTCTCTCCAAGTGACAGTTCCTCACAACTCTTGAAGTCTGAGATTAAATATGTCATTATTATTATTATTATTATAATATCTGTGTAATTATTAATTATTAGTTTATAATGGCAACTGCAACAGCAACTAAACCTCAAGATTTACCACCAGAAGGAGGCTACAAACCCATTAATTTCAAGAGGGTCCCTGCGAAAACATTCTTTTCTGGTATTGTATGGTGTTATGTCATACAAGAATTGTAATAATATAATAGATAAATGAAATAATAATAGTAATATATCTTATATTACTATAGTTGATACAATAATGATTGAGGTAGTAGTAAGATTTATTTTAGATACAAGATTATATTGGGTTTGTGTGTAGTATGTCAGGAGTACTTGTATAGGTTATTTATACTATGGCTCATAAAAACTAGTCAGATTTATGTACAAAGCTTTAGCAAGTGCTTTATGAATGGTTCTTAGTAGTTTTATATATATATATATATATATATATATATATATATGTTATTTATTAGGATTGTAGTTCATTATAAAATAGTATCGTAAACAGGTTTATCGTTGCCTAAAGTATATTCAACACTTGTATACTGAATAAAGCAAGAACGAACTAGATACAAATATTGCTTTAGGCATTTCATATATATATATATATATATATATATATATATATATATAGTAAAAAATAGATAAAATTTACAAAAATCTAGTAAAAACTGTTTTATGCACTTGGGTCTTAAAATTTTGAATAATTTGTAGTTGAATTGTGGATTTTAGCATTTGATAAATAGTGCCATGTGAATTTAGGAAATTTTTTTTACATTTCTTTATAACTTGAAATATTCTTCCTGGATATTTTTATTCCTGGACATCAGTAAAAACTAGATAAAATTTACTAAATTATAGAAGAAAACTGCTATATACACTTTAGTATCAAAATTTTGTATAATTTGTAGTTAAAATGCAAGTTTCAGCATTTTGATAATTTATCATATATGAATTCAGAACATTTTTTTACGTTTATTCAAATAACTTTTAATTTTCTTCACGGACTTTATAATTTATTTATATCAGTAAAAACTAGATAAAATTTACTAGAATCTAGTAAAACTCGTTATATACACTTGCACATTGAAATTTTGAATAATTTGTAGTTAAAATGCGGACTTTAGTATTCCTTTAATGCAAATTTGGACATTTAGTACCTATTTTTTTTCCATTAACTAAATTTAATGAAGAATAAATAAATCTATGAATATTAATAAAAATACTTAACTTAATATCAGAAAATAATTGCTTCTTAGTCTTATAAGTATTTTGTAAATTTTTTTAAATTTTCTTCTTTGTTTCTTTCATAAAATTAATTGGCTTTGATTTTTTGTGATAAGTTAAATATACAAATATTCTAAAAACTGCTGAATGATGACACTCATTTACTGCCAAAACGTACATAAGTACAATTATTTATAAGAGAAGGCGGTTTTAAATAAATTCTCATTCTTATTTATTAAGAATATTATTTTATCCTAAAATAAGATAGCAAACATATCTAACAAGATCTGCCATTAATATTTTATTAAAAAAATATAATGAAATAAAAAATATTTCCAAACTTCAAATTTTTTTATCTTAAAATTCAAATTTCAAGTTTTTCGTTATTTTTTCAATTTCGACAACTCTTATTTTTTTTAAAATTATTTTACTAAAAATCATTCCAGACATTTTAATTTATTTACATTAGTAAAAACTTTCAATATTTATTAGAACAATAAATAATGATTTATTTATTTATACGTTTTGACACGTTTGTGTGTCATCATTCAGCAATTTTTTTTATTTAATATAAACAGTATCTAAAAGAATTTTTACAAAGTTTAAAAAGATTAAATTTAAAATATATTATGGATTAAAAGAAATTAAACAAGCAAAAAAAACACAAAAAATTAAACTAGCATTATTTATTGAATGATGACACACATTCCGTGTCGAAACGTATAAATAAATAGATCATTATTAATATTTATTGTTCTTTTAATTCGACGACTGGCTGCAAATTAACATTTCAAGAATATGTCTTAACGTCGAACAAAGGGTGGTCCTCGATATGGACAATTTCGAATTACTTTGCTCCCAAGGGTTCAAATCCTTTCAAATTAATAAAAAAAATTCACTAAAAGTTTTAGCTCTTAATATTACCATTTAGATAGTCCGCAATTCAATTAAGTTTCGTAAACTTATTATTAAGTAAATTCTTGCGCCATCTGTGAAAGCAGACTTGTAATTTCGAAGGCAATTTATTACTGATAATTTTCGCGTCAAAATCACCATTTAAATAAATATTTTGTTGCAAAATTAATTTTGATGCCATGATGAATAAATATTTTGTTAAACAGTTCACATGGATTCAATTAGTGGTCAAGTGTTTTATAAATATTTTTACGTGTCGTAATATTTGAGTTATGCTATCACAGATGGTGCAAGAATGTATGGTAATAATGGATATACGAAACTTTTAATTGAATTGCGGACTGTCTAAATGTTAATATTGAAAGATAAAACTTTTAGAGGATTTTTTTGTATTAATTTGGAAGCGTTTGAGCACTTGGGATCAAAGAAATTCGAAATGTCCATATTAAGGACCACCTTAATATATATATATATATATATATATATATATATATATATACTAGATGACCCGACAGACGTTGACCTGTACCTATGTCTACAATTTTTAATATAATATACTAATATTTACCGTTTACCTAAAAATAATAATTATTGCTTTTCAAAGTACTCTTCTAGCCAAAATGCATATACATTTATAATATGAACGATGTTAAATGTAGAACTGCTTTAAATAAAATGATGAGTCTCAATTCCCACACTATATTGGAAATTGAAGTCGTTTAAATTGTATAACATAACCATAACCATAACATAACACTGGTACTTCATGTTGGATTAAATTAATTTAATTTTTTATTATTTAAGATATACAAAATTGCACCTTAAACTTCTCCTAATCGATATCGTGAGGGCCGATTTGTATGTATTCATCTTTACTTTCACATTTATTGTTATAAAGTGAAATTTTTACGAATTTTAAAAATATTGTGGAAAGATTAGTAAAAGATGCAAAGAAATTATATATTGAAAAAAAAAACTATATTAAAAATATAATATCCGAATCTTGTGTTGACGCCCCTAAGGCGTGCGCTCGTATTTTTCGCAAAGCGTCGCATCAAAGGTAGGATCGGCCCTGATTAATACCTAATTTCATATTTTAAGTGAATTAATTTGTCATATCATGTTCATATGTGTATCATTCAATCTGTCATACATACACTGTATTTTATATTATTTCAATTTCTGGCACATCTCAGTCATAAGTTTATTTATTAATATGTATATTAATTTAGAAGGTTATTTATTAATATGAATATTCTAATATTGTCTAGCTAGGTTCATAAGTAAATTGATATTTTTGGCAGAATATAGTTTTCATTTATTTTCAATGCAAACAATGACATGTCGTTTTTTGCAATTTTTTTCCATTTATTTCTACAATATTGCACATACATCCCAGTACTTTATAATCACATACATGCTAGAAAATTTCTTCAACAAAGTTCAGAAAGGTTTATCAAAATCCGAATAATCGTTTAGGAGGAGTATACAGTGAGTGCTCGTAATTTAATATGGACTTTATATAATAGCAATAACGCTCAAATTGATTCTACGTTTTAGTTAGAAAACGTTTGTATGTGAAAAAGAAAAGGGCTGTTTTTCCGGAAATTATTCGATTTTTTCTTATCGTAAGAACCATCCTTGGACTTCAACGAACATTTTAAAAAATGAATTGACCAAATTGGTCCAGGCGTTGTTGAGTTATGCGCTTACCAACACATTTTGCGATCCTTTATATATATATATATATATATATATATATATATATAAATAAATAAATAAATAACTATTTTTTCCCAGGTATCACTTGTTTCGGCATATTAGCCGGAGTAACATGTGCCAGTTGCTACCTCTACCTCCAAAATTGGAAGGATGTCCGTAGAGAAAAACTAGAAATGCGATCAGGACGAATTGCCCTGCACCCTTTGCTCCTGGCCGAAAGGGACCGCGAGTACTTGAAACAAATCAGACGAAACCGGGACGAAGAGGCCAGATTGATGGCAAATGTTAAAGGATGGGAGGTACGGAGGTAAAAAATATATGATTGTATATTATTTTTAATGTTTGTACTTTTATATTTAGGTCGGTAAATTATACAACGAGCCTGTGTACAAAACTGTGCCGAAAGACGCATTTGTGCAGCCTTCGTTCACAGAATTCTACATCCATGCCGACTATGCTGCTAAAGCTGACCGCAACGACTTGCAATTCTGGCATTAATATAATGTAGAAATATCTATAGCAAAGTTGTAGATAATTTTATTATTAAATAAACGTATTTTAGTCCAACGTCAAAAAGAAACTACTCATTTTCTCAAACTTTGATGAATTTTTAAAATTAAACTACTTGTCGTAAAACCGTAATATTTCAGTAAGTTCTATAAGTATATATATATCGCCAAAAAAAGTTCCGTGAAAATCGGCTTAAATTTTTTTTTCAACAGTTAATTACAAGAAAACGGCTCGGTAGATTTTCACCTAAAACTAATCAGTATTATTCCCAACTGATATCTTTCGAACAGTTTTTGATTTTTTAAAATCGGTTCGGTAGTTTGAGGTTAAATGTGAACAAAAAGTTTAACACTTTTTTTCACATTACAAAGAAACGGCTCGGCAGACCGTCTCACAAAACTGACTGAGATAGTCCTCATTGAGATACATCAAATTTAAATTTCTAAAATCGGTTCAGGCGTTTTTGAGAAAACGTCGATCAAAGGTCTAATGTTGACAAATGCCAAAAAAAATATACTAATTTTTGCAAACTTTGAAGAATTTTAAAAATTAAACGGCTTATCGTGGGGCCGTGATATTTTAGTATAATCTATAAGACTATGGTATCTACCGTCAAAAAGAAATCATAAAAATCGTCGAAATTTTTTTTAAAAAAACTTTATTGCAATAAAACGGCCCGGCCGATCTCTACCAAAAACTAATCAGCACGATTCCCAACCAATATCTTTCGAACGGTTTTTGAATTTTCAAAATCGATTTAGAATTGCGGGCTAAAACGTGGACAAAAAACTTTTCACTTTTCTGCGATTTATAAAGAAACGACTCGGCTGATCGTTGCGCAAAATTGAAAAATGATAGTCCTCATCGAGATACATCGATCGGCTTTTAAATTTTTGAAATCGGCCCAGCCGTTTTCGAGAAAACGTCGATTTACGGCAAAAAATCTGTTCACACACACACACAAATACTTTTTCCTTAAATTCGGTCCAATTCGATTCAGAATGGCTTGAAACGTCGAGAAAACATAAAACTAGCAAGTCGGATTTTCTGATGAAAACATAAACTTCTCCTTCGAGATGTTAAATTTTTTTATGTATCTTTACGTTTCAGAGGTTTCTGAACATTTCGGTGTGTGTGTGTGTGGATACAAATTTTCGTCGATGATTTTTAGAACACGAGTCAACCTATTTGAATAATTCAAAAAACATTCGATTCGTATTGATAAGGAGACGGCACTTTTTGCACCGTATCTTCGAAATTCTCGGACCTGCCTTCGCCAAAAACTAATCAGCACGTCCCCATAATCTCCAATATTTTAAAAAAATAATTTTTCTACACTAATTTAAGATTGGATTCTTTGTCAAGATAAATAATAAGTTACTATGATTGTTCAGTATTGTTATGTAAAACAATGTGATGCTTCTATAGTATTTTCAAACTTCGAAACGTTTTCGAAAAATAATATTTTATAATTGTATTAAGAAGCAAAAATATTTAGTAATTATCATAATTATTATGTATAAAGTTAGACAAAAATAAAGATTAAGCAGATGTAATCTGTATGATATAAAATATTTTGGCGCAAATATCACTTAAAAAAACGTTACATTTTTACAAAAGATGAAACAAACATCATTATCTATCAGTCCAATTCTATTTATTGTAACACGATATGAAGCCCTTTGGAAAGCAATAAATATTCAGTTTAATGACGAGTTGAGATAATATTTGATATTTGTTTATCTGATAGAATCACTTGAAGATATAGCTGTTTATGCGATTATGGAATTTAAAGATAAATTTGTTCAGAGAAATTTAAACTTTAGGGTATTATGTATCAAATAGCGCTTATGTAAAAATACCGAAAATATCGGTATTTTTGGGGTAAATACCGGTAAAAATACCGTCGAAAAATCGGGCGGTTTACCGGTAATGCATTCCCTACAACTCGCCCTACAGGAAAAGTTAATAATGAAACTGTAAAATACACAAAAACAAATAATTCTTTTAATTCAATTATCCCCTTTATTAAAATGCTGGTTGACTTTTTCTCCAGCTCTTAGGCCCGAGTTTGTTCACTCGAGCCCTGTACAAATGCGACATTACAAAATACATTCCAGGTATTATCATAAAGAGCAAATAGATTCTTAAAAACGATGGAAGATGGAATGCGAAATTCCAACTGTTTGGCAATGAGACTGTGAATTTTTTGGTCTCTTCGAAATATGGTATGCATCTTAATACTATTATACCTTCGCATAGGACTCCTAAGGGAAATAGGGGTATCCAGATCGTGTACCTCAACCAGGTCAACAGGGCGATGTCTTTTTTGTACAGTTGTGATATGTAGTAGGGGTATCTGGAAAAAATAGAAAGGGGAAAAATTATTAGAAAGTGAAAAAAAAAATGCTTTAAGGGGGCGTCCATTGATCGACTTTTTAAGAATATTTGGAAACCCCTCAATTTGAAAAATTCAGGTAAAAAAAAAATTACACGTGATATCTTACTATACCCCTCCCTCCCCCACGTAATATTTGGTGATTTTTTGTCACACTTTCCTAGTTTTATTAAAAACCTCACGTGATTAATGGACCCCCTTTAAAATAAATTTAAAATACAATAAAATTCCTATATGATGAAATATTTAGGTTTGATGAAATATTGATAAATGTTTTATATATGAATATTTTTTAACAAAACAATATAAATTTAAATTACTAGGAAAAAAATTAACGAGTGAATTGTTTTGTTAAAATAAATCATGAAATATTTCATTACATACATACTATATTAATTATAATTATTGCCTACATTTTTATTATCATTTTATTTTTATAGTTCTTTCAATATTTAATTCAATCTATTTCCATTACTTTTGTTATGCATAATTTTTATTTTTATTATTATTGATATTAATTTACTTCAATTTTTTGTGTTATTCTTTTTTCATTATTGAAAATTTCGATATCCAAGTGTATAAAACAGGTTTTACAAGATTCTAGTAAATTTTATCTAGTTTTCACTGATGTAAATAAATTAAAATGCCTGGGAAGAAAATTTGAAGTTATTTGAAGAAACGTAAAAAAATGTCCTAAATCTATATAAGGCAAATTATCAAAATACTGATATCCGGATTTCAACTACGAATTTTTCAAAATTTTGATATACAAGTGTATATAGTAGTTTTTACTAGATTTTAGTAAATTTTATCTAGTTTTTACTGATGTAACTAAATTAAAATGTCCGGGAAAAAAAATTAAAAGTTATTTGAAGAAATGTAAAAAAATGTCCTGAATTCATATTCGACAAATTATCTAAATACTAAAGTCTGCATTTCAACTACAAACTATTCAAAATTTTAGTATTGAAGTGTATACAACAGTTTTTACTAAAATTTAGTTAAATTTATCTAGTTTTTACTGATGTTAATATATTATAATGTCCAGGAAGAAAATTAAAAGTTATTTCAAGAAATGTAAAAAAATGTCCCGTTGCTAATTAAATTAAAAGAAAATAGCTAATTATGAATACCATAAATTTAAATCTACAATACAAATTATTGCAAATTTCAATATTCAAGTGTGAATCAATAAATAATCTGCTTCATAAAGAAAATCTTCATCTTAAATTTAAAGTTAAATGACTTATTCTTGTAGAAATCTATTTAATAAGGCGTAAAAAACAAATATTGAATAAAATAAATAAGAATAATCTAGTAAATATAAAAGTTCAAACAAATATTAAATAATATAAATGAGAATAAATTAGTAAATATAAAAGTTCTTTCCTCTACAGGCTTTATAAATAATTTAACTTGATTATGAAGAATTAACGTATTTTTTAAAAAAGTAAAAAAAAAAGTTTGTTTCTAAATTTATGAAATTGGACAAAATTTGTTGTGTGAAAAAAAAGATGCAAAAAAAAAATTACATTGATCTTGCTGTCTTCATAACATAAATTAAATATTGATTATAATTAAAATTTAATTTTATTATTATTTTTGTAACTTGAAGTTTTTTAATTCTTTTAATATTTATTTTTATCACTTTCTTCTGTAATTCATAATTTTTCATCATTATTTACTTGACTACAAATTATTCAAAATTTCAATATGCAATGTACATATATAAGAATTTTTACTATAGAGTCTAGTGAATTTTATCCAGTTTTTATTTAGTTACTAATGTAAATAAAATATAGAGTCCAGGAAGAAAATTAAAAGTTATTTGAAGGATTATAAAAAAATGTCCTAAATCCATATATGGCAAATTAGGAAAATACTAAAATCCGCAATTCAACTATAAATTATTCAAAATTTCCATATGCAAGTGTATAAAACAGTTTTTACTGCATTTTAGTAAGTCATATCTAGTTTTTACTTATGTATACAAATTAAAATGTCGGGGAACAAAATTAAAAGTTATTTGAAGAAATGTAAAAAAATGTCCTAAAACCATATATGGCAAATTAGGAAAATACTAAAATCCGCATTTTAAATACTGATTATTCAAAATTTCGGTATACAAGTGTATAAAACAGTTCTTACTAGATTCTAGTAATTTTTATCTAGTTTTTACTAATATATACAAATTAAAATGTCTGGGTAGAAAATTAAAAGTTATTTGAAAAAATGCAAAAAAGTGCTAAATTCATATATTGCAAATTAAGGAAATACTGAAATTTGCATTTTAATTACAAATTATTCAAAATTTGAATATGCAAGTGTATAAAACAATTTTTACTAGATTTTGATAAATTTTACTGATTCACTGATGTAACTAAATTATAATGTCCGGGAATAAAATTTCGAGTTATTTGAAGAAATGTAAAAAATGTCCTATCGTTATTATAATATTGAAGTCTGCATTTCAACTAAAAATTATTCAAAGTTTTAATATCCAAGTGTATACAACAGTTTTTACTAAAATCTAGTAAATTTTATCTAGTTTCTACGGATGTAACTAAATTAGAATGCCCCGGAAAAAAATTAAAAGATATTTCAATAAATTGTGGGAGTAGTAATGAATATGATAGTATAAACTCCACTTGTATAAAAATATATAAAATTTATTCATTATAAAAATTAGTGATAAATAAAATGACAAGTCCGATTGTTTTCTCTCCCATGACTAGCCTGCTTGATTCCCACAAAATGTTAAAAAATGTCCTAAATCCATATATGTCCACTTTCATATATGGCAAATTATCAAAATACAAAAGTCCGCATTTCAACCACAAATTATTCAAAATTTTAATATGCAAGTGTATAAAACAATTTTTTCTAGACTCTAGTAATTTTTGTCTAGTTTTTACTAATGCAACTAAATTATAAAGTCCAGGAAGAAAATTAAGAGTAATGTAATAAAATGTAAGAAAATATACTAAACCTAAAATGACCTTAATCAAAAATTAATTTTAATTTAAACATCTAAATATGTTACTAAACAATTTTTATTAAATTCTAATGAATTTTATCTCCTGTAATTTTTCTTACCTTATCAATTCTATCAGCGCCCAAGCAAAAAACAGATAAAACACAACCGGCTTCGTCTGCATCCTGGGTTCACTTTCAATCATACAAAAAAGTATGAAAAACCTTCCAGTAGTCTGCATCATAGGCGTCATGATGCCTCCTTTAGTATACCCAAACAACGGATGCATAACTTCCAAAAACTGTAACAACTGGCAAAACCTGAAAGCCCCACCGACAGCCGAATAAGTACCGGGCATCGATTCTGGTCCGTCTCTGCAATATCTTACAAACATCACTAGTGATATGTAACAGAATCCGATGAATTGGAGGAAATTGTAAACGACTAGGTATACTTTTTTCATATCTTCTGGAAAAAAAAAAAATTATATAAGATAAAGGATTGATGGGGGTAATGGGGTAATGGAAATATTTGCAGTGCCTTTAATGTATCCGTATTCTTCTTTGTGTAGTTTTTTGTACATTTCGGGATAGTCTTGCATTATGTCTAGTTTTTCTTTTATTAGGAAGTTTGGCGAATGCCAATTGTCAATGTCGACCTAGGATAAAATATAAGTATATATATATATATATATATATATATATATATATATATATATATATATATATATATATGTATATTTACTTTTAACCAAGCAGGTTTTTGTGGATGACAGGTTAGTCTGGGCCACCATTCGTTTATTGACTTTTTCAGCACAAATTCAATCGTATTTGGCAAAATTTGATAATTAGACTTCTACAAAACAAGAAAACACAAACATTATAAATTCATAACCACAATTTTTCATCTACAATTATCATATTTTCATTTACTTACTTGAGGATCAATCCCTGAGTAAAACACCAACTCAAAACTATATCTATTCGACTTGGATTTAACATAAAAATCTAAATGACTTTCACTTAAACTAATATTAGGATCCTGAAACAAACAAAAAGTATTTTAATATAAATTCTTTTACTATAAATAGAATGTCACTAACTTTTATATCGGATAAATCGACTTTCAGAGTGATTTTTGATAAGTTTTGCGACCAGTATACAATCGGGTTTGAATTTAAAACCATTTCATAGTTTGTTTAATGAATTATTCATGTATTTTGGTCAAAATATTATTTGTGAAATGTAAACTTGACACCGGTCGATATTTTTGTAGATGGTGTTGCCAGAGATAATAGAAATAAATATAAATGTAAATAAATAAATGTTCATAGTATTAGTTACCTGTATTTTATTTAAATAAGTAAATTTGTGTACTAGTAGTTTATTTAAACTGTTTTATTCAAAATTTGTTGATTTCTTGATGAACTGTCAAATAACTTCTTTCAACTGTCAAAAGCGACATGAAGTTGTCAGTTATTAACTGTCAAACCATTTGAAATCAAATATAAATATATTTATTACATTTAAATATTAACAATAAAAATATAAACGTATACGCAAAATAATTTATTTAACAAACTCAATGTGCTTTCTATATATTTTATTTTTAATAGTTTGTTTAAAAGCAAACCTATCAATAATCAACAGTCAAGTGGCCATTATTGCGAAACCAATTGTTAAATTAATTGAAACAGCAAATATTTATATATTTATATATTGATTATATAAATTTAACCAATTTAACGGACTTAACTGTTATAAGTTCTATATAAACTATAAAATTTACGTCAAAGTTCATTTAAAATTTTGAATTTACCGCGAAACTGTCAAATGGCTTCTTGCAACTGTCAAACTTGAGCGACATGAAGTTGTCCATTAACGAATTAATACGAATTTAAATGTTAAATCAAATGTAATATAAATATAGTAATAAAAATAATATAAACATATTTAATTTAATTTAACAACATATTATCTATCTGCTTTATCATTATAATTATTATTATTACTATTTTTGTTTACATTTAACCTAAACCTGTCAATTACAAACTGTCAAGTGACGCAGAAGCAAATGTCAGATCTTATGTGATTGCGAATTGCGATTTTGTTTTGATAATGACATAAAAACGTAATTGGCAAATTGTTTGATTAAATTTTTGTTAAATAACGAGTAAAATAATGGCACTTTATCGTCTGACTAATAATTGTTTGCGTAGGAGCTTGAGTACTCCTGTGGCATTGTATCATGCCAAGGTAAGTAGAATATGTAGTTGTTTTGTAAGTTCTAACCAAAGGATAAAAGAAGTCTTTGAAATTAAATTAAGTACTCATAAAAATATCACAAATGTCAAATTTAGTAATTATAGCATTTATATTTCAAACCCTATAAAATTTTGTACCAAATTCTTACTAAAAGTTGTTATTTGTACCTACAAGGTTTTTCTAACCTAAAAATACTTAAGGCTTATATCATTTATGTATTTTATTTATATTTTAAGGTGGTGGATCATTACGAGAATCCAAGAAACGTAGGAGCTTTGGATAAAAATTCCAGCAATGTCGGTACAGGGCTTGTGGGAGCACCCGCTTGTGGTGATGTCATGAAATTGCAAATACAGGTTTGCAAAGACTTAAAGCATTATAATAGAATAGGATAATTAAATAGATAGATAGAATTCAATACATAGATGATCTATGTTTTTATTCCTTTAGGTTGATGAAAATGGAAAAATCATTGACGCCAAATTCAAAACCTTCGGCTGCGGTTCTGCCATAGCCTCCAGTTCTTTGGCCACCGAGTGGGTGAAGGGAAAGACCATCGAGGAGGCTTCTAAATTGAAAAACACAGATATCGCTAAAGAACTGGCTTTGCCACCCGTAAAACTGCATTGCTCAAGTAAGAAATGATAAAAGAAATATTAATAAAACTTTGTATGATAAAAGAGTTACTTGTAGGGCTGTGGAAGCCCAGTGGTTCAATTATATAAAAATTAATTAAAGAAGGAATTATAAAAGATTCATAAATTTAAGTATTGATTTTTTAATTAAGTCGACAAAAAGGTCGGAAATTTATACTTTTAACGAATTTGTATTAACCAAGTCTAAAGAAGTTTTACTTCAAAAAATTTATATTCTAAATAATATCGCATGTGGGGTATCTTTTAAAAGGCCTCGACGAGTAGAAAATGATTTTTTATAAAAAAAGAGTATAATGTAATAAAAACGTTATATATACTATCATATTATTATTAAAACATTAAATATTAATTTGTTAAATTTTATCGTGTAAGGTGTGAAGCATTTGCTAAACTTTGCGTAGCAAATTCTAAAATTAACTATGTAATTTGGCTAAAAAATTTACACTTAATGAATTTGTATTAAACGAGTCTAAAGAAGTTTTACTTCAAAAATTTAGTATCTTTCTTTTATGGCATGTGGGGTATCGTTTGAAAGGTCTGGATGAGTAGAAAATGATTTTTATGAAAAATGAGTATATAGTACTATAACCGTAGTTATATTACCATATTATTATTACAAAAAAATATTAGTTTGTTATATTTTAATGAACAACTGTTTAAATGTATAAGATGTAGGAGTTTTGTAGCAAATACTAAAATTAACTATATGATTTGTCCAAGAAAATTACATTTTTAATAATTTTTATTAAACGAGTCTAAAGAAGTTTTACTTCAAAATTTTTTGTTCCTATCCTTTACGGCATGTGGGGTATCGTTTAAAAGGTCTCGACGAGTAGAAAACGATAGTGCAAAAAATATTGTTATAAAATATTACTTAGTTCTTTTCCTTTCCAGTGTTGGCAGAAGATGCAATCAAGGCAGCCCTGTCCGATTACAAAATCAAGCAGCAGAAAATGGAAGCAAAGTCATCCTAAATCTTGAATCATCCCCTACAGCTCTCGTAGTCAAGTTGTAGTCTAAAAAAAAAAACAATATAGTAATTAGTTTTTAATCTCTAATTGTTGCTTTTTAATTGTGAAGGATGTAAAACAATATTATTAATTTTGTATGTGATAAATGTTATAGGTTGTTGAAGAATGGAATATATATTTATGTACAAATAATGTGTGAGTTTTATTCGTTTATTATTACATAATATGTATGAAGACAAATTATTGTTGATATGATATTTATTGGATATCATAAAATATAATTGATTAGTTTTAATTGATTATGGCAATTAATTAATTGGTTTCCTCGAAATGTATACTTTGTATTCAAAGTATACGGGTTTTAAATTAGCTTAATCATGTTTATTATTATGTAATATTTATTTACATTCTAATATTGTAATTTTATTGTATAACAAATTAATTTATTTATATATATAAAGGTTATTATAATAATAATCAAATAATTGAAAATAACTAGTGGTGTATATGGCATTGTGCCTTAAGGCAAATTGCTGAACTTGCCTTACCGGAAACTAAATTATTAAAAAAAAACTTTGCAAAACTTTAAAAAAATCACATTTTTGAGAAATTTTCAAATTATTGAAAATAAAATTGACTTTTTTAAAAAAATTGAATTTTTTTGTATTTTTTTTTTTAATTTTGAACCTTTTTTTTAAGCAAGCGCGCTGAACACACAAATACATCCATCTTTTATAAGAAATGCCAAAATGTTCAGAAACCTTTGAAACGTAAAGATACCCAAAAATTTTCATTATCGATTTTCTTACGATTTGTATAATTTACCCTACAAAAAGTTAAAAAAAATACAAATTAAATATTAAATAAAATAAATCACAATTATGTACGTTTCGGCGCTGTATGTGTGTCATCATTGGATCAAGTGTTAAATTAATGCTAATGTTAAATTAATGCTAAGTTTATAAAAATTAAAAAAATTATAAATATAACAATTTTAATAAACAAATCAGAAAAAACAAAATTATATACATCGTTTTATGAAAAGAAAATAAAGCTTGAAATAAAATAAAATGTAAAAGTATAATAAATTAAAAAAGTGAAGTGATGTATATTAAATTAGTTACAACCTTCAGTATTTTTTAAAATTTCTATAAACTTTAGGCAAATTTTTGTTACAACTTGTTAACTTGCTAAATGATGGCACACATACAGCGTCAAAACTTGCGATAACATTGGTGTATTTTACGGCAGAAACGGCCACTTTATTTAGTCTTTAAATTTTGGCTCACATATTTTATTTTTAGTATCAAAATATTCAGAATGACTAGAAACGTCGAGAAAATATGAATTTATCAAATTGGATTTTCAGGCAAAATTCGGGAAATTAAAAATGTAAAGAATTTCCAAAATTTGATATATTTTAAAATGACTTTTTTTGAATGAGTTCTACCAGAAAATTTTTTGAAAATATTACATAGTTCTTTATAAATGTATATTTTAAAAATTTCAATAGTCCTAACAAAATATTGAAAAGTTACAAAATTTCAAAATTCTGAACAAAATCATCAAGTGTGTAAAATTATTAAAGTGTAATGTATGCAATTTTCTAAAAATATTTAACAAAAATGCAAATATCCTTAATAATAAAAATTTACGCTGGCCCTGCCATCGTAAAAATGTAATATATCCTTTCTACATCAATACGAATCGAATGGTTTTTGAATCATTCAAATCGGATACTCCGTTCTCTTAAAAACTCGATTTCTCTTGATTGCACTCTTTGCTCTATATCTCCGTAACGGCTAGATCTGCCTTTGGCAAAAACTAATCAGCACGTCTTCCTATCAATAGGGATCGAATGTTTTTTAAATCATTCAAATCGGTTAATCTATACTCCCCTTATCGTCAATGAAAAATTGTATCCGCACATACATACACGTACATGCATTTTTTCTGAGGCATTTCAAAATGTTCCGTATCTCAAAAATTGTTTGACCTATCTTTCCAAAAAACTAATCAGCAAGTCTACCCATAAATAAGAATAGAATGTTTTTTGAATCATTCAAATCGGTTGATCCGTGATCTCGTAATTGTCGATGGAAGTTTCTATCCGCACATACGTACACAGACACACACAACCCTGTAAACAATTTTATATTGCCGTTAGGTTGCGGTTATATAAAAATGTTACCTAGTTATATAACGTCAACCTCACCGTCCCTAAGGAATTTTATTACCTGAAGGTAACTATTTCCTACCTTGTTAGTTAACTTGTTATATAACATTGTTAGGTTGCGGTAATATACGGTAATGTACATATGCGATATTTGCAATGCTTTTAATTTATGCGTAAATAATTGATTTTTCTCTAAAAAAAAAAGATTTACTCATATTTCATTGTATTTATTATTTAAAATTAATATTTTACAATAAACAAAGTAGCAACAAATATTTTATACTAAATAGAACAGTAACAAATATTTCATAGTAAACAAAATAGCAACAAATATTTTATAACAAATAGCAACAAATAATTTGTACTAAACAAAACAGTAACAAATATTTTATAACAAACAAATAGCAACAAATATTTTGAACTAAACGAAACAGTAAGTATTTTATAACAAATAAATAACAGCAAATATTTGTTGCTATTGTTTATTATAAACTATTTTGTACTAAACAATTGTACTGTAGAAAACAGTAATATATTGCTGTTTTGTTTAGTTCAAAATATTTCTTGCTATTTGTTTGTTATAAAATATTTGTTACTGTTTTGTTTAGTACAAAATATTTGTTACTGTTGTGTTCAGTTCAAAATATTTGTTGCTATTTGTTTGTTATGAAATACTTAAGTATTTGTTTGTTTGTTATATATTTGTTAAAATACTTATAAGTATTTTATAAGAAACAAATAGCAACAAATATTTTGAACTATAGAAAACAGTATCAAGTATTTTATAACAAATAGCAACAAATATGTTGTACTAAACTACTAGCACCAAATATTTATAAGTATTTTTAACAAATATATAACAAACAAACAAACAAATACTTATTAGTATTTTATAACAAACAAATAGCAACAAATATTTTGAACTGAACAAAACAGTAATAAATATTTTATGACAAACAATTAGCAACACATATTTTATACTAAACAGAACAGTAACAAATATTTTATAACAAACAAAAAGCAACAAATATTTTGAACTAAACAATACAGTAATAAGTATTTTATAACAAATAGCAACAAATATTTTGAACTAAACAATACAGTAATAAGTATTTTATAACAAACAAATAGCAACAAATATTTTATACTAAACAGAACAGTAACAAGTATTTTATAAGAAACAAAATAGCAACAAATATTTTATACTAAAGAGAATAGTAACAAATATTTCATAAAAAGAATAACAACATTATAATAAAGAAAATAGCAACAAATATTTTATACTGTATAAAACAGCAACAAATTTTATAAAGCAATAATAAACTTCATAACAAGACAGTAATAAAAAACAATATAATAAACAATACAGCAACAAATATTTTAGACGATACATAAAATTTATATCAATTACATTTATTTTTTGTTATTTACACAATGAAAAACAAAATAGTAATCTATTAAACAAAAAAAAAATAACATAATAAACTAGAATATTTTAAATGTTAAAAATAACAATATTAAATATGTTATAATAAACAGTAACAAATATTTTTCGAAAACAATAACAAAAATATAAAATTTATATTCATTACAATTATTAATTTCATATTTTCAAATGAAACACAAATTGAATATAAAACTATTTTTAAATGATAATTAATAATAAAGGATGGAAATAAAAATATCTAGTTTTGGTCTAACTATTAACCTAGCTATCTCGACACACCAATATACAGAAACTTTATTACATAACTCCAAATTAGGATGACAATTTTCAAATACAATTATATTTTTTTGCAAAGAAACAATACAACTATTAGAATTATAGTTGAGCATTATTAAGCTTTGATTTTTTCTTATCGAGATACTTCCAACATCTTCATTTTCAATATTCACAATTTGTCTTAATTCCATCGTAGCCCATATGTACTATTCCACCTTAAAAACAAATGAGAAAGGTTAAAACAGAATTTATAATAGTAATTAGTTAGCAAGAACTATGCCATATACCTTTCATTCATTCCTTGTTTTGCTGTTAAAACCCTCTCGATATTCTTTCATATTAATCACATATGTTATTCGAGGCAATTTAGGATTTAAACCGAGACTTAGAATCCAATCCTAAAAAGAAATTATTACAATAATAAAATATAAACCTCAAAAGCCATTAAAAATTTAAACAGTTATTTACCTTTAGTATCTTGTAGCATTGTCGAAAACTAAATTTTCATATCCAAATAATAAGCTCTAGTTTTTTTTGAGACATCTCCAAACGCGGGCCTTATAAAAATAATTAGGCTTTTAGCACAGTAACCAACAAATAAATTATACTTACCCTTCATAATATTATATATCAAACAGCACTTCATAGAATTCATTTTGGGGTTATTTCTTATACTCTTTCGATTTCAATGTAGCTGAACAAATTTCACATAAGCAAATATGTAAAGTTATGTATACTATATATTTTTGCATTTTTATTTATACACTTAGCACTCAATATTACAAAATATTTAAAATAAAACAAGACAATACAACCCAACAAAACATCCCCACATATGACAGAGTATAAAATCAAAATGGCGTACAGCGTACAGGCTACAGGGCGCAATGCACTCTGGGAAACCTGACTCCTGATTATGAGTCCCTCTGCCGAAAAAGGAAGACAACCGTTAAACGTTTAAAACGTTTAATCAAATTCAAAAATTTTAATATACTTTTTTGTTATTTTTGTTTGATATTTATAATTCCACGTGTAAATAATATTAGCATTTATTTGAGTTTTTGATTAATTTTATATTTTTCGCTTAATATTCCATAATAAAGTCCTCCGTAATACCTGTACATTTTTATTTTGATATTACTTATAAATATATATCTTTTCTTCCGTATTATTGTTGTATTAATACAAAATTATAATGTTTCAGAAATCACTTAATATTTATATGATCGTAAGTTTTATAAGTAACATCAAAATAAAAATTTACAGGTGTTACAGGTTTATTATGGAATATTAAGCGAAAAATATAAAATTAATCGAAAACTCAAATAAATGTTAATTTTATTTACACGTGGAATTATAAATATCAAAGAAAAATAATAAAAAAATATTATATCTGAATTGAGAATTGAACCCCGGAGCAAAAATTAGAATTCCACGACGATATCCACTCGGCCAACCTGCTGTTGACAACGAATAGCTTGCAAGGTATGCAATACGCACGCTGCTAAAACGCAAACTTTAATTAATTTTTATATTTAAACCGCTTTTCACAAGCCTCTAATATTTTTCCACGGTCAGTTTGGGCATCAAATCTAGCATTGTGCCAAGTTTCATCAAAATCCGAGACGGGCAACGCGTGGATTCTCCTTATAAGTTTTTAAATTTTTTGAAAAAAATAGTTTAAGTAAGTAATTGAAGAAGTTAAAATTCTATTTTTGGAAAACTTAGAAATGTAATTTTTTTTATTTAAAACTTTGAAATTTTTACTATAACTTCCCGTAGTAAGTTATAGTAGTCGCACAAAAATCGAGAATGAAAATTTTGTCGACGTTTCGAGAACAACATTCGATTCGTATTGATAAGGAGGCGTGCTGATGCAGCCGTTCCGAAGATACGGGGCAAAAAGTGCCCAGGTAACCCAGTTTTTAAGAGAACGAAGCGTCCGAATTTAATAATTCAAGAACCATTCTATGGGTTCCGTAACATCGTTTGTTTGTTTAACAGCAACGCGGCGCTTACGCGCTTCGATATTTCATCTCATAAAAAACATTTTTCTTCTAAAGTTTTTTTTTCAAAAAATTCAATTTTTTTCTAAAATGTAAAATTGTTTAAAAAATTTAATTTTTTCAAAGTTGAAAAAAAAATTTTTTTTTGAAAAAAAAAAATAATTTTTGGTACGGGAAGTATAGTAATTTGCCTTAACGCACGATGCCATACACCACTAGTTAAATCAATCTAATCGGTTGATATAAAATATATATATATATATATATATATATATATATATATCCGTGCTCTATAACTGGCACTATGAAATTTAAAAATTAGATCAATCGATTTTTCATTAAAATATAAATTTGTGGAAAATATTTTCTAACAAAACATTGCACATTTATAACATCAGGTAACAAATGTATATAACTTTGTAACTCCCGATATACATTGCGGTTACATTACACTTAGTTAACATTTGTTATATAACTTTGTAATTTCAAAATACATTGCGCGTACATTACATTTAGTTAACATTTGTTATATAACTTTGTAACTTCAAAATACATTGCGAGTACATTACATTTAGTTAACACTCGTTATATAACTTTGTAACATAAAAAGTTATATTGCGGCAACAAGTAGTGTTTACTGGGAAGCATGTATTTTTTCTAAGGTATTCCAAAATGGCAAGAAGTGAAGATTAATATAAAAATATTTTTGATTTTTATTGCAATTGCTATAATTTACCTTAAGAGAAATTAATTAAGATAAATTTAGATAATATACAGCTTGAATTTTCAGAAAACTTGCAAATATTAAAATGTCTATTTTTTCTAAATATTTTAATATACATTCTAACATTTTCAGAGACTACAAAACATTAAAATTTCTAAAAATTAAAAAAAAAATTCTTAATAGTAATACAAAAGTCATCATGTATCAAAATTTCAAGAACATATATCAATGGTTGCCCCATTAATTATAAGAACAGAATTGACGTCCATCCTAACCAACTAGCATGTCATTTAAACCAGGAAACCGACCAAGCTCAAAAAAATACTTGGAGACCTAATATAGTTTAATTAACTATAATACGTCTTTACTACATTTTATTAGTTTTTTAATTATTTATATTTAATTATATTTTATAGTTATTATTTTAATTATAAACAACTTGTCAGCATTCTCTGCTGAATGTAATTATATATATATAGATTGCCAAATAAAATTAAAATTAAAAAAAAATCCCAAAATATCGAAAATGTAGAAAAAATGCATAAGTTGTAAAACATTTGTGAAACCTCCAGGAATTTCTAAGACTACATATAAAAGTTCCACGAATAAATTTGTTTTCCAAAACTTCCAGGAAATTAAACATTCCCAAAAATCAACATCAAACCAAAAATCCCCGTTCCCAAAAATCCACCATGTACCATCTTTCTACCATCAGCACCAAATTTCCAATCACCCATTCCAAGAAACAAATCATCTTCTCATGAAACTAATCACAATTTCCTTATCTAATTTTATCAATTGGTCTTTTTAATTACCACTACCACTAATAATCGATCGATGCAACTATCAATTGATCGTGATCTATCCCGAGAAGAGTTCACAGATCGCCTTATCACGAAATCTGTGTTATAAAGAACTTTTATGTTTTCATCATCAATCATCCCGATCAATAATTAGAGACAAGGACACCATGATTAGATGTCGTCTTATAAAAGATGTGATTTGGTTGTGGTAGGTATCAGTTGTTATTTGCCAGAAGACGAGAGAAGAAATCCGAGAAATAATCGAGAGGATAAATGAATCGTTTCATAGTAAGTGATACAATGATATATATAATAGTACTAGCAAACCCGACAAACTCCGTTTCGCCACCAGATGGTTTCGTGAGAAAGATGAAGAAATTTCTAGTTTGTTTTATATTTGAAAAGGAAAAATTTGATTTCATTACCTAACAGTAATGAATTTATTTCGATTACAAAAATGAAGTGTTTTTTAGTTAAACTTCTCAAGTAAATGAAAGTGAATCCGCCAATTATCCGTTTCATTGAAGTGCACTTTGATAAACCACATTTTTTGTTTTTTGGTCTGACGTTAACACAAACAAAGCAAATGGTTTTCCAACTCGTATAACAGCCCATGTGAAAAACAATGATTTTCTAAATAATCTATCTGAAATTTATCCCGCAAACACTAAGCTATTGGCCTTGCGACTTGTTATTGCGAACTGGAAATTGCAATCGTTTGAAGTCAAACGGAAGACCAGTCGGAATCATTGGTATGTCACCAAATCGCCAGCAATTTTTGATTGAATGGTGAAATTCAGTGCGTGTACGTCATTATTCTTTGCGGAAAGTATTGCTAGTTGACTTAACCAAGCATAATTCTGATAATTCTCACTAATGTCATCACTCGAATTTTGAATTACGGTGCGTGAAGTTCCAGCAATTTGCATTAAGGCACGATGCCATGCACAACTAATTTTCTGAGCTATAAACTTTTGGGAGCCCGAGACCTTTCCAACGAATGCAAAATTGTCGAAATCGGTTCGTGCGTTCTGGAGTTATATCGTCAGGAAGGAAAACTTATTTTTATATATATGTAGATAAGGTGATTGGGTCAAATTAGATGCACTTGATGGACGTTTCTTTTGTTTTGGTAAAAGATTTATGGTGTGTAGTGTCTAAATCCTGTTTTGTTTTGGAATGGTAAAACTTCCTTATTTAGTTTTCCACATAAAATAATAAGTTTCGTGTATCATTTCTATATGGTAAAATAAGTTTATATAAGTTTAACGTATCCAAGACATATTGGTAATAGTAAATTTGATGTGATAACCTGCTCCTCTCAACTAATCTCATCTTCAAAAGTAAATCTTTTGCAGGTTTTTCTATTTACATTCTGAAGATAATAGGGTCAAACCATTCAGAATTACTTGAAAGGTCAAGAAAATATAAATTTATCACATCGGATTTTCAAGCAAAGCAAAAAAGTTGAAGAAATTAAAAATGTAAAGATTTTTGATAAATTTTAAAATGATTTTTTTATGAATGAGTTCTAACAAAAGTTTCAAAATTTGAAAATAATACATGGTTATGTATATTTTAAAAATTTCAATAGACCTAACCAAATTTTGAAAATTCTGATTTTTAAATAATAAATTTTAAAATTTAAAAATTCTGAGCAAAATCATGAAGTGTGTAAAAATATTGTAAGTGTAGTGTATTAAATTTTCTAAAAATATTTTTAAAAAAGCAGAAAATTCATAATAATAAGAATTTACGCTGAACCTGCCTTCTCAAAAATATCACAAATTTGTTCTCCCATCAATACGAATTAAATGTCTTTTAAATCATTCAAATCGGACGCTCCGTTCTCTCAAAAACTCGATTTCTATTTTCTGCACTCTTCGCTCCGTATCTCCGCAACGGCTGGACCTGCCTTTGCCAAAAATTAATCAGCACATCTCCCTAACAATAGGGCATCTTCATCTCATTCTCATTTTCAAAAGTATTTTTTTTGCAGGATTTTCTATTTAGATTCTGAAGATGATGGGGATAAGCTACTCTTTTAAGTAAATCTTTTGCAAGATTTTTCATTTAGATTCTGAAGTTGATCAGGATAAGTTGCACCTCTTACCTAACCTTTGCTTCAAAAACAAATCTTCTGCAAGATTTTCCATTTAAATCCTAAAGCCGATGCTGCAAACCACTCCCCCTAACTTGTTTCTAGATTTTCATTATCCTTTAAAATAAATCTATAATCCTATGTCTTTTATATTTTTAGGTATCCTTTTCGGCTTTGCTGCTTTTATCTTCAACGATAACAGCAAAGCCCTACGGAGCAACCCATGCCTCCAAACCAGTTACCGAGATCGGAGCAGACGGCTGCAAAGGAGGTTCCTCCTGCGGTCTAGGAAGTGGCGGTCTAGGAAGTGGCAGTCTAGGAAGTGGTGGTCACGGAGGTTCTGGTAGCAGTAGTTTTGCCAGTTCCTCAGCGCACAGTAGTGCTAGCTCTGGAAGCTTTGGTGGTGGAGGCGGTGGTTTTGGACCCGGAGGCGGATTAGAAGGAGGAGGTGGTCATGGAGGTCTCGGATCTGGTGGTGGTTTAGGATCCGGAGGTGGCCACGGAGGAGGTGGTGGTTTGGGATCCGGAGGTGGCCACGGAGGAGGTGGTTTCGGATCTGGTGGTTTAGGATCCGGAGGAGGTCTCGGTGGTGGTCACGGTGGTGGTGATGGATTTGGATCTGGAGGCCACGGAGGTCTTGGATCTAGCGGTGGTCTTGGATCTGGAGGCGGAGGAGGAAGTTATGGAGGTGGCGGCAGTCACGGAGGAGGTCTTGGCTCCGGTGGTGGTTTAGGATCCGGTGGCCTAGGTTCCGGAGGTGGACACGGTGGAGGTCTTAGTTCCGGAGGTGGTTTAGGATCCGGTGGTCTTGGTCCCGGAGGTAGCCACGGCGGAGGTCTCATCGGCGGTCCAGGATTTGGAGGCGGCTCTGGTGGCCATGGAGGCTCTGGAAGCAGTAGTTTTGCAAATGCTGGAGCAACTTCTGGTGCTTATACGAGTGGAGTGGGTGGCGGTCACGGAAATGATCTCGGAGGTGGCCTTGGAGGCGGCGGACACGGTGGAGGACTAGGAGGTGGCGGCCACGGAGGCGGTTTAGGCGGAGGCCTTGGAGGCGGCCACGGAGGTGGTTTAGGCGGAGGCCTCGGAGGTGGTCACGGTAGTGGTTTAGGCGGAGGCCTCGGAGGTAGCCACGGAGGCGGATCAGGACTTGTTGGTGGAAGTCACGGAGGCTCCGGAGGTGGATACGGAGGCGGAGGCCACGGTGGTTCCTCAGGATTCGGCGGAGGCTTTGGCGGCGGTCCAGGGGGTGGCCACGGAGGATTTGGTGGTGGACCTGGTGGTGGCCATGGAGGCTTTGGTGGTGGACCTGGTGGTGGCCACGGAGGCTTTGGAGGTGGTCCTGGTGGTGGTCACGGAGGTTTTGGTGGCGCTGGTGGAGGAGCGTTTAGTAGTTCTCACGCCGGCGCTTTCGGCGGCGGACACGGAGGTGGATTTAGTGGAAGCGGTAGCGATGAATTTGGAGGCAAGAGAATATATTTCTTTTAATTCATTTTATAATATTTTTATCATTGATTTTAATTTTAAGGAAGTGCTGAATTTCTAGGAGGACCTCACGGCGGCGGAGGACATGGAGGTCACGGAGGTCATGGTCACGGTCATGGCGGTTTCCATGGCCACGGTCATAAGGGTCATGGATCATATGGTTAGTTAGAATAATATATTTAATAAATTAGTTAGGATAATATTGTAAAATAAAAAAAATAATAAAACATTAAACAATATTGATATTATTGTTAGTGTTCAATTATTTATTTTATCTCTTGCAACTTTTGAACCGATCGCCTAAAAAAATAATATATACTTTATATATATATATATATATATATATATATATATATATATATATATATATATATTAGGGTGGTCCTTAAAATGGTCATTTTCGAATTTCCTTGCTCCCAGGGGCTCAAATGGTTCCAAATTGATAAAAAACAATTCTCTGAAAGTTTTAGCTCTTAATATTAACGTTTAGATAGAGCGCAATTCAATCAAACTTTGTATGGAAAGAGCATGGAAAAAATTTTGAAAATTTAAAAAAAATGTTTTAGGTATAACTTAGCGACAAATGAATGAGTTTTATTCATTTATTTACTCGCTAAATTACATCTAAAAAACATTTTTTAAATTTTTGAAAATTTTTCCATGCTATTTCCATACAAAACTTTGATTGAATTGCGCTCTATCTAAACGTTAATATTAAGAGCTAAAACTTTCAGAGATTTGTTTTTCATCTATTTGGAACCATTTGAGCCCCTGGGAGCAAGGAAATTCAAAAATGACCATTATAAGGACCACCCTAATATATATATATATATATATATTCAATAGATAAGTTCTGGATTTTTTGAATATATTGACTATTTCTTTTCCGAACAGTAAATCCAATAATAAAAAACAATTTGTTTTTTGAAGATGTTTAATAACGACGTTTCGGAACTAGATACGTTCCATCATCAGGTTTATTTTGTAATAATTTATATATCCATAGCACTAATATTTTTTGTTAAAAACACTCGATTTTTTCCGAGGATATTTGTAAATGTTTTGACTTCACAAGACTTTGTAACACACTGTTGGAAAAAATCGAGTGTTTTTAACAAAAAATATTAGTGATATGGATATATAAATTATTATAGAATAAACCTGATGATGAAACGTATCTAGTTCCGAAACGTCGTTATTAAACATCTTCAAAAAACAAATTGTTTTTTATTATTGCATTTACTGTTCGGAAAAGAAACAATCAATATATATATATATATATATATATATATATATATATTAAATTTGTTAGAAATTGAATTATATGTACAATGTCCTGTATAATATCAAAACGCAATATCAAAAAGCTCTACAGCAACTCCATATAATTTTTCTCTTCGTTATGTTTAAAATAAAATAGTTTGTTACCATTACCCAATTGAGTAAATTTGTAACGAGAGCCCGCACCATGATCATATACTAGATTACAGGTAATTTATACTATTAATAAATTAATTCTATGTTTCTATTTTATTTCCAGGACATCACCGTTACTAAAGATCCTTTGTGCTAGTCATTTGCCACTTCATCAACACCAAATTTTCTCATAAAACTATATTTTTAGTCGACAAAATAATAAATATAGTTGATAACCTATTTAAGATAATATTGTTGTAAATAAATATTTTTTGTATAATATATAAGATTAAAAAATTGAATAATTTGTTTGTGTTTCTCGGAGAATTAAACACTGATTATGTAATTATTTAATAAATAATAAACAATGTTTATTATATATACAGAAGGAAATTAATTATTATCATCAAGGCAATTAATGTCATGCTCTTGATTTATGACAAAAACTTGTATTATTATACAAATTGCACTTGAAACATTGCAAAGTGTTGCATTTGTTTGAATAAATAAATGAATTTGTTATGACGCAAATTAGTAAATTTATTAATTTTTTCAAACAAGTTTAAATTCGACATATGATATGGCAACTGAAACTCTACATTGGTCTCTTCAATTTTGATTCTTCACACTTCAAATGCTCTTGTAATTTGAAAATTTTATCATCAAATTTGACATATTAATTTCAAGTTTTCAAGTTTAAAATAAACACCTTCAATTTAAATTTGACATCATAGATTATAGTTAGACCTCTTTAATTTCAAATTTGACACTTGGCACTTCAAATTTGATACTCAGCACTTCAAATTAGATATGAATTTCAAATTTGACTCTTCACTTCAAAATCATTATCTACACTTTAACGGAGATACTCAGAATTTTACATTAAATAATTAATACTTCAAATTCGATGCTTAGCATTTCCAATTAGATATTTCGAACATAAAATTTGGATATAAACACTTCAAATTTGATACCCTCACCCAAAATTTGTTAAATTCACTCCAACATAAAATGTTTAAATTTTGAAATTGGCACTTTACACTTGAAATTTGTTGCATAGCACTTCAAATTAGACATTTGGAACAAAAATTTGATATAAATACTTGAAATTTGATACCCACACTCCAAATTTGACACCTGCACTTCAAATATATACGTTAAACTGTGAAATTAATACTTTACACTTGAAATTTGACACTTGGCACTTCAAATTTGATGAAAACTCTTCAAACTGGGCACCTCATAACATATTTGATTCCTCACACTTCAAATTTGAAACATGGCACTTCAAATTCGATAGAAACGCTTCAAATTGGGCACCTCATTACAAATTTGACTCTTTCACTTTAAATTTAATACTCTATGCTTTTAAATTAATATTTTACACTTCAAATTTGAAACTTGGCACTTCAAATTTGATAGAAACTCTTTAAATTGGGCATCTCATAACAAATTTGACGCTTTCACTTCAAATTCAATACTCTAAACTTTTGAATTGATATTTTACACTTCAAATTTGATAGAGACACTTCAATTTTCCCACCTCATTACAAATTTGACCTTTTCACTTCAAATTTAGAACTATATATTATTAAATTGATCGGCAATTTTCTGAAACTTGGTACTTCAAATTTGATAGAAATTCTTCATTGCAAATTTGTTGCCATCACTTCAAATTAAACAGTTCGCACTTTAAATTAAATATTTGACACTTCAAATTTAACACTGAACTCCGTAAATTTTACACTATATATCTTGGTTCTTAAAATTTGACCCTTGACTTTATAAATTTGATACTACGTATTGCACACTTCAAGTTTGACACAAGACACTTCAAATTAAAAATTTCAAGTGTTTATATCAAATTTTGTTCCAAATGTCTAATTTGAAGTGCTAAGCATGAAATTTGAAGCGTAAAGTGCTAATTTCGAAATTGAAAGGGCCAAATATCTAATTTAAATTTCCGAATGTCAACCTTGAAGTATAGATAATGATACTGAAGTGAAAGGTCAAATTTGAAATTCATGTGAATAGCAAGTTTGATATGATTAGTATCAAATTTGAAGTGCTAATTGCCAAATTTAAAGTGTAAGATGTTAATTTCAAAGTTTGAAGTGTTTATTTTGAAGTGAGTTCTACAAATTTGGAGTGTGGGTGACTAATTTGAATTTTTAAATCAAAATTGATGTTCCAAACGCTAAATTAAAATTTCATACACTTTTGTATTTAAAAATATAAATTTACAAATTTTGATATCTTAAAAATTATCAAAAACCTACGTCTGATTTTTTAAGAATTTTTAAATTTGATATATTCCCAAAAAACGCATAACAGAAGCTATAAAACCAATCAAAGTCTTTTTACCATTTTTTAATACCACTTAATGTATTTTTAACTTACATTCATTCCCTCAGCTCTCACACTAACTAGACAAATCTGATGTAATTTTCTACAGTTTCAAGAGCAATAACTTATCATTTAAATCGATCGACTTGTAATTATCAACGATATTGTTTATAAATATTTACGGACGAACACATACATATATATATATATATATATATATATATATATATATATAAATAAATTTCCATACACGTTCCATTTTTTTTACAAAAAAACCTGATTGGACGATAAAAGTTTTGCAAGACTGTTATAAAAGAGGATCGAACTTCCGCAAAACAAACAGTCGATAAGTCGATCTATAAAGTGACATATCAATAAATATTTATTTAGCACTAAGTGTTTTTGTTTATAAAATCTTAAAAACAACAACCATGGCTCGTTTTATGGTGAGTAAAAAAATTAAAAAAACTAGTGGTGTATTGCATCGTGCCTTAAGGCAAATTGCTGGAACTTCCCCTACCGTAATGAAATATTCGAAAAATTTTAAACGTTTTCAAAAATATATTATTACATAAATGCTGTAACTTTCATTATTTTTGCTATCTTGTTTGTTATATCTGAGCAAATCAAATGTAAATCATAAATCAATTTATCTTCAGAACATTAACAATCGTCATTTCATTTCGAATTCAATTTCAAAAAAAAATAGTTGCCTAATTTACACAAAATTGAAATAGTGCTCCCGTATAGTCACAGTCTAAACGCATTTGCAAATATTTCTGTGCGACATTTTCACTTATACTGTGCTCAGCTTGGCGGCATTTTCGCATTTTTCACTAGTTTTCACAAAATTGGAAAAGTGTTCCCGCATAGTCACAGCCTAAACGCATTTGCAAATAATTCTGTGAGACATTTTCACTTATACTGTGTTTAGCTTGGCGGCATTTTCACATTTTTTAATAGTTTCCACAAAATTGAAAAAGTGCTCCAACAGTCTAAACGCACTTGGGTAAACATTTGTACCAGAGTGGCTCTTAGACTGTGCTTAGCCTGAAAATTTTTTGAATTTTTAATCCAAAATTACAAAACTATTTTTTGAAAAAAAAAAAATTAGAGACAACCTTTTTTTCCAAAAGCAATTATTTTGTTGAAACAAGCATAAAATTCTTTAAATCATTTAAATAGGACGCTTAGTTCTCTCAAAAACTGCCATTTTTTTTAACACTTAGCTCTGTATCTCCGAAACCGCTGGGCCTACCTTTGCCAAAAACTAATAACCCGTCATTTCTCCGTCATTACGAACTGAATCATACAAATCGGATGATCCGTTCTCTCAAAAACTCGATTTCTATTTTCTGCACTCTTTGCTCCGTATCTCCGTAACGACTGGATCTGCCTTTGCCAAAAAGTAATCTGCACATTTCCCTATCAATAGGAATCGAATAATAATTGAATCACTCAAATCGGTTGATCCGTGCGCCCGAAAACGTGGACGAAAAAATGCGGACATATAAAAAAGAGTAACTAGATGGTAGAAATAGAGAGTGTAATTAGAGGTAATAAATGGGTAAAAATATAAAGAATATTTATAGACAAGAAATTGGAATTAACAAATGTATAAATCATTAGTCTTGTTAGGTATATATAAAATTCACACCTTTCATTCTCCGGATTTTAGTTTGGATTTTGATATATGGTTGATTTGATACTTCTCCTAAACAGTTATTCGGATTTTGATAAATCTTTCTGAACACACACACACACACACATTCATTTAGCTTCTGAGGTGTGCCAGTAAAATGTTCAGAAACCTTCAAAACGTCGAGAAATGCAAAAATTTTCATTTTCAATTTTCAGCCCATTGCTATAACCACCCTACGGAAAGTTAATAAAAACGTTTTTTTAATCATTTATATTTCCTTTAAGATTGCTTTATCCCTGGCGGTTTTAATCGTCGCCGTAACCGCCACTCCCTACGGTGCCGGAGGACACGGAAGCAGTGGCGGCGGACACGGCTCCGGGCTTGACTCCGGTTTTGGGGGGCACGGAAGCCGCGGCAGTGGACTTGGAGGCAGTAGTTTTTCCAGTGGTAGCCACGGTGGCGGACTTGGAGGTGGAAGCAGAGGCCATGGAGGCCTAGGCGGATCTGGAGGTTTTGGAGGCCAAGGAGGCCTTGGTGGTGGACACGGAGGCGTTGGAGGCGGACATGGAGGTCACAGTGGCGGAGGACGTGGAGGACATGGCGGCAGTTAGTATTTTATAATACATATATATATATATACGTGTATATATATATATATATATATATATATATATCAAATTCTTGTTGTGAAGTGAAATGAACGTTGTGAAATATTATAGGCCTGTGGAAAGTGGTTTAATTGTGAAAATTTCTTTTCAGGTCATTACTAGATGAAATATAAAAGAGAACTCTCTGCAAAATTTGTTTGGAATCTGTGATTTCCGTTACTTTATGCCAGCCAGAAATATAATTAAAAATATTTGTAATTAACAAATGAATTAATTATGTTATTTTTTGTATAATTTGTATTTGTAAGTTTATATAAGTAAAAATTTAAATAATAAAAATAAGTGTTTTATTACATACTACAGAAATAATTTTGCTTTTTTTATTGATTTGATAAAAAAAAATTTTTATATAAATTTTTGTCTTTTCTCATATTTTTAGAGAGATTTGACTATATTTTATTCAAACAAATAAATTTTTGACACACGAAACAAAATTCTAAATCATTTTTCTAATAAATAGAAATATTTTTTTGTATCGTTAAACAATTTATTAAAGTAAACCAAAATGCGACATGCATAAGTTAAAAAAAATGGATATGCAATTTTGGATGTGATTTATTAAACTGAATTATATAATTTCATCTGCCAAACATATACTGTTGACTGTATCTTATATTATTTTCATTTCTGGCACATCTCTGCTGCTTTTCGGCAATAATAATGTAGACATTGCATTTTGCTTGTATATTACATTCTAATATTATCTGGGCTCATAATTTCTGCTAAATTCAAATTTCAAGTGAATTGACATTAGTAGCAGATGGCAGTTCAAATGTTTTCAATTTCAAATAATGATAAGTGGTTTTTGTGTAATTTTTGACAAACTCCAAAAAGAATTATCAAACTCCGAATAACCGTTTAGGAGAAGCATCAATACTAGCTGACCCCGCAAATGTAGTTTTTCCATATAAGGTATTTTTAAACGATTTTTAGAGAGTCCAGAAATTGTCATTTCATACATTTGTTATCATATATAACAATTTGTTAGTCATGTGACTGACTACATAATTTTATTATTCAACTCTAAGTTTATTATTTTATTTTATTGCTTTGTTTTTTTTCTCAATTGTATCTTTAAAATTTGTGTGTTGGGTTTTTTTTCAAGGTTCGGTTTGTACTGATATTTTTATTCGTTATATAGTCTAGTCACATCTTGTAAATTTTTAAAACCTTGTGGAATATTTTTTTCAATTTGTTAAACGTGCGACACATACTGTGTCGAAACGTACATAATAAATAAAAAAATATAAATATTTAATAAATTCCAGTAGGATAAGTTATAGTAAAAGTCCAAAAACCAAAACTGAAATTTTTTGCATACCTTCACGTTTTAAAGGTTTCTGAACATTTTGGCATTCTTTAGATAAAATGGAAGTCTGTGTCAACCAATTATCCGATTTGAATGGTTCAAAAAACATTCGATTCTTATTGATAGGGAGATGTGCTGATTAGTTTTTGGCGAAGGCAGGTCCAGCCGTTTTGGAGATACTGAACAAAAAGTGCAGAAAATAGACATTGGGTTTTTGACAGAACGGAGCATCCGATTTGAATGATTCAAATAATATTGCACTTGTATTGACGTAATGGAGAATTCGGAGATCCAGAAATAAATTTAAAAAATGCGATTTGGTCAATGCCAAGTCACCGATATGAATGAGTAACCAAAACTTTCAAAAAATATTAAAATTGTTGCAATTTCTTTTTATAAGTACTTTCAAAAATTGTGCAAATATTTCATAATTTTCAATAAGACATTGTTTTATTTCTTCTATATTCATATTTTTCAAATGTATCCAAAATTTTCAAAAATGTTCAAAGAAATTCATAATTCTCAAAATGAATCTTTTTTTCTTTTACGAATTTCCAAAAATTTAAAATTACAGTACGGAAAGTTCCAGCAATTTGCCTTAAGGCACGATGTCATGCACCACTAGTTGCTTTTTATTTCGACTATTTGGCTGCCAATAAACAGTTCGTCGAACAAAAAATCCAAATCTATGTCATATATATAAAAATGAAGCTCGATAATATGTTAGGTATGCTAAAACTCAAAAGCGGGCTATACCGATTTGGCCAATTTTGGTCTAGAAATATTTGTGCAAATCCGGAAATTGTGGGAAAGGTGAGCAATTATATCAAAATCGCTTAAAAACTTTACATATCTATCTTATATATAAAAATGGAGAGCGGTATTATGTTAGGTATGCTAAATTTCGAAAACAGCTGAACCGATTTGGCCAATTTTAGTTTTGGATCATTTGTGCTATACCGAAATTGTGGAAAAGGTGAAAAATTGTTTCAAAATCGCTTAGAAACTCGATAATATGTTAAACGGCTGAACCGATTTGGCCAAGTTTAGTCTTAAATTATTTGTGGTAATCCACATATTGTGGGAAAAGTAAGAAACTATATCAAAATCGCTTAGAAACTTTACATATTTATCTTATATATAAAAATAGAGTTCGGTATTATGTTAAGTATGCTAACACTCGAAAACTGCTGAACCGATTTGGCCAATTTTAGTCTGGAAATATTTGTGATAATCCAGAGATTGTGGGAAAGGTGAGAAATATTTCAAAACCACGTAAAAACTTAAACAGAAACGTAATTTAAAATGAAAGAATTGCATACGGCTCGTACGTCAAATGTCACATGGTTTTGACAAATTGTGTTCAAATAAATTTAAAAGGATGTTTTAAGTAAAAATTATTTAATTGTAGGAAGTAGTTTTATTTGTAGTTCTATTTATACGTAAACAAATTACTCAACAGGTCGCAAGTGTTATAAGAAACTCAAAATATCACTTTTTTGAAATGTTAGAAATGACAATTTTTGGATTCTCTAAAAATTGTTCACAAATACCTTATATGGTAAAACAACGTTTGCCGGGTCAGCTAGTATATATATATATATATATATATATATATATATATATATATATATATATTATAATTGCAGTTTCTGCATCTCGTCAACAAACAAAACACAATGCGTGTCGACAAATTAAAATAACTCCGACCATAAAAATCTACATAAAAACAAAACATCAATTATCATCTCCTGCTAATTGATTTAATTAATTAGCACAAATCAATTGTAAGATTATCTTCATAAACATAAAAATAATCTAACATTGATATATATTTCATACCGCTTATGCATTTTTATTCAAACAAATAACAAATAAAATTGCATGCAATCAGTGGCGGATCCAGCTTCGGCGTCAGGGGGGGGTCATAATTGAAAAGTTTTTATAGTCCTCAATGAGTATGCAACAAATATATACGAGTATATATATATATATATATATATCTATATATATATATATATATATACATATATATACATATATATCAGATAGAGCGGGGCTTAAAGATTTGCGGGTAAAAAGGTCCACCACCGATATCTCAAAAACAAGTAAAGTTAAGGATTTCTTAACAACAATATTTGAAAGTAGAGGGAAAAATGTACAACCAACCATCACCCTGATTTTTACGACGTTAAAAAAAAAACATTTTTACAAAATATAAATAAAATAAATCTTTATTTCAACTCTGCCGGTAAATATTTTGGACAAAATATCAAATCAAAATTATATACTTATCTATATATTTATATATTATTATGCAGAGTTATATATTTTTCATTGGTTGAATAATGTAGCTATTATTTCGTTAAATCCCTTTAAAATTAAAAATAGTAAATTGGATTGTTTGTCCTCTCGCCGTCCGATTTTACCCCGCCTTTGGGGTAAAAAAGACCAAGTGACAAATTTTTTAAAAACAACAAAAAACACATTTTTACAGTGATGAATTAGCTGGAGGTTGTACTAAAACATAACCAGATGGTTTTTTGTTTAATGTATCTTATTGGTTGTTATGTTTTTCGTTTAGTTTTCACAATATAATTGCTCAAATTTACTTAGCTTTACCTTATATATGTGTATTTTTTAAAAAATAATCTGCGTCTTTGACGTTAGTCAAAATTTGACCTTTCCTCGACGTTTTCTCGTCTGAACCGATGTTAAAATTTAAAAACTATAAAATGAAACTGGATAAGCGTTTGCGTTGATTAGTTTTTTGATACAATTGGTCGATCCGTTTCTTTACTATTGGCGGAAAAGTGCAAAAATTATCGTCCATGTTTTTGTCAAAGATTCTTAACCGTTTCTTATTCGAATGATATCATTTGGAAATAAATAGTTTCTGTCGAAGATCGGTCAAGTCGTTTCTTTTTCATAATAGATTGTCATTTTTTTGGCGATGTAAGTGAAACTTTGCATGGCGATAGAGTTTCTGCTCTAAATGAACGTACTACTACTAAACTATATTAAGGCCTGCGAGAAGTGGTTTTACTTACTTATGATAATTAAAGTTTGGATTATTTGGCCGCGCTTTTAAAAAATTCATCGTGTGTATGTATTCGGCTTCGTATTTCGTATGTGTTCGTTTTCCATCAATGTGTAATATTCAAACCATTTTTTAACTAGTTTGTATTGGTATTTTGTCTTTAGGCAAGTTGCATGAACTTTCCGAAATGTGTTAATAATCGACTTAATCAGTAAAAAATAAATTAATTTATGAGGGATTCAAGGGATTCCCAGTGGATTCACAATATCACACATGATTGAAAACGAAGACGTTAACACGGAGTATTTTCTAAAGGCAAATTTTCAAAATTCAATATATAATAATTTATTATAATTGAACCAGTTGCCGTAGGATTTTAATGGTTATTAGTACTCTATCGATAAACCAAGTAAATCGTCTACTTTTAATTTTAAAGACGTTAAAAGAAACTACTCATTTTCTCAAACTTTGATGAATTTTCAAAATTAAACTACTTGTTGTAAGGCCGTAATATTTCAATAAGTTGTATAAAATCATGATATATATCATCAAAAAAAGTTTCATAAAAATCGACTCAAATATTTTTTTCAACGACGAAATACAAGCAAACGGTTCGGTAGATTTTCACCTAAACTAATCAGTTTCATTCCCAACTAATATCTTTCGAACGGTTTTTGAATGCCATACACCACTAGTTTATATATTGATTGAGTCGTCTATTTACAGTTGTTAGGATTACTGAAAGTTCATGCATAAGGACTACTCACACTAACAATCAGTTTAATTTTTTGATTTTTGAATGAAATTTTGTACCTAAACTGTAATAAAACATATATTCGCTATACGATTAGAAAATCCTTAAATTTTAGGGTTTTTGACACCGTCATTCGTCTACAATCATTTAAATATTCAAGTTATAAAATGTGTTTGGTAACAAAATAAATAAATAAAATCATTATGAAGTAATTTTGTTGTTGAATTAGTGTTTTATCTAAGACCTAAAACAGGCTCAGGGGGGGGTCATGACCCCCGTGACCCCCCCCCTGGATCCGCCGCTGCATGCAATAATAATTAACCGATGAATAAATTTCGAGTCGAGGATAAGGTCACTTGTTTAATTTTTTCCTCTCTATAAAAACGCGAATGCATTAGGAATACATTAATAGTTTTGTTGCAATTGTTTAAACAATAATAATAATAATAAAAATATTAAAATTGTGAGATGGATAAATTCGTGGTAAGTTCATAATATTCAGTATCTAGTATAATTTATAAAACAAACAATTTTAATTTAACAACACTAAATATTATCATTACTTTTAATATGTCAATATTTATCCTTGTCGTTAATAATTTGTTAATAAATAAAAATTAACAGTTATCGCATCAGGTCGCGACTTTTCCATCAATTGCAAATATTCCATAAACAAATTGCTAAGGTTAAATCATGGACTTTGTCAAAACAAAAACAAAACATAATATTATAAATGATAAATGTTATCAAATAAATCATCTTACGCCCCAACTTGCATACATTATGCTACTGAATTATACTGAATACTGTCAAAATGTCATGTATTTGCTGTGCATTCAGGCGTTTACATATAAACTGCAACGTTACTCGTATGTTATGAAGCTGGATCAGAAATACCCTCGTTTTTTTTGAAAGAATCTAATAAAATGTTACATTTTCTCATAAATAAAAGGACTCTACAGACGAGCAAACTGATTCTGATAATCTTGAAAAAAAATCTTATAATATATTTTACTGTGTAAAAGGCAAAAGTATTCTACTGACAAGCAAACTAATTTTAATCGAATTTGTAGAAGAATCTAGAAAAATATTACATTTTGCAACAGATAAAAGGGCTAAAACTAGTCAGAAGGATCTTTAAAAAAATCTAGTACAATATTAAACTTTCTCATAAATAAAAGGACTCTGTTGCAACAGACAAAAGGACTCTACTGACGAGCAAACTATTTTTGATCGAGTTTGTAGAAGAATCTAGGAAAATATTACATTTTGGAATAGATAAAAGGACTCTACTGACGAGCAAACTGATCACGTTGATCTTGATGCAAATATCTAGTCAAATTTTAAACTTTCTAGCAAATAAAAGGACTCTACTGACGAGCAACCTAATTTTTATAAAATTTGTAGGTAATTCTAGAAAAATATTACATTTTGTAACAGATAAAAAGACTCTACTAACGAGCGAACTGATCTCGTTGACATTGATTAAGAAATCTAATACAATATTGAACATTTTAACAAATAAAAGGACTCTACTGACGAGTAAACTGATCATCGATTCGAGATAAAAACCAGTACTAATTTGTCTTTTTTTTTAATAACAAAGGGACTGTACTGACGAGCAAACTGATTTCAATAGACTTGGCAGAATAATATAGTAAAATATTACACTTTTCAGCAGGCAATAAGAACTCTACTGACGAGCAAACTAATCATCGATTCGAGATAAAAACCAGTACTAATTGATCTTTTTATTAATGAATAAATAGACTCTACTGACGAGCAAACTGATTTTTATCGACTTGAAAGAAGAATCTAGTAAAATGATGGAATCACTTACTTATAAAAGAACTCTACTAACGAGCAAACAAATTTTAATCGAGCGTTTGGTACAGAAGTCGAAGTATGGTTAAGTATTATTCGATCTAATTAGTTTTTTTAATATCACATCTTTTTGAATTTATTAAAACTGATTTTTGTGTATTCATTAAACAAAATATATATTCATGCAAACATCTCAGACAGACAAATTGTCTGGTGTAAGAAAATCCCTGTAAATATTTTTCGGTTTGATACGAGTATATTCGTATCAAGTTGTTAAGAATTCGATTCGAAATATTCGAACCATTTCTACTTGTCACATCACTTTAATAGTGCGCTCTCACTCTCACATATGGCGCGAGAAAGGGACGAAAGAAGAAACAAAGTGGTGAGAAAAAGATTTCATTAACAAAATACAATGTGAGTTCATATTTTTGTTAAAATTTATGTTAGGTTAGAGCTGTGAGATATGAAACAGGGGTCTTAGATTTGACACCCGACTAGGACCACCTGATATGAAACATCGGTTTTAAGTTAGCAATATACGTGGTCTGTTCAAAAAGTACCCGGAATTACTAATAATTAAATTTCGCGGGTCTGGAGTGTCTGATTGTCAAAATTTTTTTTTTATTGTGTTGGTATACATGCCCCTAAAGTATGATGAAATTTTCAGCTATATTCACTGTTTACTTTGTCTGTGGTAGTCGCTAAGGTTCGACGTGTTTTTCTGAGCTCGGCGATTTTTACAATGGAAGAATTGAAAAGTCAAAGAATTTGTATTAAATTTTGCGTAAAAAATGAAATAAAGTGTTGCAAAGTGCAAAAATTCACCAGATATGGCTCCGTGTGACTTTTTCCTATTCCCAAAGTTGAAGAGACCCATGAAAGGACGGCGGTTTTCCTCGATTGAAGAAATAAAGGCCGAATCGCTGAGAGTGCTCAAGGACATATCAAAAAGTGAATATCAAGGGTGCTTCGAAAATTGGAAAAAACGCTGGCATAAGTGTATTATATCCGGGGGGGAATACTTTGAAGGGGACCACATTAATGTAGACGAATAAATAAATATTTTATATTTATATACGAAAATTCCGGGTACTTTTTGAACAGACCACGTAGATAGCACCAATAAAAATTAATCAAAATTACAAAAATTGTACTAATAAAATAAATAAAATGATTTAGGACAACCATTCGGGTTTCTACATATAAACACAGTTAATAATCATAGAGTCCTATGATTTCTTATTATATTAATATGTTTCCTTTAACAATTTGCAACCAACAATTTTAATTTTTTTTCAGACATTTTTCCTACTGATGGCACTTCTTGCATGTGTCTTGTCGTTACCCGAAAAACGTTACAGCAATGCCCACAGTAACGGAGCAGCACATTTGGACGAAGATACCCGATCATTGGCAGAAATAGAAGGTAATAAGAGAAAATTACTACAAAAAGTGTAATTTGTATTACACCATCCATTAATTTTAGCCAGTGAAAAAGTTCAATTCGACTCTGGCAAACGATTGAACCAGGGACATTCCCTTAATTATGCTCCAGACAAAAAATACGAGGTTGTGCAGATGGGTAGCAAAACAAGGGGTAGTATGAGACACCAAATTGGACGTCATACATCAGGACATCAAGGTAAAAAATAATACAAATTATATACACCAATAAGGTCTAACTATATAACATATTCCATATTCTAACTAAAAACATGGTTTGGACACAAAAATTGTCTTTTGATTTCTCACCGAAGAAGAAGATTGTTAGCAGGATCAATTTTTATCCAAATGGAATAAATTTAAGAAAAGACACAAAATTATTACATGATTCTTACATTTTTCATTTTTGTTTCAGGTGGATTTTACGCCTAAAACAAAAACAGAAGCACAATATGATTGGTGTGATAATTTGTAATTGGTCAAGTTGCAGAATTTTTCTTGTAAAAGAATATATTAATAAATATATATATACCAGAGTCTTAATATTAACTTTTAGATAGTCCGCACTTGAAACAAAATTTCTTGGTTCTTTTCCTATAAGTGAGTACTAATACCAAATTTTTGTTACTAACGCTCAATGTTATTCTCAAAATTTTGATTCACTTGTCGCTAAGTTAGAAAATTCTAAAAAACAAATAGTATTTTAACCATGTTAATTCCATAAGAAATTAATTAAAATTATTTTTGACGATTATATGTAAACTTTGTGTGACAATAAATTTCCTGGTCTTAATAAACATACTAAAATATTAAAGGCCTACGAAAAGCGGTTTAATTATAAAAATTATTAACTTCACTTCCAGTAGGGTAGTTGTTCTAGTAATGGGCCGAAAATCGAAAATGAAAATTTTTGCATTTCTCGACGTTTTAAAGGTTTCTGAACATTTTACTGGCATACCTCAGAAAACTAATGGATGTGTGTGTGTGTGTGTGTGTATGTATGTATGGATACAATTTTTCAGTCACGTTTTCGGGCGCACGGATCAACCAATTTGAATTGATTAAAAAACATTCGATCCCTATTGATGGGGAGATGTGCTGATTAGTTTTTGGCAAAGACAGGTCCCGCCATTTCGAAGATACAAGGCTAAATGTGCAAAAAATGGCAGTTTTTAAGAGAACTAATCATCCGATTTGAATGATCTAAAAAACTTTCTGCTTGTATTGACAAAACAATTGTTTTTGAGGATAAAAAATTCTAACACCTTTTTTTATTTTCCATAAAATATTTTTGTAATTTTGGATTAAAAATTCTAAAAATTAGCCAGGCTAAGCACAGTCTAAACGCCACTCTGGTACAAATGTTTACCCAAGTGCGTTTAGACTGTTTATGTACTGGAGCACTTTTCCAATTTTGAGAAAATTATTGAAAAATGTGAAAATGCCGCCAAGCTAAGCGCAGTCTAAGTGAAATTGCCGCACAGAATTATTTGCAAATGCGTTTAGACTGTGACTATGCGGGAGCAATTTTTCAATTTTGTGCAATTTAGGCAACTATTTTTTTTTTGAAATTGAATTCGAAATGAAATGACGATTGTTAATGTTGTGGAGATAAATTGATTTATGATTTACATTTGATTTGCTCAGATATAACAAGACTTAGCACAAATAATGAAAGTTACACTATTTGTAATAATATATTTGAAAACGTTTAAAATTTCTCAAATATTTTATTACGGTACGGGAAGTTCCAGCAATTTGCCTTAAGGCGCGATTACATACACCACTAGATTATTATTTAATCCATTAAGTTTTTTTCCATCGTCATTTCCTGAAAGCTAATTATTGCAAAACTGCAAATTGCGAAATCGCTTCGCAAGCACAACTTTTAATTACATCTGTTAAAACATTTTGTTTACAATGTTTATTATATGAAAATAACAACAAATTACGATGACAGAGTAGAACTAGGATTATGAATAATAACAAATATTATCACTTATTAATTTTTACTAAACACTGTAAATTTGTAACTATGAACTATGAAAGTTTTTAAACTGGTTTTGTAAATAAGAAACTAATAATTATTGTACCATTATATAATCCTGATTGTAAATGAGTGAAAGTATAATGTAACTAGCCAGAGGACATTTTTAAAGAAGTAACGTCAAAGTCGACAAATTTTGTAAATCATAATTTCATAGATTAACAAATACTAGTAATAATTCTAAAAAAAATTGAGCAATTTTGTCATTATTTTTGACTAGTCTTATTTTTGATTAGTTTTGATTATTTTGACTGTCCTAGAAAAGTTATTTACAGTTAATAGAATCCTTCTTTAATATTATCAAACTATTCAAGTTTGGATTGTAATATTTTATAAATCAATGAATAGAAAATATTTTAGGTTTGTTATATTTAAAAAATGTAAATACAACTCTGGTTTAAAATTATAAACAAAACCTACAAAAGTGCTTTATAAATACAGGTGTCTAGACAACATAAAAATTGATTTAAAATTACAAGTTATTAAGTTACAAATAAAAAGAAATTGTTTTTCAATTTTAAAAGTGTGTGAAAAAAAATTTTGATTTTGATATGATTTGCAACATGATACGATTTTTGGTAAGTAAAGCTATTTTTTTATTTAATATATATAATTAATTAATTTTAAATTTTTGAAATTTGATTTTGCATTACATCAATTTTAATTGTTTTCACGCTCACTAGATAGCGCCACTAATTGTAGCACGTGAATCTACCCCTAGGTTTCATTAATAGATAAGATTTTTATAAATATACTAGATGACCCGACAGGCGTCCTGTACCCACGTACACTATAATTCAAAAGTTCCAAATTTTTTAATATCAAACCCTATACTTTTCAATATCCTATTTAATGTCCTGCCTTTGTGATTCGTTTATGATCTTAGCATAAGCAGTATATTTATTAAACCGAATTATATAATTTCATCTGCCAAACATATACAGTGTTGACTGTATCTTATATTATTTTAATTTCTGGCACATCTCAGCTGCTTTTCAGCAATAATAATGCAATGAATTACATTTTTCTTGTACATTATATTCTAATATTATCTAGGCTCATAATTTCAGCTAAATTCAAATTTCAAGTGAATTGACTTTCAAAGTCAAACAATGATAAGTGTTTTTTTTGTATTTTCCTCATTTATTTCTGCAATATTACTATAGTTTTATCGTTCAACAAATCTTAAAAATTTCCTTTGACAAACTCTAAAAAGAATTATCAAAATCCGAATAACCGTTTAGGGAAAGTATCAAATCAAACACACATACAGAAGATTTTTATATATAAGATATGGTCGTTTTGCAATTACCCCAATTTTATTTGCTTCCCCGCTCAATAGATGGCGCCAGTAACTGTATCACGTAAATTTACCCCTAGATTGAGTATTTAGATAAGATTTATATAAATATATAAATATAGAAAAGATAAGCCTAATTAATTTGAGTAAATGAAATGAGAACAAAATATACGCGTATAAAATATGTTCTCAACTAAATCACAAAATGGTTTCACAAAAATATGTAATAAAAAATATTAAACCATTAAAGTACATGTCTTATAATAAGAGAATCAATCCTTTAAAAAAAGTGATAAATTTAAACTCAGTAATAATTAATTTGAGAAAGTAAAATATATTTAGTTATGAATTCAATTTCTAATCGGTTCAATTCTAATAAACTTGAATTAATAATAAATTCTAATTTTTTCTGTTTCTAAATTTATAAGAAAACCAATTGCATAAAACATTAAACCGAGACAATAGAATTCAGACCATGCTGTTATTTAAGTTGTCGAAAACATATAACACGTTGAGGATCAAAGTCTTAAATAAAAAGTTAGTTTAAATTATCTTATTTGGATTTAGTATTCTAATTTCTATTCCAAATATATAATATTCAAATTACAAAGAAGAGCATTAGGAATTTTTGTTTTTAGTTCCTTATCCACACTTAGAAATCTTTTTCAATAATTTAACATGCTCAGTGTTCTTGAACGCTTCAAGATATCTTCAATAACTAATTCTTATTATAAAACAAGAAATGCAATAAATCCTAAGAATTAACATTTCTTAACACGCTTAGCATCATGTATTCACCAAACTAATCGAATTACTCACCTCTAATCACTGTTGTATTTAAACTCTATTTTCCCCCAGCTTTGCATGTTCTTCTTGATATCAGCACCAGCCTACTGTGCCATCGATCACTTAGCCCACGAAGCAGCCCTTCATGCTCACCATTTACACAACGAAGCCCTGGCACATGAAGCGAGACATCGAGCAGCTCTTCAGGCACACCATGCTCATATCCAAGCCCAGGCTGCACATCACAGGTAAAAGAATAAATGATTAGATAATAGAATATGAGAAATGCAAATTGGTGATATATTGAGGTTATGTGTATAAGAAACTAGTTGAAAGATTTGGTAATGAAATTTTTATATCGAGTAAGATAAAATAAGATAAATTGAAGTCCAAATTGAAGTTAATAATGAAATGTGACTGTATAAATATATATATAGATATTGTTTGACACAATTTTAATAATTTTGTTAGGCGTTCGAGTTTCATATATAATTTTATCAAATTATCATTAGATATATAAGATGTTTTAACTGATTTTTACTACAATATTTTTTTATATTACTATTACAATATAGTTGTTAAATGCAAACATATATTCTTGCTACAATATCAAGTGTATTAAAAATGTCCTTTCTGTTTTCAACAAGGCAAAAACTTTTAGCATTTTACCAAAAATTAAACACTACTACTCTAGATTATTATTACAAAATATTGTAATGATATTATTAATAAATAAAACAACACTTACCTTAATTAAAAGCACAATTAACAGCAAAATAAATAAAATATCACACAATTAAATTAACACGAACGTTTAACGTCAAAATTTGCAAGGACGAAAACGCACTTGAAGTTAGCAACAATTGCAGCTGGATTTTTCGCGCCAAAAAGATCAATTTTTGAAATTAATAAATTGGAAAGTATAATATTGTAATTATCATTATATATATATATATATATATATATATATACTCAATAATTAATAAAAAGAATTGAATATTACTTACTACAAATCGTACCATGTTGCAAAATTTGTATGTTTCTGCACACACACTTTAAAAATTTTAACAGTTTTTTTTAATTTTTAATTTCAAATCAAATTTTTTGTTGTCTAGAAGATAAAATAAGATGAATTAGAAGTGGCATTAAAACTAGTAAGAAAATGTGCTTATAAATATGATAAATCAATTCTATTTAACACTTTTGGTTTACATATATACTTACACACTATTTTAATGAATTTATCAATTTATCAAATTATCAACAAATATTGGTAGTTTTGAAATATTTTAAATACTAACTGTTTTAAGTTATATATATATTTCTTCAAAAACATGAATTTTTGCCTAAAAATAGAAAAAACAGTAATGTCCTTTCTGTTTTCAACAAGGCAAAAACTTTTGACATTTTATCAACAATTATTCACTTTTACAACTCCAAATTAATATTACAATATATTGTTTTGTTATTGTTACTAAATAAAACAACACTCACCTTATTTACAATCGCAATTAACAGCAAAATAAATAAAATATCACACAATTAAAATAATACGAACGTTTAACGTCAAATTTGCATGGACAAAAACGCACTTGAAGTTAGCAACAATTGCAGCTGGTTTTCCGCGCCAAGAAGCTTAATTTTTGAAATTACTAAATTGGAAAGTATATATCTTTTATCTATGAGTATAATATTGTAATTATCATTATATATATATATATATATATATATATATATATATATATTTAGATTTTTCAATTTTTGATCTAAAAGCCGTTCTTTATTTACTACATTTGTCAATTTTTTATTCAACGCTTTGCAGAAGTGGGATATCTCCATAGTTAAATAAATGTCTTCTTAAGGAACTATTGATAACTAATAAAAACTTTGTTTTATACATTTATACACTTATTTAAATATTTTAAAAACCACATTTTACTTTTATAACAAAATATTTACCAAAATCATACATTTTTATGCAAAAATTTCAAAATATTTACCAAAATCCTACATTTTTATGCAAAAATTTGATTTATTTCATACTTTTCGTAGAAGTGGGGTGTTCAGAAAGAATTCACTTTTTTCCTTTCATAACTAAATATTTACACATATCAAACACTTTAGAAATCAAAATACATATAAAAAATACATCTACACTATTCTTTACTAAATACATATAAAAAATACGTCCCTTACTACTTTATAAAAATAAAAATATCCAATAAATTATCTATTAACACACCTTTTTTTGTTCCTATGCATGTTTGTCATCACTAGTCTTATTAATTTATGTCTATTATATTTTTTTCTTCCAGGGCCGAACTGCATGCCCAACATCTGAGACACCAGGCCCACCTGGCCCACGAACAGGCCCAGGCCCATGCCCATATAGTTGCCGAACACGCTAAGGCCAGGGCCAGGGCTGCTGCTCACGGTATACACTTGCCCATTGTGCACCACCCGATACCACATATACCACACCATTTGTAGATATATATATATATATATATATATATATATATATATATATATAAATTTATATTATGTAACTTAATTGTATTTATTTATATTAAAGTAATAAAACGTTATATATTTCCATTATAATTTTTATTAAATAAAATGAGATATTAAATAATTTATCATAAAGTATTTCATTTTAAAAAGAAAACAACAGTTACATGATATATACTTAGACTAATAAAATTATTCGACACAAACACTATATCTGCGTCGATGATAATATATTATAAAAAAAGAAAATTAAGTCTCAACAAATAATTTGGCACTATCGAGTGCTAGAGGAAAAAATTCATTGATTTTGATTAAAATGGTAACATGTAAATGAAGGGATAAATGATATATATATATATATATATATATATATATATTTTAAAAGTACTAAATTATTAATAATAATTATATTATCGTCTGATATTTGAATAATTATTTTTCAACAGACTAGATTTACACTTATATAAAATTATTGTGCTATTATACAAGGATGCCATATACATATATCTTTTATACATTTATATATATATATACGTTATATATATATATATATATATATATATATATATAAATATATATAAATGTACAAAAGTTGGAAGATCGGTTTAATTATGAATTATAAATGTGTCTACTTTAGAAAAATTCAAGGCACATTTATTTTATATCAAAGCTAATATTTAAAAAAAAACTGTTAATATTAAATGTTATTTTAATCGGTCTTGAGATTATATTGAATTAAATTATATATTTGAGTAAAGTTGAAAAAAGTTATACATAATATAAATTATATATATAGAAAGTTCTCAGAAACAACTCCAAATTTGATTTTTATTATTTTTAATGTTTGTTTTTTAATATTACGTAAAATGAGTAACGTTTCAACGATTATGTATTCGTAACGAGCCTAAAAAAGTTTTACTTCAAAAATTTATATTCTGTGTTTTGTGGCATGTAGGGTATCGTTTGAAAGGTTTTGATGAATAGAAAATGGTTTTTGTAAAAAAATTAGTATTTGTAATAAAAACGTTATATATACTATTATATTATTGAAATTAAAAAGATTGGTTTGTTATATTTTCTTGAAAACTGTTTAAAATGTGTTTACTATAATTAACTATGTGATTTTGCTAAAAAAATTTACACTTTTAATGAATTTGTATAAAACGAGCCTAAAGAAGTTTTTGTAATAAAATTAGTATATAGTAATAAAAATGTTATATATACTATTACTTTATTAAAATAAAAAATATTAGTTTGTAATATTTTATTGAAAAACTGTTTGAAATGTGTTTGTAGCAAATACTAAAATTAACTAAGCAATTTGTCCAGGAAATTTACATTTTTAATGAATTTCTATCAAACGAGTCTAAAAAAGTTTTACTTCAAAAAATTAGTTTCTCGACGAGTAGAAAATGATTTTTGTAAAAAAAGTGTATGTTATAATAAAAACTTTATATAGTACTATAAACGTTACATACATTATTATTACAAAAAATATTAGTTTGTTATATTTTATTTCTGTTTAAAATGTGTAAATGTAAAACTTTTGTAGCGAGTACTAAAATTAACTAAGTGATTTGCCCAGAAAATTTACACTCGATTGTTATTGTTTTTTATGTTTGTTTTTCAATGTTATTCAAAAGCAGTAACATTGCAACGAATTTGTATTCGTAACGAGTCTAAAAAAGTTTTACTTCAAAAATTTTGTTTCTGTGTTTTATGGCATGTGGGGTATCGTTTAAAAGGTCTCGATGAGTAGAAAATAAAAATGATTTTCATTCATGAAAAAATTGGAGCTGTTTCTGAAGACTTTCTTATATCAAGGTATTTTTTTATCTCAAGACCTCAAAAAAAATTCATCTAGCAATAAAACTATCGATTACGATTAAGTTACCTTGTCGTGTCATCATATCATATATATAAAAATGAATAAATATGCATATACTTACAAGCTACATTACTTTTTAAATCTATACAAATTTCGCGTATCACTTTTCCGAGGCAGTATCCAAAAAGACGTTTCCAAAACTAATAATAATCTCAACATTTATTTAAAAAATCGTCGTTTGCCTTTCGATAATATCATAAATATAAAAAATGTGTAAAAAAGTCTAAAATAAACCCTTGTCCTTTTTGACCTTCGTCTGTTTCCACGTGGGCAGTTCGTTGAATTCCTCCTTGGTAAGTCCGAGGAGTTCCTTGAAGTATCTTGGTTCTAGATAGAGTTCTAGTCTTGTAGGGTCTACGCCTTCGGGTAGAGGTCTTTGGAGGAGGATGTCTGGATGGTAGGTGGAGCAGGTCAGTTGAGACAGCTCGCCTTGGAGGGATATGGGCTCGCCTGCTTTCTTTCCCTCCTGGTAAAAGAAAAAAATGATAAAAAAACAATCTGGAGAGTAAAGAAGTTTTACTTCAAAAAATTTCAAGTCTCGTTTTATGGCATGTGGGGTGTCGTTTGAAAGGTCTCGACGAGTAGAAAACGATTATAAAAAAATAATATATTATACTACTCAGGTACTTTTGATGCAAAGTCGATGCAAAACGTAAAACCTTTTAAAAATATTGCATATTCTTTCATTTCCGACCGTTTATCAATTCATTCTAATATTATTTAAAACAAAACGTTCAGCGAGTCTAAAGAAGTTTTACTTCAAAAATTCTAAGTTGTCTCTTTCATGGCATGTGGGGTATCGTTTGAAAAGTCTCGACGAGTAGAAAACGATTTTTATATATATTTTTTATATAAAAAAATTATAATACTAAACATTTTTAGTATTATATATAAGCATTATGTATATTAAATCTTAAAAAAGTTGCAAAGTTGATGCAAAACATAAAATTTTTTCAAAATCCTTCATATTCTATCATGTCCGACCGTTTATAAATTATCCCTAATAGTATTTATAACAAAACGTTCAGTTAGTCTAAAGAAGTTTTACTTCAAAAAAATTAGATAGCAACTTTTTTGGCTTGTGGGGTATCGTTTGAAAGGTCTCAACAAGTAGAAAACGATTTTTATAGAAAAATATTATATTATACTACTCAGATACTTTTGATACTACAAATATGTATATTAATCTTAAACAGAATGCAAATTTGATGCATACCGTACAAAAATTGCAAAAAGTCTACTTTTTTTTATTTACCACCGTTTATTAATTATTTTACATAGTATTTACAACAAAACGTTCAATAAGTCTAAAGAAGTTTTACTTCAAAAAAATTAGTTTTCATCTCTTTTAGCATGTGGGGTATCGTTTGAAAGGTCTCAACGAGTAGAAAACGATTTTTATAAAAAAAAATGAGTATATCATAATAAAATCATTACTTTTATTATTATATTTTATTACATTCTTAAATATTATTGAAAAACTGTTTTAAATGTGAAATGTGTAAAACGTTTTGTAGCGAATACTAAAATCAACCATGTGATTTGTCCGAAAAATGTACACTTTTAATAAATTTATATCAAACGAGTCTAAAGAAGTTTTACTTCAAAAAAATTAGAGTCCATCTTTGTTGGCATGTGGGGTATCATTTGAAAGGTATTTTTCAATAGATTCGAAATATAGCAAAAATTTTAAATTGCTCATATTTTGTACAAAAAAAAATTCAAAAACTCTTAAAAAAATATCAATTGGTGAAAAAATTGAAATTAGCAAAGCAAGTTGATTTAAAAAAATAAATAAAACTCGGTCCTTTATCTCACCTTCATGTTAATTTCCGCAATATCGTCCCTGTCCTGCCAAACCGGGAACAAGTTCGTAAACTCCAAAGGCTCCAGACCAGCCCACACCAGATATCCCTTAACATCCTTCGCAGAACCATGTTTGACCTTCCAATAATCGACTGCAGTCTGCATAGCAGCCCTCCTTTCAGCCTGCCAGCGAACAGCACCAGAACCAGTCTGGTCTGAACCCAAAAGTGCAGAATCCGTATCATCGTCCATGTCCTGTCCAGGAGGCCACCAGCCTTGCCATAACCACAGAGACGACTCATTGTCTAGTAAAAATATTGCAGGTTGGCTCACCGAGTATAAGTCTCTTTGGGAGAACGGGAATGGAGTGTGCAGGGTATCATGACGTAAAGGACACAGGATTTCTGTTGGTTCGAAGGTTCCAGAGATGCTGGATAAGTGAAAGAGTCTTGGTGTGTAGTCGAATGTGTTGGTTGTTGATTTTATCATGGATACGTAAAGTTTACGGTTGCAACCGCCTAAAGCTTCCAAAAATGTGTTGTTTTCGTTGCCTTCGGTTGTTTCGGATAAAGTCACTTTTTTGGTTGACGATGAAAATAAGTCTTGGGGTTTGGTGTTTTGTAGTCTGGTTGCAGCCGCTCGTGCGACTTCTTTTACGTGCTTCAAGCTGCGTGCACCATGCCAAACCACAATAGTGTTATTCTCAGTATCCACCAAGACCAAAGAAGCCCTGCTTCGCAGTTGGCGCATACTACAAGGCACTTCTTCTAAAACAGCCTCATTTTGCACACAACCCCGGCAAGTGTATAGTCTATACCTATCACTCCGAGTCTCACCGCGTTTACCCTCATGCACAATCATACCGCCTGAGAACAAGTTGACAAACGCCGGGGGCTCTCGGCCTTGTGCAACCCGGATTTGAGGACCGCGTTCTTTGTCTAATTGTACAGTCATTAAAGCTGCAGCACCTTTGTCAATATTTGTGGCGGTGCGTCCTTGCCAACAAAAATAGGCACAACGATCACGCCCGGATAGGGAATGCCGGGACGGCTTACCCCCCAACTCGCGACCGGTGACAGAAACTAGGTACTGCCACCGGACGACGTAACCATCACCGGAATAGAAATGCCCGATTTTGGAGTCATCGAACTCGCTGGATTTGTATTCTTGCACCCTCCACACGGTGACCTTAACTGTAGTGATCTCGCAACGCTTGCCCAACTCTTCGTTGAAATGAAAGTCACCGCGACCGACTTCATCGGTTTCTAGTTTCAGCGAGGGCAGGGAAGGTTTTGTGTCGATCATGGTTTTGGCATTGCACGGTGATAAATCTATAGTAGCATCTGCACTCTTTTCCTCACCGTTGTCTAAAGTTTTAGACTGGATCACACGTGAAAAATCAGGCCAGTCCAAAAACTTCTCGCGAAACAGCACAGTTTCCATGTGCTGATTGATTTTACCAATCAAAGCCCATTCGGGCCTACTATCACTCTTCTTAGCCTTTACCACATCATCATCACGCATACCCCGGTCACCTAATAACTCCGTCACGTTCAAAGGACACACATCACAATTCGAGTAATCATAGCCCTCAGCCCACAATTCCTGGGCCAATTTCAAAGCACTTTTGCGGTCATCGATGCTGGCGGTTTTGCCGTTCCACACGTACATCTCGGAACCAAAATCGAACACCAGGATTTTACTTGGGTCCAGCATTGATATTCTGGGAATGCTGCCCCAATATTTTTCTAAAGGCACGAGTTCGTCGCCTTGCAGCTCGTATGCCATGTTGGTGTCGACTATGCCGGACTCATACAACTCGTCTTCGTCGGGGTGACCGGCTTTGACGGGCTTACCTGGGGAGGAAATATAAACTAGTAAAAATATTACCTAGTCGTGCTAAATATTAAACTATTGGTGCATGGCATCGTGGCTTAAAGAAAATTGCTGGAACTTCCCGTACCGTAATTAAAAATTCGATAATTTCATTTGGATTATATATTATAAATGAAAATTATAAATTGAGCGACGAGAGTATTATACAAACAATTTTGTTGATAATTTTGAATCTTTTTCAAAATTTAGAAAATTTTCCGGTAAGTTTGAATTTTTGGAAATTTTTTAAAAAATCCGAATTTTTTTTTTTGAGAAGTCCAAAATATTATTTTTTGCAAAAAAACCGTTTTTTTTTCATTTTTGACATTTTTCGAAATTTTTTGAAATTTACATTTTGAAATTTGAAAATGTTGAAAAAATTCGAAAATTTGATTTTTTTGGAACTTTATTGTTTTTTAATTTCCCTTTTTTTGAAAATTTTGAAATATTTTGTTTTTTGAAACTTTTGAATCTTTTTTTGAAAATATCTGTTTTTTGATCATTTTAAATATTATTTGTAAAAAATCGTTTTTTTTTTAATTTTGCCATTTTTAGTAATTTTTTGAAATTTAGAATTTTGTAATTTGATAATGTTGAAAAATTTCGAAAATTTGATTTTTTTTTGAAAATATCCAATTTTTTTTAAAAATTTCGAAATATTCTTCATTGTAAGAAATTGTTTTTTATTTTTTTTGATGATTTTAGAAATGTTTGAAATTTAGGATTTTGAAATTTGAAAATTTTGAAAAATTTCGAACATTTGATTTTGTTGAGAATTTGGAAATTTTTAAAAATATCCCATTTTTTTTGTAATTTCAAAACATTCTTTTTTGTAAGAAATCGTTTTTTTTTAAATTTTGACATTTTTCAAAATTTTGATTGAATCTGTTTTTTGAAAATTTTCAAAACTACGAAATTTACACAAGCAAAACGGCTCTTTTTGCTCCGTATCTTCAAAACGGCTAGACTTACCATTGCCAAAAACTAATCAGCACGTCTCATTATCAATACGAAAGGAATATTTTTGAATTATTCAAATCGCTTCATCCGTGTTCCCGAAATCGTCGACGAAAATTTCTGAACACACATACATACACGCACATACCCACGCACACATACACACACATACATCCATTTTTTCTAAGGTATGCCAAAATGTTCAGAAACCTCTGAAACGTAAATATATATAAAAATTTTCATTTTCGATTTTTTTGCGATTACTATAACTTACCCTACGGGAAGTTAATAATTGAGAGTACATAACAGCTGGACCGGCATTTCCAAAAATTTAAACAGTTATTCGTTTAGTCAATACAAAAAAAATGTTTTTTGAATTATTCAAATCGGACCGTTTTGAATAACGATTTTTGGCTCTTTTTGCGTATCTTCGAAACGGCTAGACCTGCCTTTGCCAAAATCTAATCAGCACGTCTATTTATCAATACGAATAGAATGTTTTTTAGAAACCTTTGAAACGTGAAGATAAATAAAATTTTTAATTTTCGATCAATTTCTTACCTCCTTCAGGGCATCCAAGCAGCGTCCAAAACTTCTTAACACTCTGCCCAACCATCACCTTCTCCTCATTGATAGTATAAACCTTAGCACCACTCGAGCACCCCAAATCCTTCTTCTGCTGTATACACTGCACGATATCCGCACCTCTAGACCGTTCGATAACATTTGAATATAATCCTAGATACAAGTAAACCTCATCGGGTGTCACCAGGACATAGGCGTCCCCAGAATTTATACTGGAGGCTACTGGTTCAACCAGCCTGGCCTGGACGTGTCTCCTGCCCTTGACTTGTATCAGCATTAGGGGTTTGTGAGGGACCATGGTGAACGAGGCACTGGCTGCGGCCTTTCGTAAGTTTACTGCAGTGAAGTCTTCTTTACTTGCTAATCCTGCCAACGCTTCTACGGCCATGGAAGAGCCTTTAGCCACTGGGGAAAAAGAAATAAAACTAGTTGGTATTGGTATTTTGCCTTGAGGCAAGTTACATGAACTTCCCCCGAAATGTGTAAATAATCGACTTAATCAATAAAAAATAAATTAATTTATAAGTATTCCAAGTGGATTTATTACACATAATTGAAAGCGAACTAACACGTTAAGTCGGAGTATTTTCTAAAAGCAAATTTTAACTAGTGGTGTATGGCATCGTGCCTTGAGGCAAATTGCTGAAACTTCCCGTACCGTAATGAAATGTTCGAGAAATTTTAAACGTTTTCAAATATATTATTACACTTACTGTAACTTTCATTATTTTTATTATCTTGTTATATCTGACCGAATCAAATGTAAATCATCTCCATAACATACTAAGATAGTAAAAACTGTTTTATACACTTGGATATTAAAATTTTGAATAATTTGTAATTGAAATGTAGACTTTAGTATTTTGATAATTTGCCATATATGGATTTAGGACATTTTTTTACTTTTCTTCAAATAACTTGAAATTTTCTTCCCGGACATTTTAATTTATTTACATTATTAAAAACTGGATGAATTTTACTTAAATCTGGTATAACCAGTTTTATACACTTGCATAATGAAATTTTGAATAATTTGTAATCGAAATGCGGATTTCACTATTATGATAACTTGCCTTATATGGATCTAGGACATTTTTTCTACATTTCTTCAAATAACTTGAAATTTTCTACGCAGACATTTTAATTCATTTACATTATTAAAAACTGGATGAATTTTACTTAAATCTGGTATAAACAGTTTTATACACTTGCATATTGAAATTTTGAATAATTTGTAATTGAAATGCGGATAATAGTGAATATTATGATAACTTGCTTTATATGGATTTAGGACATTTTTTTACATTTCTTCAAATAACTTTTAAATTTCTTCCCGGACATTTAAATTTAGTTACATCTGTAAAAACTAGATAAAATTTACTTAAAATTTACTATTTACACTTGGAATTAAAACTTTGAACAATTCGTATTTAAAATGCGGACTTTAGTATTTCCATAATGCAAATTAGCACATTTATTACTTTTTTTCAATAATTAAATTTAATAAATAACAAATAAATTTATGAATATTATTAAAAATACTTTACAGTATTAAGTTGTGTATGGCATCGTGCCTTAAGGCAAATTGCTGGAACTTTCCGCACCGTAATGAAATATTCGAAAAATTTTAAACGTTTTCAAATATATTATTACAAATACTTTCAGTAACTTTCATTATTTTTGCCATCTTGATATATCTGAGCAAATCAAATGTAAATCATAAATAATCAATTTATCTCCAGAACATTAACAATCGTCATTTTATTTCGAATTCAATTACAAAAAAAAATAGTTGCGTAATTACCACAAAATTGGTAAATTGCTCCCGTATAGTCACAGTCTAAAGGCATTTGCAAATAATTCTGTGCGACATTTTCATTTGTACTGTGCTTAGCTTGGCGGCATTTTCACATTTTTCAATAGTTTTTTTTGACAAAATTGAAAAAGTGCTCCAGTACATAAACAGTCTAAACGCACTTGGATGAACATTTGTACCAGAGTGGCGCTTAGACTGTGCTTAGCCTGGGTAATTTTTAGAATTTTTAATCCAAAATTATAAAAATATTCAAAAAAAAAAAAAAGAATTAGAAAAGAAAAGAGAGAAATGTTTTTCCCGAAAGCTATTATTTTGTTGAAACAAGCAGAAAGTTCTTTGAATCATTTAAATCGGACACTCAGTTCTCTCAAAAACTTCATTTTTTTTTTAACATTTAGCTCTGTATCTCCGAAACCACTAGGCCTATCTTTGCCAAAAACTAACAACAACTTTTCCCTGTCATTACGAACTGAATGTTTTTTGGATCATACAAATCGGATGATCCGTTCTCTCAAAAACTCGCTTTCTATTTTCTGCAATCTTTGCTCCGTATCTACGAAACGGCTGGACCTGCCTTTGTCAAAAACTAATCAGCACATTTCCCTATCAATAGGGATGGAATGTTTTTTGAATCATTCAAATCGGTTGATCCGTGCGCCCAAAACGTGGACGAAAAAATGCGGACATACAAAACACACACACACACTCACGCACTCACACACATCTATTTTTTTCTAGGTATGCCCCTTAAAAATGTTCAGAAACCTTCAAAACGTCGAGAAATGTAAAAATTTTCATTTTCGATTTTCGGCCCGTTACTATACTACCCTACGGGAAGTTAAAAATAACACATGGATGAATGTCTTTGTCTTACATTTTTCTACTTTCATCCTCTTCAATTCCCGATCGGCCACATCAGTCCTGACCTCGGCGTAGCTGTCCCTTAGGTCTTCGCGTTGGGCGAGGGCTCGAACCGGGTTGCGCGAACCGGCGCGTCTGCCACGCTGTGCCTGCACAGTGCGCCTTAGAACCAGCCTAAAGAATAAAAAAATAACATTAAATACATCTCCAGAAAATACTTGTCATTTACCATCTTACATTTGTCGGGCGTCCTTAGACACCGCGTCCAGGTCGACGCTGTCGATCTCGACAGAAGAATTGTTCGAAGGGGGAGTCTCTGTGGCGCTCAGGAAGAACGCGTTGAATGTCTCGTCGTCTGTACGGGGTATCGGCACGCTCACACCTCCTGTATCTGAAAAAAAAACACAACAAATATGTTAAAAATGACGCTGACGTAATAAAAAAGAGTAACTATTGTATAGCGACATATGATGGTAGGAATAGAGAGTGTAATTAAAGATAATAAATAAGTAAAGAGATTATGTAACTATGTATGAATGGTTAATCCTCCTAAACTATAATTCGGATTTTCATGAATCTTCCTGAAATTTGATCGGGAAAATTTCTAGAACTTTTAGATTCATAGAAAGTTAGATTGTAGAAATAAATGGAAAAAATTACAAAAAACCGCTTATCATGTTTGACCTTGAAAATATTTGAAGCTTAGTTTGACATTAAAAACAAATAAAGACTGTCATTTGCCAAACATTTCTATCCACTTATAGGCTAAGGCTATCTTAGAATATAATATAATCATGATTATGAAGGAGAAAAATGTAATGACTACATTATTATTGCCGAAAAGCAGCTGAGATGTGCCAGAAATTAAAATAATATAAGATTTACAGTCAACATCTAGCAGGTGATGCAGTCTGCGCATGCGTCTGTCAGCGATCGCACATAAAACTTAGCCTATAATTCACTTCGACTGATTATTATTTTTTAACTTTTAAATGCAGTCGTGTTTATAAAAAATTACTTATTCAAAAAATTATTTAGAAGTGTCATTGTGTCAAATATTCATATATTTGGCATTGGATACGGAATATTTACTCAAGTCAATAGGAGCGTTTTGGACCTGAATTTTTTTTACTGTGCTCCAATTTGTATGAATTTATGGAATTAGGTTCATCTTACTGTCAAGTTCAAATGTGAAAATAATTTAGACTCCTTTGCCACTTCCTGTGGGGATGAAATCCCTTCTCAGTGGAAAAATTTATTTTTTACAAAATAACGTCGGATATCGATAAAAGAACTAATTGCGAGATAAAAATGTTTCATAATATTTTTCAAAACAGCAAATACTTTTCAAGTTACTGACAACTGAAAATTCGTTTCTTTTTAGCGTTTTTCATAGTTTTTTTTTCAAATATCTCCAAAAATATACATTTTAACAAAAATCATGTAATGAAGAAAATTACAATAATAAGGTGAGCATATTTTTTTAAGTCAAAACCGGGATGGCACTTTTTCGTTATGTTTATTCGGGTCGGAAGGGAGGGATCCTATTTAAGAATACAACTAGTGGGGTGGGTGGCATCGTTCCTTAAGGCAAATTGCTGGAACTTCCCGTACCGTAACGAAATGTTCGAGGAATACTGAATGTTTTCAAATAGATTATTATAAATATTGTAACATTGTCTAATATTTATAAGAATTATATAAACTGAATTGCAGAGTTGAAATTATTTGTTTCAACAAAAAACTAAAAAAAAAAAAAAAAATCGAACAAAAATTTTTTTTTCCAAAATCAATTATTTTGTTAAGACAAGCAGAAAGTTTTTTGAATCATTCAAATCGGACGCTTAGTTCTCTCAAAAACTGCCATTTTTTACATATTTAGCTCCGTATCTTCGAAATGGCTGGGCCTGCCTTTGCCAAAAACTAATAAACACTTCTCCCAATCATTACTAATTGAATGTTTTTTCGATCATTCAAATCGGATACTCCGTTCTCTCAAAAATTCGATTTCTATTTTCCGCACTTTTTGCTCCGTATCTCCGAAACGGCTGGACCTGCCTTTGCCAAAAACTAATCAGCTCTTTTCCCTATCAATAGGAATCGAATGTTTTTTGAACCATTCAAATCGGTTGATCCGTGCGCCCTAAAACGTGACTGGAAATTTGTATCCATACATACATACACACACACACACACATACACACACACACATCCATTTTTTCTGAGGTATGCCAGTAAAATGTTCAGAAACCTTCAAAACGTCGAGAAATGTAAAAATTTTCAATTCCGATTTTCGGCCCATTACAATAACTTACCCTACGGGAAGTTAATAAAAAAAAGGTTTTTATATGAATCATTTTTTATTAAACAAAATTGCGGTTTTTGTTTCTACGTTTTTTTTTTGCTTTTGGGCGTTGTATAAAGTTCTATTCAATTTTCTTCATAATTTTGGAGAAAATAGCACTTGTTCCTTTGTTTTCATAATTATTGTTATTTTTAATTTTAATTTTTGAAAAACCGAGACAGCGCGGAGCAAAAGATCTAAATCCGGGACAAATATTTCTTTTAGAAATCCAGGGACACAAGGTAAAAATCCGGAATTGTCTCGGCCAAAGCGGGACGAATGGTCAGTTTAATATTAATCCTAATCTTAATAAATCGGTGCTTTATAAAGTGTTCTAGGAACAATATTAAGCTAGACATAAAAATGAGGTTTTATAGTGCTCATAATAAGCTTTAAATTGAGTAGTGTTATGGACCTGTTTTTTTTTTCATTTAAATCGAATAGTTTTATGAGTGCCATTTCCACCAAAATTACAATTAATCGTACTTCGTCTAGAATTAACTTGATTCAAGAGATTCCAAAATAACAAGCAAATTGGAGCACAGTAAAAAAGTTCACAGGTTACACCCCTTTTACTTATATTTTATTTACCGGAATTGAGGTCCTGTTCGGGTGCTCCCGGAGCAGAAATGCTCCTCTTGAAGGGCGATCCGGAAACAGTGCTCGTCAACTGCGTCGCAGAACTGGGGCCAGTTGCAGTTGGGCTCGTGTTGGAAGAGATCGCTGAAAAAAAAATAGAAAATCAAATTTTAAGGTAATGTAATCAATAATAATGTGATTTGTATATAAATTATATGGCTACGTCTATCAATCTACTTGTCTGCCAATAATTCTCTTCATATACAAATTAATAATGATTTTGACCAACTAAATGTTGATCCGTGCTCCCGAAACCGTCGACTAAAAATTGTATCCGCACATACATACACACACACATCCATGTAATTAAGGGGGTATTCTAGTGTAGAGCGATGAATTTTAGGTCATTTTTAAAGTGTCGTAAAAGAAAGCAATGCATGTTTTCACTATCCATTTTTTTACCATTTGTTTATTAATATTATTTAAATACTAAACAAAAATTAAAAAATAAAAAAGTTGAAAATTGTAAAAACTGGCAGCTAATGAAGTGGGTGGTCTCAAAAAAATGGCACCTCAGTCTTGACATGATTTCAGCCCTCCTAGCCATCGGAAATGCAAAAAGTTAAAAAATTATTAATCTACAATGATGTCGCAATCGCCCTAACTAGCGATGAGTAAAAAATTTTTTTTTACAAATGGGCGACTGTTTGAAGAAAAAAGTGTTTTTTTTACTGTTTTTTTGAGTTTCTCAAATTTTTTAAAAATAGTAAAAAATTGGAATTTGGGGATAATCCTAGTTCGGGCTATAGATAGGTCTATAAACAAGACTCTCTGAACATTTCAAGTGAATGGGTCGAGTAGAACTCGAGAAATCGTGTCAACAGTACTGAAAAAGTCTGTTCTGAGAAAAACGCATTTAAAGTTTTACGTGAAGCCAAACCAGTATGGAGACCGAGTCAGTAAAATGCCTATATCTCCGAAAATAATTCAAATTTTCAAAAACCTTCTCGTACCCATATTCTTAGATAGTTAAACTTTAAAAAAAAAATGAAATAAAAAAAAAACGATTTTTTTGAATTTCTACACTAGAATACCCCCTTAAAGGTATGCCAAAACGTTCAAAAGACTTTGACCAAAAGGTTTTACGCCGCAGTTTTTATCAGTCTCCCTTAAAGTCCATGTCTCTTATCCGTACAGAGCCGGATTCATAATCTACATTATTAATATAAATATTTACACATATAAGTATGTGTGTTTGTATGTGTGTGTATCTATGAATAATGTTTTCGATTCGATAATTTCTGATAAGTGTGACTATACACGCACATATTCTGTTATCATCACATTTTTCCTTCCAGTGTTTATATGTAAAAGACACCTGATCGCACGGCAAATAGACATTTTACAGTTTCACTACCAATAAATAAGCATAAGAGAACGTTGCCATGGCAACGCAATTTCTTGAGCTTTGTTACGACAGAATAGCCCCCTATGTCTTCTGAATGAGTAATTTTTATTAAATCTCATTATTCAGAACGCTTTGCAGAATCCTATTTTAATAAACTAAAATAATTCCCTCCTAAGTATTTGTAAAATGCATTGATATTAATAAAATTTAGTGTGCATGTTTTTATGTGTGTGTCTATCTATATAAATAATGTTTTCGATTCGATAATTTCTGATAAGTGTGACTATACGTACGTATTCTGTTATCATGACATTTTTCCTTGCTGTGTTTATATGTAAAAGACGCCTGATAGCACGGCAAATAGACATTTTACAGTTTCACTACCAATAAATAAGCATAAATGAACGTTGCCATGACAACGCTATTTCTTGAGCTCTGTTACGACATAATGCCTTCCCAATGAGTAATTTTTATTAAATCCCATTATTCAGGACGTTTTGCTGAATCCTATTTTATTAAACTAAAATAATTTCTTCATAAGAATTTGTAAAATGCATTGATAGTAATAAAATTTAGTATGTGTGTGTGTATATCTATAAATAATGATTTCGATTCGATAATTTCCGATAAGTGTGACTATACACGTACGTATTGCAAATATGTCGACGGATAAGAAAGTGAAAGGTTACTTTACACATTACATGTACATGATACGGTTATTGGTCATTGCGAATTTATTTATTATTATTGCATCCTGCATTTAATGTAATAAAAAATGCAGTGCAGTCTAATTACTTCATTTTGTACATTGAACATTTTTTATTCTAAAACTATTTAATAGTCTTTGTCATACACCGATTTGGCCAGTCTTAGTCTTGAAAAATTCGTGCCAATCCAGAGATGGTCGGAAAGGTGAGATATTATTTTAAAATCGCGTAGAAACTTTACATTTTTAATTTGAAAATTTTTGTAGAAGCGCAATTTAAATGAAACAATGGAAGGTGGCTAATACGTCAAATGTCAAAAGTTTTTGACAGATGATGTTCAATGACGTTTAATAGGATGTTTTACGTGAATATTATTTAATTATTATTAAATTGTAGTAAGTAGTTTTTTTTTGTAGTTTTATTTATACACAAAAACGTTATTAAACGGATCGCAAGTGTTACTAGAAACTCAAAATGTTAACCTTTTAAAATGAAAAGATAATATGAAAATGCACTTTTTGGCATATTTTTCTAAAACACGGTGTTCTGAAAGATCTCATTTGACTAATTATATACTCATTGGTATTTATAAAACATTTTCTAGGTTATATTATTTTTTATTTAAGTTATTTAAATTCAGAACCTAAATTTGGTTCGATCAAAGGGACATTTTGTTCTCAGACTTTATCGAAGAATAGATAGTAATATATGAAGGTCCGGGGTTAAAAAGGTCCACCACCGATGTGTTAAAAACCAGTAAAGATAAGCATTGTTTAACAACAATATTTGAAAGTAGAGGGAAAAAGATGTATAACCAGCTATAACTTTGATTCTCAAGGCCTTTCTATCCGGAGATAAACGGTTATTTTTAAAAATCCACAATAAAAGACCAAAAAAGACATGGATTGGATTATACTATGTTTTCTATGAAAAGTGTATAAAACTTCCAGTTTAATTGTATTGTCAGAATATAGACAAACTAATGGGGTTTATTGTTTTTATAATACAACATTGTATTATATTGCATTCAAACAACACATCCTCATACACTTAAAGTAATAATGTTTTTGATTCTCTAGAAATTGTTTAGCATATACCTATACTCGGGTCAGCTAGTATATATATATACACACACACACACATATATATATATATATATATATATATATTTATTTATTTGTCTGTGTGTACATAAACTGGTCGCACTCCATTGTACCAATTTGCATAACCAGAATTTAACACGGAAGACTTTATGAAAATTAGCAATAAATTACACGATTATGAATATTGGTTTTCTAATTTTAGACAATATGGATAAATTAGGCAAAATAACAATTTTGGTGTCGAACATCTCTTTTCTTTTTATATATTAACTATAGTAGATACACCACTGGGCGTATGTACTAATTTGTAAACAACCAATTGTAAACACTTGTCAGCATTCTCTGCTAAATATAATTATTTTTATAGATTGCAGAATGAAAATAGAATAAAAAAAAAACTCTTTTCTACCAAGCCTATGAGGTAAAAAGTACCCAATGCTAAATTTTAGAAAAATAACAAAAAACCTTATTTTTTCAACAGGGAATTTTACTGAACATAGTAAGACAGTTGTTTGTTTAATATGAGTTAAGTTTTATAACTTAAGTTTTATAATTTAAGTTTTATAACTTACCAGTCCTGCTGCGGAATCTATTCATCGGTGGACACCTCCGTTTTCTCTGATCGTTCGACGTGGGTGTTCCTGCTCCGCCTGCTCCGGCCACAACGGCTAACATTGACCGCGACTTTTCCACCGCCGGCATTCGGCCGGCGACAGAGAATTTGCCTGCGTCGGCCGGGGCTACCCTCCTCCTCCAACCCTAAATAATAATAGACATATATCATCATATAAATATATTTACACTAGCAAATCCGACGAACTCCGTTTCGCCACCAGATGGTTTCGAGAGAAAGATGAAGAAATTTCTAGTTTGTTTTATATTTGAAAAGGAAAAATTTGATTTCATTACCTAACAGTAATGAATTTATTTCGATTACAAAAATGAAGTGTTTTTTAGTTGAACTTCTCTAAGTAAATGAAAGTGAATCCGCAAATTATCCGTTTCATTGAAGTGCTCTTTGGTAAACCACATTTTTTGTTTTTTGGTCTGACGTTAACACAAACAAAGCAGATGGTTTTCCAACTCGTGAACAGGTAACGTATAACTGGCCATGTGAAAAACAATGATTTTATAAATAATCTATTTGAAATTTATCCCGCAAACACTAAGCGATTGGCCTTGCGATTTGTTAATTGTCATTGCGAACGCAAGGCGAACTGTAAATTGCAATCGTTTGAAGTCAAACGGAAGACCAGTCGGAATCATTGGTATGTCACCAAATCGCCAGCAATTTTTGATTGAATGGTGAAATTCAGTGCGTGTACATCATTATTCTTTCCGGCAAGAATTTCTCGTTGACTTGACCAAGCATAATTCTGATAGTTCTCACTAATGTCATTACTCAAATATTTAATTACGGTGCGTGAAGTTCCAGCAATTTGCATTAAGGCACGATGCCATGCACCATTAATTTTCTTAGCTTTAAACCTTGCGGTGCCCGAGACCTTTCCAACAAATGCAAAATTGTCGAAATCGTTTCGTGCGTTCTGGAGTTATTTTGTCAGGAAGGAAAACCCGACTTATTTTTATATATATGTAGATAATTATTGAAGTAAAACTTCTTTAGGCGCAACTAGGGTGTAAATTCGTACAAATGCAACAGAAGTTCGTTACGGCAGATAAGATTAGATTAGAGTCGAGTGTCAATGATTCGTCATGCGCTCTCGATGATATCATTTCTATACGGGTCGATTGTGATTAATCGTCGTGTTCAGTTAATACAGACCTGTCGTTGTATGAGTATCGGCATCAACAAGAAAATCGGCATAGATAAATAAACATTTTAAAGTTACATCTTAGTACAAATCTTGATTTAATGAAAAATGCCCGAATCAGAAGAATATTTTACCCTGTTCCTTGAAAATAATAAAACAACTTGAACATTTGTGCCGTGTACTAAACGTAAGTTTACTGATTAGAAATTATGCCTATATTATTCGTAGTTTCTATAAATTTTTGAAGTTATTAAAATAGAAAATATTTTTTAGGCAGGACAGATATTACAGCTGTTCAAAGAATGAGATTATATCGCCAGCGAAAAAGTGAAAAAAATACAAGCAATCAATGATGTATGTTAATTTTAATTACATGAAGTTCTTCAAACACAATTATTGCATGATGAGTGAAGTTGCGAAAACAATATTTGTTTAGGCGTTGTTTAACATAATACACTGTGTGAACGAATATTATAAAATTTATTAATCAGCAATTACTTCATTTCTCTAATGAAGGTTCAAGTCCTAAATGCTATTTACAATGACAAACCGATCATGTCATATTTGAAGTATGACTTTGATTACATTATTGTTTTTAAATATTATACATATTTTTAACGATATTATAAATATATAATTTATAATTTATCATTATATAAATGTGTATAATGGTTGACGACACTAATAAATGTGTGCATTGCGAGTGTTACCATATTACTAATAAATATTATTCAAAATTGTTACATGATATATTTATTTTCACTTAAATGCCATCTTGTGCAGTAGCAAATAAGTTTTACTTCAATCGCGTGTGATCCTTACGCGCACTCTTTTTGTTTATTTATTTAGCTATTTACCTGTGAAGCAGTCTCCAGACATTCCAATCGTTCTGCCAAAACAGCTGCTCGAGAATCCTGCTGTGCAACAATTTGCGACTGCTGCGAATTGAACTGATTTTGCTGCTGCTGCTGCTGCTGCTGCAGCACAGGCGGCGGCAGAATGCAAGCAGGCTGTGGCGAACTCAATAAAGGCTCCTAAAAATATAAAAAAATGAATCAATCTATTGGCAATTTTAAAAATTATATATATATACTAGCTGTCCCTGGCACGCTTTGCGGTGGCTAAGTGCTTTCAGTAATTATAATATATTGAGTCAATTTTAATTAATTCTGGAACAATCAACTAAAATTTAGAATTAAAAAAAAATAAAAGTGAAAGCATTAAAGTCATATAATTAACATTTAGTTTGCAATAATAAATATTGAGATCAATATTTGAAATAAACCCAATATAATCTTGTAAGATGGAACATATTATAAAGGATTACAAAATTGTATCAAAATGAGTCAAAATTGTATCAAAAGTAATTTCGTAACTTATCACAAACAAACATAAATATATATATATATATATATATATATATATATATATATATATATTAACAAAGTCTAGTAATCGGGCATAACATCAATAAAAAACATGAATTTCTTTCCAAAATTTATTTTAAATCCATACATTTTGGCTATATGCCTAGCCTTCATTCAGTGAAAAATTAGTTATTCTTAGTGTTAAATTGCAATAACTAACTAATAATAAGAATAACTAATTTTCCACTGAATGAAGGCTAGGATTATAGCCGAAACGTATGGATTTAAAATAAATTTTTGAAAGAAATTCATGTTTTTTATTGATGTTAAGCCCGATTACTAGACTTTGTTAATACATATGTCAACATCAAATTCAGAATCATACAAAATATATATATGTTGACAGTGTTTAAATATATATATATATATATATATATATATATATATATATATATTTCATATGTATGTCTTAATAAAAATTCCTCTAATTGAATTCTTCAATTTCGACTTTTAATTACAAATTAATTTCACGCTTCGCGAACGCACATTTTGTATTTCTTAAACTTTCACTAAAATACGATAAAAAAAATTAAACAAAATTTCATTTTTAACACAATTTTAATTAATGAAACAAAAGTCGTAAATTTGTGAAAAAAAAATAAACAAAATTTCATTTTTAACACAATTGCAATTAATCAAAACAAAAGTCGTAAATTTGTGAAAAAATATTAAACAAAATCTCATTTTTAACACAATTTCAATTAATGAGACAAAAGTCGTAAATTTGTAAAAAAAAAATACAGTCATTAAACACATTTTAAATAAAATAAACTAATAAAAAGAACTCTACTGACGAGCAAACTTTATGTAAAATGTCCAAGTAAAAACTAGATAATGATTAGGATTATTTAATAAAAATATGAATTAAAATAATAAAATGAATTCTACTGACGAGCAAACTTTATATAAAATTTCGAAATGAAGACTAGATAATTATTAGGGTTATTTTAATTAAAAAGGAACTCTACTGACGAGCAAACTTTGATAAACTAGTTTTTACGCGCACTTATAAAATAAATTTATATCATATTGTTGTCATTTTGCTGCATATAAATTCGGGTCATTTTTTTACATTTATTTAAATAACTCAAAAATTTTGTTCCGGGCACTCTTTTTTAGTTAGCTTAGCAGAAACTAGATAAAATTTACAAAATATAGTATAAACTACTTTATACACTTTGATTCAAAATTTTTAGGTAAAACTAGCTGCAAATGGTGACTATCCACAATATAGGTATTTAGGTCTTTTATTTACAATTTACGAATTTAGGACAATTTTTCACATTTTTGTATATAACTCGAAAATTTGTTTCGTGACGTTCTTTTTGATTAACTTAGCAGAAACTAAATAAAATTTACTTAAATCTCACATAAACTGTTTTATACACTTTGATACAATATTTTTAAATAATTTAAACACGCCCTAATATATTTTGCATGTTCTCAATATACGGCTTCCGGTCATTTTTTACATTTCGTCAAATAACTCAAAAATGTTATTCCGGGACACTCTTTTTTTGTTAGCTTAGCAGAAACTAGATAAAATATACTAAAATACTGTATAATGTGTTTTACACCCTTTGGAATAAATTTTTTGAATAATTTGACCGCACTAATATATTTTATATATTTACAATATGTAAATATTCATGACACTTTTTTACATTTTTTCAAATAACTCAAAAAATTTGTTCCGAGCACTCCTTTTTAATTAGCTTAGCAGAAACTAGATAAAATATACTTAAATCTTATATAAATAGTCTTACATACTTTGATACAAAATTTTGAATAATTTGAACACGCCCTGATGTATTTTGCATATTTACAATATATGGTGGTGTTGTGGGACACTTTTTTACATTTTGATAAATAACTCAAAAACTTTGTACAGGGCGCTCTTTTTTAGTTAGCTTAGCAGAAACTAGATAAAATTCACTAAATTGCATCGTCTATTGTCTTTCTTCACAATCGGAATTTATCCTTCAAGTTATTTAGGACAAATTGAATAGTTTTATGATTAATTGTTATTTTAATTATTTGCAGCTACTTATATGAAAATGTGAACAATGAAAAAATTACGAAACATTTTAAATAAATATATGCAAATTTATATATATATATATATATATATATATATATATATATATATATATAGTAACATAAATATTTTTTCTTTTTATTTTTTTTTATTTATTTACCTTTATCACAGACACCGAACAATTGACCTTCTCATCATCGTCCACCACTGATTCAATACAATATTTATATTTGAACCAAATATAAACCAAAAGTATCAACAAGACGATAAAACACAATTCCAAAACCAGCGACATTTTTTTTCAAAAAACATTTAAAAAACACAACACAGATGTTCACTTTGTTTTTGGTCACAGTCAATCATTATAAATACACTAAATAAAATCACTGGATAAAAAAAAAACAATTTATAAAAATATTTACTCTCTAGGTAAATCTTGAAAGTTTAGAAAAATTTTGCAAAAAATGTACATCCAAAATAAATAGGTGTCTAGGTCGACGTATAAATAATAAAGTATTTTCTAGGATGATTTTCGAGTTGTTCTAGGAACTTTTACTATAAGACAATATTGTTTAGTGTTCAATTCTAAACAAATTTTCCAAATACACTTTTTATACCACGCTAATATTTCAGAAGTTATAAATAATTTTTCAAAAAAGTGTACTGCCAACATAGGTAGTAATAGGTCAACATAGGTCGACATAAATATGATAAAGTATTTTCAAGGGTGATTTTTGGGTATACCGGGTTGTTCTAGAAATTTTTACCATTCGACAATATTGTTGATTGTACAATTCTAAAAAAAATTACCAAATACACTACTAACATCACACGAATGCTTTAAAAGATACAAATAGTTTTGCCAAAAAATGTACTTCGAAAATTGATAAGTGTCAAGGTCAAAATAAACAATAAAGTATTTTTCATATTCAAGAAAAATTTGTTGTAAAAAAATTTCTTTGTACCAAAGCAAGTCCTTATCGAGTTCCATTGATAGACTTTTAAATTTTTAAAATCGGTTCAGCAGTTTTTGAGAAAACGTCAGCAAAAGTTAAAAAATCAGCTCACATACATACATGCACTGACTGGTCTCAAACGATTCAAAATGACTTGAAACGTCAAGAAATTAGCAAGACAGATTGTTAAAAAAATAGATCAGAAATTGTTTAACAAGTTTATTAAATCCAAAAACAACAAACAATTTTCAAGTATACCGAATTGTTCTAAGCAAATTTACTTGAACAAAAGCGAGTCCTTATGGAGTTCTATCAAATGTCTTTTAAATTTTTAAAATCGGTTCAGCAGTTTTTGAGAAAACCTCAGTGGAAGGTCGAAGCATAGCCTCACCCACATACTTTTTCCTAAATTTGGTCTCAAACGATTCAAAATGACAAGAAAACTTAAAATTACAAGAGAAGTTCAAAAATTGGTGCAGAAATCAAACAAATTGGTCCAAAAATTTATTACATTCAAAAACTACAAATTTGGTCACAGACGATTCAGAATGACAAGAAAACTTAAAAATAGAAATGCAAGGTAAATATGGTAAAAAAGGACAAATTTGGCCACAAACGATGCAGAATGACAAGAAAACTTAAAATTACAAGAGAAGTTCAAAAACATGATCCAGACTCCAAATTGGTCAAAAAATTTATTAAAACCAAAAACTACAAATTTGGTCACAAACGACTTAAAAATATGATCTAGAACTCTAAATTGGTTAAAAAATTATTAAATCCAAAAACTACAAATTTGGTCACAAACGATTCAGAATGACCAGAAAACTTAAAAATAGAAATACAAGTTAAAAATATGATCCAGAACTCCAAATTGGTTAAAAAAAATATTAAATCCAAAAACTACAAATATGATCACAAACGATTCAGAATGACAGGAAAACTTAAAATTAGAAATGCAAGTTAAAAACATGGTCTAGAGAAAGTTTCAAATATTTTCAAGTTCTAGGGCAATTTTCGAGTATACCGAGTTGTTCTAGAAATTTTTACTATAAGACAATATTGTTTAATATTCAATTCTAAACATTTTTATCGAAAACACTTTTTATACCATGCGAATATTTCAGAAGTTATAAATAATTTTTCAAAAAAGTGTACTTCCAAAATAGATAAGCGTCAAGGTCTAAATAAACGTAGAAGAATTCATATTGTAAGACAATTTTCGAGAATACAAAAGTGTTCTAGAAAAATTTTCTCGAACCAAAGCGAGTCCTTATGGAGTTCCACCAAATGGCTTTTAAATTTTTAAAATCGGTTCAGCAGTTTTTGAGAAAACCTCAGCAAAATGTAAAAAATCAGCTCACATACACACATGTACTGACACATACTTTTTCCAAATTTGGTCTCAAACGATTCAGAATGACTTGAAACGTCAAGAAATCAGCAAGACAGATTGTTAAAAAAAATAGTTCAAAACCCCAAATTGGACAAAAGAATTTATTAAAACCAAAAACTACAAATTTGGTCACAAACTATTCAGAATGACAAAAAACTTAAAAATAGAAATGCAAGGTAAATATGGTAAAAAAATACAAATTTGGTCACAAACGATGCAGAATGACAAGAAAACTTAAAATTACAAGAGAAGTTAAAAATATGGTCCAGACTCCAAATTGGTCAAAAAATTTATTAAAACCAAAAACTACAAATTTGGTCACAAACGACTTAAAAATATGATCTAGAACTCTAAATTGGTTAAAAAATTATTAAATCTAAAAACTACAAATATGGTCACAAACTATTCAGAATGACCAGACAAATTAAAATTAAAAATACACGTTAAAAATATGGTACAGAACTCTAAATTGGTTAAAAAATTATTAAAACCAAAAACTACAAATATGGTCACAAACGATTCAGAATGACAAGAAAACTTAAAAATAGATATGCAAGTTAAATGTATGGTCTAGAGAAAGATTCAAATATTTTCAAGTTCTAGGGCAATTTTCGAGTATACCGAGTTGTTCTAGAAACTTCTTCTATTTGACAATAATGTTTATTATTCAATTCTAAACAAATTTGTCAAATACACTTTTTATACCAAGCGAATATTTCAGAAGTTATAAATAATTTTTCAAAAAAGTGTACTTCCAAAATAGATAAGTGAACTTAAAATTACAAGAAAAGTTCAAAAACATGGTTCAGAATTGGTCGAAAAATTTATTAAATCTAGAAACTACAAATATGGTCACAAACGATTCAGAATGACCAAAAAACTTAAAATTAAAAATACACGTTAAGAATATGGTTCAGAACTTAAATTGGTTAAAAAAATGATTAAATCTAAAAACTACAAATATGGTCACAAACGATTCAGAATGACCAGAAAACTTAAAATTAAAAATACAAGCTAAAAATTGCTTAAATCCAAAAATTACAAATCTTATCAATCCAAGTCACTACTTTATATCATTTACAACCCAATTAGTCACTTCTGGTAAAATTCCTGCCACTGTAGGTCTTCTTAGGAGCATTTTCTGACTCCGGAATAGCCCTATCCAAAACCCTCAAAAACTCCTGAGTTCTATTCCTCATCCTGCAATGAATATAAGCCTTTGAGCACTTGACATGATACTGAATATACTGTCTAAACATCAAAATCAAGTCAATTGTACGTCCCCTTGCATCCATATTAGTATGTTTTTCTAGCAAAACAAAAGTGACCAAAGCCTTGTTACCAGGTTCTAGGGTAAACATGACCTGAGGAGCAGTCTGTTGAGCCCTTTTGCAATCCCTAAACTCCTGCAGAAAGGTTTTACCAATAGCCATATCACTGTCATCCTTGAAAATAATGGTGATAGTTACAACAACCCTGTCAGATTTGGTTTGGATGGTGAAATAACCGTCACCGATAACCACTTGTTGGTCCTCCACAAAATTTTCCAGGGCATCAAACTGCTTTTCAAAAACCGAGGCAAAACAATTACGTTTCAGTAACCCTATTTTTGATACCAGTTCCTGCCAGTTTTCAGGAACCGTGGACAAATCCAAAAGCAAAGTGATACAAAAATCCTCCTCTGCCTCGATCAGCATTTCGCCATAATCTCGGTTCAACATATCCATCAAACCATTATCCTTGAGATCTGCAAATAATGCCAGATGGATACTTATGCAGATTTTGTTTTTGTTGCCCTTAAAGTTAGAAATGCGAAGAAGGGCGTTGTCGAAATCCACGAAGGAAGTGTCGATGTAATCGAGACGGCCGCCCTTTAGGACTGTTTTGTATTTGTGGGTCAAGGTGGCTTCTACGACTTTGTTGCTCATTTCTAGAAGGATCATGGTGAAAAAATCAATTGGGTTAAAAATTGAATGGTATCAACTTTTGCTTGACCAATGTATCAACTTTTGCTATCAAATATCAACTTTTGATATCAAGCTCTATCAAGTATCAACTTTTGCTCAACCAAAACTTTGGTAATGATCTAAAATACGAATTGGTTTGTGTCAATTATTAGTGACCAACTTATCCAGTTGTCTCCGTCTACTAAATCTTCTCAAAATTTTTGTGCCAAGAACTTTCCTAAAAAGTTTTGTAGATTACTCAGATAGCCTTAAAAGTGCTTCAAAATATTCTCCAAAAATTTCTTTCCACTTCCTAGAAGTTTTTGCAAATTGGTGATCAAACTACAGATTTATAAAAAGAGATTTTGGAGATTGATCTTGCCTTCTTGCTAGGACTGCTTAAATACTTGCTACTTCTACTTAAATTTATTTTTGTAGTCCCTGCATTCAAAAGTTTGTCCAATAATGATCAAAATTGCAACAGTTGATCACTAACAAAGTGTACAGAGTCAATAAAAATTGGTTCTAGATTTTTGACTCTATCTCATCCACTTTAGCAACCAAAAAACTTGCTATCTTCATCAAAATCTTGCTTTTGTATATCATCCAAGTTGTTCTAATTTTCTCCAAATAATGATAAAAAATTCAAATGGTGATTACTAAAAAATATTGTGTAGAGTCAATAGAAGTTGGTTCTAGGTTCCTGGTACTATTTCATCTTCTAGGGCAACTTGAGAACTTTTTGCCCACACTTGAGACTTGCCAATTTGCTTTATACAAAACACTTTGGTCAAAAGTTTTCCAAATAATGATTGAAAATCAAGTAGCTGATCACTAAAAAAAGTGTACAATGTCAACAAAAATTGGTTCTAGATTTTTGCAACAATTTCATCTGCTAGAGTAACTTAAAAACTTGCCATATGCACTGAATTTCTCCAAATTTACTTTTGCATTTTCTGCATCCAAAAGATTACCAAATATTGATAAAAAAATTTGACTATTGACCAGTAAAAAAGTGTGTGAAGTCAGTGAAAAGTGGTTCTACCTTTCTGCAATAATTTGATCAGCTCTGGCAACTTGAAAACTTGCTACTTTCATTAAAAAATTTCCAAATTTATTGTCGCATCCTCTGCATCCAAAAGTTCGCCAAGTATTGATAAAAAATTCAACTGTTGATGACTAAAAAAGTGTGCAAAGTCAATAGAAATTGGTTGTAGGTTCCTGGTACTATTGCATCTACTAGGGCAACCTAAAAACTTAACTACTACCAACACTTGGAACTTCCAAAACTTTTGTGTTCCATCCGCGTTGTTCAAAATTTTGCTGAATAACGATCAAAAATCTAGTAGTTGATCGCTGAAAGATTGTGTAAAGTCAATAGAAATTAGTTGTAGGTTCCTGGAACTATTGCATCTACTAGGTCAACCTAAAAACTTGCTACTTTCATCAATTTCTTGCCAAATTTTTGTTTGACATCCACGTTGTCTTAAATTTTGCCAAATATGGATCAAATTTCAACCAATCGATCACTAAACTAGTCAATAAATTGGTTTTAATTTCTCTCAAGTATTCCAATCGCTCAGACAACCTAAAAACTTGTTAGCAATACTTGAAACTTGCCAAATTTTTGTATTCCATCCAAGTTGTTCTAAATTTTGACAAATATAGATCAAAAATCAAGTAGTTGATCACTAAAAAAGTGTGTGAAGTCAATAGAAGTTAATTATTGATTTTTGCAACCACTCCAATCCCTTAGGCAACTTGAAAACTTGCTATAAAACTTGAAATCTAGACGAATTTGTGTATACCATCCACGTTGTTCTAAATTTTACCAAATACTGATCAAATTTCAACCGTTGATCACAAAAAATGTATGTAAAATTAATCGAAAATGATTCTAGGTTCCTGGAACTAGTTAATCCACTTGGGCAACTCAAAAACTTGCTACTGACACTTGAAACTTGCCAATTTGCTTTATACAATACACCTTGGTCAAAAGTTTTCCAAATAGTGATAAAAAAATCAGGCAGTTGATCACTCAAAAGTGTCTAAAGTCAATAGATATTGGTTCTAGATTTTTGCACCCACTCCAATCGCTCAGACAACTTAAAAACTTGTTAGCAATACTTGGAACTTCCAAAATTTTGTATTCCATCCAAGTTGCTCTAAAATTTGCCAAATAATGTTCAAAAATCAAGTAGTTGACCACTAAAAAAGTGTGTGAAGTCAATAGATATTAGTTCTAGGTTTTTGCAAGCATTCCACTGGCTCAGACAACTTGAAAACTTATTAGCAATACTTGAAACTTTCCAAATTTTTGTATACAATCCAAGTTGGTCAAAGGTTTGCTAAATAATGATCAAATTTCAACCAGTTGATAACTAAAAAAGCGGTGTAAAATCAATACAAATTGGTTCTAAATTTTTGCAACCATTTCATCTGCTAGAACAACCTACAAACTTGTTAGCAATACTTGAAACTTGCCAAATTTTTGTATACTATCCAAGTTGTTCAAAATTTTGCCAAATATTGATCAAATTTCAACAGTGGATCACTAAAAAAGTGTACAAAGTCAATACAAATTGGTTCTAAATTTTTGCAACCATTACATCTGCTAGAACAACCTACAAACTTGTTAGCAATACTTCAAACTTGCCAAATTTTGTTATTCCATCCCAATTCTGCAACTGTTTACCAAATACTGATCAAATTTTCACCAGTTGATCACCAAAACCAGCCAATAAAAATTAGTTTAGACTTTTTGCAACTGATATATTTGCTAGGGCAACTTAAAAACTTATTAGCAATACTTGAAACTTCCAAAGTTTTTATATTCGATCCACCTTGTTCAAAATTTTGCCTAATACTGATCAAAAATTCAACTGTTGACCACTAAAAAGGTGTGTCAAGTCAAAAAAAATTGGGTCCCGATTTTTGCAATCAATATATTTGCTAAAGCAACTTAAAAACTCGCAAATACAACCAAAATTCTCGCAATTTTTTACAACGTCCGTTTCCTTCAAAGGTTCTACTAATAATGATCGATTCGTGATCCATTGTTCTGCCTAAAGAATGCAAAATTCACCATTCCTTATCGAAACAAACCATAAACATCCACTGCAAAATGAATAGAGAACTCGATATTTTAATAAAACAAACAAATAACTTCGGAATGAGTCAACACCAGTGCTTGTCAATGAGGGAAATATCAAAGATTCTCAAACTTCAGGATTATAAAATGGTAAAAAAAATCAAGTAAAAATCATTGCACAACACTGGTGTATATTTTATTGCTTTTCGTTGAATTTAAATGTAAGAAAGTGCGTCCAACGATGCGTATAAGAAAGTACGCAAGTTAAAAAATCATACATATATACATACAAAGAAATGGTAAAGCAAAGTAGTTGTAATAATATGAAATAATATAGACCAATTTTTAACCAATTTGGAGTTCTGGATCATACTTTTAACCTGCATTTCAATTTTTAAGTTTTTTTGTCATTCTGAGTCGTTTGTGACCAAATTTGTAGTTTTTAGATTCAATAAACTTTTTGACCAATTTGTTTGAGTTTTGGACCATGTTTTTGAACTTCTCTTGCTGATTTTAAGTTTTCTTGTCATTCTGAATCGTTTGAGACCAAATTTGGAAAAGTATCTGGGTGAGGCTATGCTTCGATCTTTCGCTGAGGTTTTCTCGAAAACTGCTGAACCGATTTTAAAAATTTCGAACTCGGCACTCTATAAGGACTTGCTTTGGTTCCAGTAAATTTTTCTAGAACAATTCGGTATACTCGAAAATTGTTTGTTGTTTTTGGATTTAATAAACTTTTTGAACAATTTCGGAACTATTTTTTTTAACAATCAGTCTTGCTAATTTCTTGACGTTTCAAGTCATTTTGAATCGTTCGAGATCAGTCAGTGCATGTGAGTATGTGAGCTGTTTTTTTAACTTTCGCTGACGTTTTCTCAAAAACTGCTGTACCGATTTTAAAAATTTAAAAGCCATTTGATGGATCTCGATAAGGACTTGTTTTGTTTTGAGTAAATTTTTCTAGAACAATTTTGTATTCTCGAAAATTGTCCTAAAACGCGAATTCTTCATCGTTTATCCTTGACACTTAACAATTTTAGAAGAACATTTGTTTTTAAAATTATTTGTCACTTTTAAAGTATTAGTGTGATGTTAATAGTGTCTATGGAAAATTTGTTTAGAATTGCACAATAAACAATATTGTCTAATAGTAAAAGTTTCTATAACAACTCGGTATACTTGAAAATTGTCCTAGAACATGAATAATCGTTCATTGTATATTTCGCCCTAGAACATGAAGAATTCTTTGGCATTGATACTTATTGTAGGAGTACATAGTTTTGACAAATTATCTATAACTTTCAAAATATTCGTGTGATGTTAATAGTGTCTATGGCAAATTTGTTTAGGATTATCCAACGAACAATATTGTCTAGTGATAAAAGTTTCTATAACAACTCGGTATACTTGAAAATTAATCTAGAATATGAATAATTGTTCATTGTATATTTCGCCCTAGAACATGAAGAATTCTTTGGCATTGATACTTATTGTAAAAGTTTGAAAAATTATTCATAACTTCTGAAATATTCGCGTGGTATAAATAATACATTTGAAAAATTTGTTTTAAATTAAACAATAAATAATATTGTCTAACAGTAAAAGTTTCTAGAACAACTCGGTATGCACAATAATTGCCCTAGAACTTGAAAATACTTGGAATTTTCCCTAGAATTCTTCGGCTTTGATAATTATTGTGCAAGTACATTTTTTGGTAAAATTATTTGTAAAAATTCGGAAAAACCCATATTGAGGACCACCCTAAAATATATATATATATATATATATATATATGTAGAGAGAGAGAGAGAGAGAGAGAGAGAATGAGAGAGAAAGAAAAATACAGATATATAATATATAAAAGATACATAGGTAGATAGAAAAAAAGAGAGATAAAAGTTACTTTTGGCCAAAAAGTCATAATTTTATATTTTCCCAACCTTAGAAGCCATTCTGAATCGTGTTACGCCCAAATTGAAACAAAAGTGTGTGACAATAACTGCTGTACCGATCTCAAAAAATTAAAAGACATTCCACGTAACTAGATAAGAACTCGTATTCATAAGTTTTGCAAAATAATCAGTCAATCGTTTCTTTACATTTTGATAAAACTTTGTATGATAACAATATTAATGGTCTGAATAAACTTTATAAAATATTACAGAAGCCTACAAATAATAGTTTAATGAAAAAATTCTTTAAAACTTGGATAAATAGACACAGGACACTATAAATAATACAATTACATACATCACAACTTTGTTCGAAAAAACTTGAAAAATTAATAAAATCACATATTGTTTTATAAATAAATCAGTTTATCAGTTAATACTTTTACTACAGTCTAGTTTACATTTGTCCAGTGTCGATTTCATTGAATAATTGTAATAAGTGACAGTCGACGAAGACAACATCCTGTCGGATGGATGTCAATCATGAGATCAGTATGATTCTGATGAGAATCACATTGCGCTGGTGTCGCGCTTCAGTTGATTCTAATAGGATATGTGTTGTAATTGATTGGGAGCGGCCGAATAATAAAAATTTATAACAAATTCTAATGCACTTCACTCTTATACAAAACTTTAGCAACAATACTAAATAATAAAACTAAATAATTTTTGAACATTCAAAATCGGTTTCAATTTTGTTATATTTATGATTATTTGTCACTTATTGCTTTTATTCTACTTTATTGTTTTTCTAGTATTATTTTTATTATACACAAAACTTTATTTATTTTATTAATTTTATATATCTTATATATAAAAATGGAGCTCTCTTTTAAATGTCTAAGTAAAACTCAAAAACGGCTGAATCGATTTGGCCAGTCTTAGTCTTGAAAAATTCGTGCCAATCCAGAGATGGTCAGAAAGGTGAGATAATATTTCAAATCCGCGTAGAAACTTTACATTTTTAATTTGAAAATTTTTGGTAAACAGCACTTGATTCAAAATGGCTTCCCACACAATATTATTCAAATGACAGATGATTACTACTCATATGTCAAATCAAAGTTAAAGCAGATTATGTGTTATTCTTTTAATTTTATATATTTTTAAATGTTAATAAGAATGCTTATTTTGATTTTGTATGAGGTTTTTATTTAATTCTCAAGTGTTTGCTCACTGCCTATTTGTATTCTTTTATCAACAGCTTGAAATAATACTATTATTATTGATTAAGGCTTGCATATGAAAAAATAAATAAATAATTTTGTTTCAAACGCTGTGCTATGCAAGTACTTATTGGTTTAATGTGAATAATGTGTTACCAAAACATTTTCTGATTTATATTATTATTGCATATAAGTTATTCAAATTGAGATCCTAAATTCGGAATTCATCGAAGGGGACACCATAGACATTTTTGTCTAATTACTTATTGCAAGTTATAATAGATATAGTAATATATGAAGATCCGGGGTTAATAAAGTCCTCCACCAATATCTCAAAAACCAGTAAAGTTTAGCATCGGTCAACAACAATATTTGAAAGTAGAGGGGAAAAGATGTATAACCAGCTATGACCTTGATTCTTATGACTTTGCTATCAGGAGATAAACGGTAATCTTTGAGAATCCATAACGAAAGTATTTCTTTTTGTTGTTAGTTTCTGGGGTTGTGAGCACAGTGATTTACTTCAGGAGATCTTAATATAAATTTTAACTATACGCTATTTAATTGTTTCATACAATGGAATGCTAATTTTGAGTGAGATTCAACAGTTTTCTTTATATAATCACTTTAAAAACTTACATCTGTGTGGGGCAAAAATTATCAACTGAACATTGATCATGGCTAAAGACTAGAAAAGACTTGGATTTAATTATATCATATTATTATAGAAAGTGTATAAAACTTCCAGTTTGATTGTATTAACGAAATATGGACAAATGAATATTGTTATTATGAATTATATAATTCATTATTATACAAGTAGACTTTGGGGTTTATTGTGTTTATAACACCTCATTGTCTGTACCATTCAAACAACACATCCCTAAACTCCTAAAGTAAAGTATTTTTTTTATTCTATAGAAATTGTTTAGAAATTCCTCACTTAGCAGAACAACGTTTGCCGGGTCAGCTAGTCATCAATAATTGCTTTTATTTTATATTAGATCTTCATAATACGGATATCATTTTAGTGAAAATACTATCCTTTATTTTGTACTCTTTTTTATTTAAATTTATGTTATTATTCACTTACATTACTAGATGTTATATTATTCAGCAGTTGTAACAGATATTGTAATTTTTTTTCAAACATTCTCTACAATCTTTAACAGGGGTTTCTTCATTTTAATTACGACTAAAGTGTTCATTAGGCGTGTGCAACAGGTGTGCAACAAATTAGTATTCCAACTCGATGAATAATATTAATTAAATCATAATACATACTAATAATAAATGCAGCATATGGAATCAAGAAGAAACAGTTTTGAATTGAAAAGAAGGAAGAAAACAGTTACAATTGCAAATGAGAGTATGAATTATAATTGTTGGCAGAAACAGTCGACTAAATAAAATATGATAACTAGATGTAAGTGGTATTTTGCCTTAAGCACCCTGGAAATCCTACACTTTTCTTTCCAAGGTCAAAATTCAAGGTGATGGCTATTTACAGTTTCGGATAGAGATTGTAAATTAATTGTGATGTAATTGAATAATTTAATTATCATTTATTATATATATATATATATATATATATATATATATATAAATTAAGACAATGTATCCTCTATAAACAATTCTAAATAAAGATAAACGATGATGACACCGAAACCGCGAAATTATCTCCTCGACCTTGAATGTCGACGCCAAACATTCGTTTACTTTTGTTCGATTTTCATCATCAAAATTGTGAAAACAAACATAAATCGCTATTTATCATTAAAAAGTGATAGATTTAGCAACATTGTAACTTATATTTTATTAACAAATCTGTAAAATTAGAGCTTAAAAAATCAATTTGTCATCCGAAAGTCGCATTAGATCAGCTCGTATAGAACTGTGACTCACAACTAGAGTCTTTGAATGAAAAAAAAAATTGAGAAAAATTTAACAAATACTTTTTTATATAATTTTTTTCAATTGTAGAGTGGTATTAAAATTGAATAAATTGATCGCTTTATGAAAATTTAATTAAAAATCGTTTAGATTTATATTTAGAAGGTTTAAATTCTAAACTATACAAAATAATTAATATTTGTCTGACTTCTTAAATAATTTTGACTCTAGTCCAAAAAGTCGTTAAAAATTTTTCAAAATATACCAAAATTACAAAACAGAATTTGACTATCAAATTGTCCAAGCAAACATAAATTCTTGCAAAAATTAAATAAAACAAAATTTAACTCGATAACTCAAGAAGTTTAATTACAGACAAATTGTTAGTAAAATATTATATAATAAGTTAACAACTATTATTTTTATTTCAACCAATTTTAAATTAACCAATTTTATGTTGTGTTTTTACTTTAAAAATTTACCAAAACTAAAACATTTCTACATTTTATCGACAAAATAATTGCTAAAAATCACCAAAAAGATACCAAAAGTCAAAAATAAAAAATTTGTCACGAAAATTTACCAAAAATAAATATTTTGTTTCAGAACCATGGAATTATTTATTATTAATTCATAATTTAAAAAAAATCATATATGTTTATTTTTTTTAAACAAAATATAAACAAATTAACCAATTTTATACCAAAATACAACTTTAGAAATCTTTCATAGGAGTATAGAAACGAAATTTCACTCAAAATTTGACTAAAAGTCATTCACAAGAATTGTGAATAATAAAAAAAATTGATAATAATTAATATTTTTAACAATTGCATAATTAGTATCAAAATTAACCAATTTTAGACCAAAAATCAGATTAAGAAATTATTCAAAAAATCAGGGATGAAATTTAACACTGAAATAGCCCAAAAGAAACAAATTCTTAAATTTATCTCAATATTTATACATATTATAAATCTATATTAACTCATAATGAGATTTTATTAATTAACCAATTATAATATTTAACATCCTTCGATATTAACCTTGATAAAAAATAACCAAATTTGCCAATTTTAGACCACGATGTGGAAAAAAACAATAAAAAAACAGAAACTAAAAATAGTTTGAAACTTGACAAAAAGTCACTAAAACGTAAAAATTAAGAAAAATTTAACAAAAATTAATAATTTAAGAACAATGAAATAACGTTTATTATCAACAAAAAAGATATAACCAAACTAATAAATAAACTTAATAATTTAAGAACAATGAAATAACGTTTATTATCAACAAAAAAAGATATAACCAAACTAACCAAATTTAGGCTAAAAATCAACTTCAAAAAATCCAAAAATGCAACAAAAAATAACAAAAAAATTACTGGGTCAAAAAACTTAATAACCATTATTAATTTCCAAAATTTGGTTAATTGTCCAAATTAACCAAACCGACCAAATTTTAAACCAAAACTAACTTTTAGAGAAGGCGCAAACCACAAAACCCTAAAAAACACTTTTTAAAATAAAATACTGCAAAATCTTTTATATAAACAAGAACTGTTATAAAATGTATAAAAGCCCAGACATATTTATTTTGGATAAAAAAACATTATAAAAATAAAAAAATAATTAAAAAAATATGAAAAAGTTGGATTTTTTTCACACACTAAATTTGAACCGCACACATTTCTCTTCAGAACCAAATTACAACAAATCCATTACATATATTTACATAATTCCTTCACCACACAATCACTAATGCATTTTAACACTTAATTTCAAATTTATTTAATTTAATTAACACTTGATTTAATTAAAAAAAAAATAAAAAAACGAGCGACATGATCCGTTCACCGAGCGCGCACATTTGCAACTGAACTCAGATATAAAATAAACGTCACGCTTCTTCTGCGGAACTTGAAATCATGGAAGGGATTTAATAAAATAAATAAATTAGATCGAGGTTTATTTTTATTAAATTGAGATTTAAAATATAATTTGTTATTAATATAGATATAATAAGATTTGTGGATGATGTTTTTGTACGAGAATGTGAGGTGTTAGAGGCTAAAAAGGCGTTAAATGAATAATGCGTATAGGTTCTGGCTTGAATTAAATCTTATGCCAAAATTGTAAAAGATAGGTATGAATATTGTATATCATTTGATTCCTTTCGCAATTTGCTATTTTTTGAGCTATCACACAAGTTTGTAGGACAAACAGTGTAGATTTGAAGTGAGTTTTACTTTAGGCTCTTGGTCGATTTGCTATGCGTACAAGTTTCAACTTGTATTAAATTTTATGCCAAAATTGTAAGAGATATTTATAAAATTCAAACGCCATTCGATTGGGAAAAAATTAGTATTTTTTTAAGCTATTTTGGAAACTTGTAGGACCAAAGATGTGGACTAAAAGCGAGTCAGACTCCTAAATACTCATATGCGTACCAGTTACTATTGGAAAGCACTCAAGATATAAATGCTAAAAAATATAAAAATATTGTCATTAGGAATAAATTTACTATTCTACAATTTTCCCTCTATATCATTTTCCCTCTATAAAATACATGACTAGAAAATTAGAACCGACGAATGTGCCCAATTTAAAGTGCGTACAAGTTTCACCTTATTTTAGATATTACGCCAAAATCTTGTTAGATAATTAAAGAATTTAAGTGCCATTCGATTGAGTAAAAAAGTTGTAACTTTTTGACATATTCTGCAAGTCTGTAAGATCACAATTGTGGACTTTAGGCGAGTCGAACTCCTAATCGGTCATTGAATCATTCTGGTGCATTTATTTGTTTCATCGTTTGTAACTTTTAAACATTTTGTTTAATTTAAATAGTATATTCGGCAAATCTGTTCAGAATTAAATGATAAATAAAGTTCTCTAACATCATAATGCCCTACAGCATCTCAGGATACTTGAAATCGATCTCAAAAACCTGCACACAAAAATTTTATTATTGGCAATTGAGGAGCTCAGACTTCGAGTACAGTCCTGGCGTTAAAGATAACAATATTTGTGTTTGATAGAACTATTTATTTAAATAATATAAATAAAATATTTAATTTTCATGACCTTCGTATAGCAACTGATATTTGACCAGGAGTTCGACTTGCCACAATTTTTGTCCTACAATTAGGAAATTCCTTCAATGTCCTTGGAAGGAAGCTCGAAAAATAGTAATAAGATAGTTTTCAGTCTAAACCCTATTGTCCTAATATTTTATATAGCTATTTTTAAATACAAATTTCAACTTTGTCATTGGCTCAGAAAAAATTAATTTTTATAAACAATAAAAATATGTAAAATAATTCACAGAAACGATCAAGTGGCGGATGAAAAACAATTTGATTACTAGGATGAATATTACGAAATAGGGGTTTGTAGTGGAAGGGTAAAAGTTTATATATACATATATACATATATATATATATATATATATATATATAAATCCAATCAATCTCATCGCAAATTGAAATTGAAATTTCGCCTCCTCGTTTTATGCAATTTCGATTTACACCTTCAACACGTTGTGTGCTTAGGAGAGCGTGTAAGTAAAATGTTTAAATTAAAATTAAAATTCAATCTTAAATCTCACCGCAATATATATATATATATATATATATATTAATTTGAATTTAAAACCGATTTGTGGTTAAATCTTGTTGACGTTATCGTACGTGTTCATCGTTATGAGATTTCAATCATTTTTTATATAAGAATAAGATTGATACATGAATTTAAGAAAAAATTTATGAAAGTTGATAAAAGATTAAAATGTATATAATCATTTTTTTAATTTCTTTAAAAATGCGTTTGAACTGATGTTTTTACAAAGTCTGTAGACCTTCCTGTGATAATGTTAGAGCAGAAAAGCATAAAGAGTGTATGTAGTGTATTGTTATTTACATTATATATTTGTATTGTATATATGTATATATATACAGTGTATGTAGTGTATTGTTATATATATATATATATATATATATATATATGTATGTATGTATGTGTATTTTAATTTTATTACTGGAATTAGACTCTTCGCCTCGGCGGAGGTTCGATCCCCTGCCGAGAAGAGAAGCAATTTTATCTAAAATTAGACTTAAGAATTATTTCTGACGCAAGCCGACTAGTTGTCCAGAAATAATATGATGATAAATGTCCGAGCCAACTTAATACATTTCTAGAGAAATTTCCCTAGCCAAAAACATTGAAGACTTTAGAATAATTTGACCAAAAACTAAATGCGTGCCAGTTTCGATGTAAATCCATTATTGTGCTAAAGTGATAAAAGACGGGTGTAAAATTTATATACCTTTCGACTTGTATTAAAATTTGCTATTTTTTGACATATTTTACAAGTTTCTACGATCACCGGTGTGGATTTGAGACGAGTCAGACTCCTATTCAACCTCATTAACAGCAGAAAGCTTTGAGGCAGGAAAAATTTGCGTACAAGTTTCCACTTATATTAAATTTTAAATAAAATTCTTGATAACTAGTTATGAAATTTTAATGCGATTGAATTTGTATTAAAATTTGCTATTTTTTGTAATATTTTACAAGTCTGTAGGCACTAAGGTGTCAAGACGAGTCCAACTCTTAATAAGTCATTTTGCCTATGATACAAATATAATTTTTAATGAAATTTATAAACAGAAGTTTATAAAAATTATTGACTAGATTCCAATATTTAAAAAATGAAAAATGCATATAAATCTAATAGAAAATTTCTCAATGAATTTGTGATACGTCGAAATGATAATAAAATGATTTAAAAACAAATTTTTAATTTTAATTAAATGAAATTTTAATTTTTAATTGTTTTCAAGCTATTAGGTCTAAAATTGTTGAACAATAATAAAATAAATGTATTTTATGACATGTCCCATTAGTTCTTCAGGTATTCATAAAATTGCTATTTAAATAATGTAGAATCAAAGTAATGTCACATACGTTTCGAGTCCTGATGTTTCTTTTTATGTCAGTAATTTTTCAACACTAATTTTATCTTAATAATATTTTTGTTAATTGTTTTATTATAAAGTTTTGGTTTTAGTTATATTATTTCTTAAATTATTTTTTGTCTTTTGTCCACTAAAGAAAAGTCAAATTGAGACTCGAAATGTATGAATATATTCTTTTTAGTTAAGAAATATTTTGTTTTCATCAATATATAATTGTTTTATAAAGGAATTGAAAATAAAAAGCATTTATTCACTAAGAAGAAAAAATGCAAAGTTATTTAAAAAAAAATATTAGTAAACGTTTTTGTACGGTTTTTTGGTTCATCTTCAGTGCACAAATGATATGAAAAAAAATCACAAAACAATAGGAAAATGTTTGGTATAACAGTAATATTCAAACATTAAATAAAATTATACAGAATTGTGGAAAATTTTATCTAGTTTCTGCTAAGCTAACTAAAAGAGAGTGTCCTGGACAAAGTTTTCGAGAAAAATGTAAAAAAATGCCCTGATATTTGTAAGGCAAACTTAGGACAATATGTAAAGGATTTTGTCAAAAATTTTATTTCAAACTATAATAATCTTCATATAGAAAAAATGTAATAAATTAGATCTAGTTTCTGCTAAGCTAACTACTGAAAGAGTGTCTTTGACAAAATTTTCGAGATATTTATAAAAATGTCACAAATCCTTGTATGACAAAGTTAGAGCTATAGTCACATTGGATTTATAAAAAAATTATATGAGCCTATATTAAACTGTTTATAGGAAAATATCATAAAAATTATATCTAGTTTCTGCTAAGCTAATTTAAAAAGAATGTCCTAGACAAAGTTTTGGAGTTATTTCGAAAAATGACAGAAAATGTCCCGAATCCTTGTATAGCAAACTTAGAACAATACAGAAGAAAAAATTTACAGTTGATTTATTCAAAATTTTCATACAAACTGTTAAAAAAAATTATATGCAAGTGTATAAGACAATTTGTGTAGAATTTTAATAAATTTTATCTAGTTTCTGCAAAGCTAATTAAAAAAGAGTGTCCTAGATGAAGTTTTTGAGTTATTCATAAAAATATCAAAAAATGTCCCGAATCGTTATATGACAAACTTAGAATAATATATAAGGACAAGTTCAAACTTAATTTATTCATAATACTTGTATAAGACTATATTAAACTATATATAGAGAACTGTAGTCAATTTTATCTATTTCTACTAAGCTAACCGAAAAATAGTGTCCTTGACAAAGTTTTTGACTTATTCAGAAAAATGTAAAAAAAGTATCGAATCCTTGTATGGAAAACTTATAATTAGAGCAATGTTAAGGGCGGAGTTCACATTAGATTTATTTAAAAATTTTAATATATATATATATATATATATATATATAAATACAAATTATTTATATAAACTAACCTGTTTCAAAGGTTTCCCAACATCACGACTAATAATGGCCGAAACATCCTCATCTGGGGCCAATCGTGACACTCTTTTCCTCCAATCATTTTGGCCACTTTTTTTCAAAGCGGCCAATCTGGAAAATCAGACAAAAAACTTACAAAATACAAATAATATAATTTACAGTTATAATTTCCCGTACCGTAATTTTCATTACGGTACGGGAAGTTCCAGCAATTTGCCTTAAGACACCTAACCATACACCACCAGATTTAAAATCAAATAATAATCCAAATTCTACTCTTGCATAAAGAAGTTTCACTTCTCTCACCTCTCAGCTATCGTAGCTCCTCCCGGCATCTCGTTGTCCTCCTCGTCACTACTCTTTAGCCGAGATTCCCTCCAAGGTTCTCTCAGAGGTTGCGTCTGGCTGCGGCGCAGTCCATACAAAGTAGAAGGCACTTCATCGCAAATTTCTGGACGTTGTTGTAGTTGCTTCGATTCAGGCGCAGTTGAAGAAGTCTTTTCTTTTGATATGAGAACTATGGAGGATGAACTTTTTGTTTTCACTATGGCACTTGGAGGCTGCCTCCTGGGGAAGAGGAAACAGAATTAGTAACTAGTTGTAAGTAACGTTTTGCCTTAAGATAAGTTGTATCAGGTACATATATCTTATATATAAAAATAAAGCTCTCTATCAAATGATTCGGTAAAACTCGAAAGCGGCTAAACCGATTTGGCCAGTCTTAGTCTTGAAAAATTCGTACTAATCAGTAGGTTGTCGGAAAGGTGAGATATTATTTCAATATCGCGTAGAAACCTTACATTTTTAATTAGAAAATTTTTGTAGAAGCGTAATTTAAATAAAACAATGGACGGTGGCTAATACGTCAAATGTCAAACGTTTTTGGCAAATGATTTTCAATTACGTTTAATAGGATGTGTCTTACGTAAATATTATTTATTTATGATTAAATTGTGGTAAGTAGTTTTGTTTGTAGTTTTATTTATATACAAAAACGTTAGTAAACGGGCCGCAAGTAGGGTTTATACAAAAACCGACATTCCAGCAAACCGGTTTTCGAATTTTAATTTTACTAAAAAACCGGTTTTCGAATTTTATATAGAAAATACATTTTTGCTCGAATATTCTGTAATTTATCCGCGATAATTTATAGTGTAATTTAGAGCAGTTTTTGACTGAATTTATTTATTGTTCAATTTTATAGATAGTAAACAAAATTATTTTAATTTTAATTAGTAGAACTAAAAAATAATAGTTTATCTCGATTAAGTAACTATGGAAATAATGATTCGTTATTCATGCATTATTTTCACATATAAGAATGAAAATATTTTTATGATACTGAAAGGAATGTTTTCGAATAAATAAAAATAGTACATTTTTAAATAAAAAACATTCATTAAATTAAAAAAAATAAAAAAATATTAGATATATGTTGATACATACTTGTTAATATCAATTTTAGTTTTAAAAACAATTAAGCTAAACTCGGATATTGTCTGTTCCGTGCAATTTTAATTAATTAATTTTAAACATTCTAATTGTTTTTTTGTTTAATAAAATATGATTTCAAAAAACTGAGAACGTCTATCAAATTACTACTGAAATAGAAAATTCTCTCATACTTGCGACCAAATTATGCTTAATTGTTTTTAAAGCCTGATATAATAATTCTAAGTTTTTTGTTATTTAATTTGTGGCTTCTAGGGTTTAAAACTCTTTTTTTAAGTTTGAATAGAGGAAGTTACTTCTTCAAGAAGTCAAACTGATTTAAATTAAAATACTGGTATAAAAATCTAAATTAATATATACAAAACCTTTCTGCAACCACTGCAGACTGATAAGATATCAAATGCTATTGAAACGATATGATTTCAAGGATCAAAACGCTTTCATCTATCTTTTATATTTGGCTATATTTGTCATTTTCCACTATAAAATAAACTAATGTTATGGCAAGGCTATGTTATGTAGCAGTTTTCATATAAAGTGGTACTAAAAACTGTCAAAATCCTATATGGTTGCTGGGCAGTCAAGCGTTTTACGCAAAAAATCTAACTTCTTACTTACTACCTAGTAATAGTATCGAATATTTAGTAACTATCAATACTGAGCACTTTTGATATTTATACTTTGGTTCAATGCTTTTATTGGTATATATATTTTTCGTCAAATAACCACATAATAATAAATTCGGTAAAAAAATTCTTCATCTTTCTCACGAAACCATCTGTTGGCGAAACGCAGTTTGTCGGGTTTGCTAGTATATATATATATATATATATATATATATTTATTTTTTATCCAATTTGTTCTGCCAAAGCATTTCTAATTCCTCTTGTATTACAAACACGTTTTGTATTTTGTTCACACGTTATTATAAATCGTGTTTTTTATAATTTGTAATTTATAAATAAATACTGAATTGAATAACGATAGAAAAAGTGTGCATAATGCGATAATAACAATAATAATAAGAAAATGAGGAATATGTGTGCGATAATGAAGGTTGAAAAGATAAATGAATATGTTAGGGCGAGTTCACATGGGTTTTATACTATATTTTGTAGGAAAGTGTATAATACTGTTTAAGTGGAATATTAGTTAAATTTATCTAGTTTCTGCTAAGATAACTAAAAAAGACTGTCCCGGAACAAAGTTTTTGAGTTTGTTAGACAAATTTAAAAAAACGTCCCAAATCCTGTTTGGCCAACTCAGGACAAAGTATAAGGGCGAGTTCACATTGGATATACAAAATTTTGTATGAAAGTGTATGGGATAGTTTGTATAGAATGTTTGTCAATTTTATCTAGTTTCTGCTAAGCTAACTAAAAAAGAGTGTCCTGGATAAAGTTTTTGAGTTATTCAGAAAAATGTGGAAAAATGCCGTGAAATCTGGTAAGACAAGCTTACGTAAGGGCGAGTTCACATGGATTTATTCAAAATTTTTGTATCAAAGTGTATAAGACAGTTTATAACAAATTTTAGTAAATTTTACCTACTTTCTGCTAAGCCAATAAAAAAAGAGTGTCCTGGGCAAAATTTTTAAGTTATTTAAAAAAAATGTAGAAAAGTATTCCGAATCCTTATGTTGAAAATATGCAAAAGACATTAGGACGAGTTCAAACCACGCAATTTTTTTTTTATTAAAGTGTATAAAACAGTTTACAACAAATTTTAGTAAATGTTATCTACTTTCTGCTAAGCCAACAAAAAAAGAGTGTCTTGAACAAAATTTTCAAGCTATTCGAATAAACGTAAAAAAGTGTCCCGAAACCATATATTGTAATATGCAAAATACATTAGAGCTAGCCCAAACTATGCAAAATTTTTGTATCAAAGTGTAAAACACAGTTTATAACAAATTTTATTAAATGTTATCTACTTTCTGCTAAGCCAATGAAAAAAGAGTATCCGAAACAAAGTTTTCGAGTTATTTGAAAAAATATAAAGAATACCCGGATCCAACAATACAAGCTTGAAGTTAATTATCTAATTATTTCCATCCAAGTTCATTTATCAATCTATTAATTATCATCTTCGTGAAAGTTTAATTAAAGAAATGAGAAATCAGTAAAAGTGACGTATAATAATTATTTATATAAATTTATATTCGTTGTTCGCGTGTCCGTCTCTTTAGTAAAACCAACATCACCAAATATGGACATTGAATAGAACTATCGTTAAACAGAGGGCTGGGAATAACTTTACGTTTATTTGAATAACTCAAAAATTTTGTACGGGGCACTCTTTTTTAAATAGCTTAGGAGAAACTAGATAAAATTTACTAATATCCTCTATATACTGTCTTAAGGGGTTAGGGGTACTTGGGATTTTTGAAAAATCGATTTTTATTTTTTTGCATTTTCATTAAGGGTAAGATCTTGAAAATATTCTCTGAAAATTTCAAGTTGATCCGATGATTACTTTTTGAGTTATTGGACTCTTACCAGCGCGTTGACGCAAGTGGAGAGCTCGATACTTATACTCAAGATCATTCTCCCTCACCTCCTGATGTTTTAAACGCTTTCAAACCGATTTACGACGATCTCAGCAATGATAATTTACTTTTAAGATGTGTAGTTCAAGATTAAATCCATAATCAGAAAAAATTAAAAGCTTCAACCAACTAGTGTAAAAAATATACCTAGAAACCGTGAATACTAGTTTTACTATCGTACAAATTGCTGAATGCATAAACATAATTATTATTATTGATTATGGATACCCTAGAACCTAATTGTGTGTATAATTCCCATTGGTATGCTGAAAAACTGGATGCGGCACGTGTGAAAGTGGCAGATCAGCGCGCCAACGAGAACACTCAGGAGGCCAGAATGCTTTGTAGGCAACAGCAAATGGAAATTTTGGAAACTTGCACAATGACTGATAAACTATTATATGGCCCAGATATAGATGGCTCGGTTTAAGTAATTCAATAATTCGAATTTCTGTACGTAAATCCAATGTGAAACTTTAAACGCGTTTTTCTCAAAACTATGTTTTTTGAAACGGTGACCACTGTAACTCGAAAACCACTTAGTAAATTTGAATGAAATTCATACAGCTTTTAGAATACATAATAAACTCGTGCCTGATCGAAGGATTTTTATTTTTTCAAAAATTTGAATTTTTTAAGACCAATTAACTGTTGATTTTTTACCCAAAAATTTAGATTTTTTCTTTCTGATGCTGCCATTTTGTTAATTTTTGCAAAAAAAAGAAAACCTTCGATCCGGCCCGGGATTAACTATTCATAAAACTATTTTTTTAATTTGATTGATTTTAGATGAATCTCTAAGGAGTTATGATGGTCACCGCCAGGACCGTTTTTCGAAACAGGGTCAACAAAAACGGCTGTAACTTTGGGAATATTAATTTTTTTTTTCTGAAATTTTTGTTACATCAAGTCAAAACATTGTATAATAATGCTGTATTAATATTTTTGTAGAAAAACATCGTTTAATAACAAAAAAAAAATACTGAAAACACTCATTTTTTCGTGCCTGCAAGTACCCCTAACCCCTTAAGCACTTTAATATAAAATTATTGAATAATTTGGGCTAGTCTCATACTTTTTGCGTATTTACTATCAATGGATTCGGGACACTTGGTTATATTTTGTTAAATAACTCAAAAATTTTGTTTCGGACACTCTTTTTTAGTTATCTTAGCAGAAACTAGATAAAATATACTAAAATTCTGTATAAATTGTCTTATAGACTTTGATAAATAATTTTGAATAATTTAAACACCCCCTAATGTACTTTACATATTTATCATACAAGTTTCGGGACATTTTTTTACATTTTTTCAAATAACTCAAAATTTTTGTATCGGACACTATTTTTTAATTAGCTTATCAAAAACTAGATTAAATAAAATTCAAAATTTCTCCAAGAAAAATAATGCCGACAATTTTTATTTAAAAATTTCCACACTTTATATGTGTCATTATTCAGAAAATCATACCAGAGGGAAAAAAACACAAAAATTAAAACTTTTTTCACACAAAATTTTATATAACAATAAACACGTAAAAATAAATACAATTATAAAATAAAAACTAAAAATATGAACCGTTTTTTTATGAAATAAATCAGCCTAATTCGTCATTAACCAATTAGTTTTAATTTTCGCATCATAATTATTAATTTTAATTATTTATATTAATTTTTAATAATATTAGAATACTTTGCAATTGTTTATTAACAAAGTATGTTTGTTTAAAAAATACGTCTTTACATAATTAAAAACGTATACAATGTAATACTTGATTAATTGATTGATTTTATAACAATTGATAAAACAATAAGAAGTGATCGATAAAGTTTATTTTTATCGATAAGAATAATAAAAATGTACGTACTAATTGTTTAGCTAATTAATTTATTATTTTTTTAAATTGCGACTAAACAATTGAAGATTTCTTGTATATATATATATATATATATATATATATATATATATATTTACATGTCTATTATCATTGATTTGCCGTAACAATATACCAAGGCCGTATGTAATATTTATTTTGCGTCCATAAAATTGTATGACGACATTTTGATAAGAATACTACAATAATAAAATGCTCTATCGTGATGTAATTTTTATGTACGTATATCGTGAATTTTATGCAACTTGCTTTAAGGTAAAATGCCACTTACGCCTAGTATTATTTTATACTGTCACTGCCTCAAAAAATTCGAAACGTATTAATATTTGAGGAAATGTTTTGTTTAGCCCAAAAATCGCAATTTAAATAGACAATGGTCATTGTTTTATACGTATGACGAGTATACACGTCAATATAAAAAAAATTGCCACTTCTCCATGACTAGTATGTTCGTCAATCACAGTTAACTTTATATTAAAAGTACACACTACAAGAATTTTTTATGTCAAGTAGTATGAATTATATATATAATATTTTATTAAAATGAAAATCGTCATTCATTATTAGTAAAATATTTTTTGAAAACAAAATTGAAGTTGTTAGTTCAGAAATTTTAAAATCATAATATATTTAACTAGTACATTTTTAACACAAATATTTCTATATAAATACAATACTAAAAAATCTGATTTTGTGTCATCAGGCAACCCTAAAGAATCAATAGTAAGTTTTACCCAATAAGGCAACACTACAGTCAGGATAATTTTTAAACAGGGACAACACCAAGAACATTTATTATTAGTAACAATTTAATTGCTTTTTTTTATTGAAAATCAATTTGTAAGTTGAAAAAAATTGGAATTATTTAAAATATATTCAAGGATTCTTTAGAAATAATTTGATATCATTTTTGTTAAAAATTCGTTTCAAAAATTAATAGATATTTTTTATACAAAAGCCTCAGTAAATTCGTACATTTAAATTATTTTCTTATTTTAAATTTATCCCTAAAATACGAAAAGAAGCTGATTATTACAAATATTTATCTTGGTTATAAATCCATATACCCTTCCAAAGAAATGTTCATTGTTTATTAATTTTAAGCAACTTGCCAATAGGTATTTATTTAAATTTAATACAATTAGCAATTCCACGTCTCGTATGAAGTCTATAAATATTTTTCATTAAATTACGTAAATGTTTAAATAAATATTATCGAAAGCAATTTGCGTATGAATCATTTCGCAAATATTCTCAAAACATGCAAATACATTATCTATCAACATTTGCCGATTTCCATGGAAGTATATACCGAGGTGATTTCTTGGAAATAAATTAAAAAATACACACTGTGTCTTGAGATTGTTTATAATAATATCTTATATGTTATAAAAATAAATTGTGCCATCGGCAATACTAAAAAATCTACAGCAAGTTTTACCTAACATGGCAACACTGCTGAGAAGATTTTTTTATAACAAGAACAAGATCATGATAGTATTTATTAAAAATGGATATAAAAAATGCTATAAATAAATCAAATTCAAATCAAACAATTTAATTTTAAATAATGTATGATTTAGCACGAATATTTTTATGATGAAATTTACCAAAAATCTAATTTTGTGTCATCAGGCTACCCTAAAGGATCGATAGTAAGTTTCGCTCCATAGGGCAACACCATAGTAGTATGTATCTATTTACTTAATAAAACTAAATACGAACGACAAATAAATTAAATTCATATCAAAATTTTGACTTAAATAAACTGTGTATCTCTAGCTCTCTATTCAACTAACTAATATTAATTAAAAAGATCTTTTTAACTTATTTATAAGAAGATCAGTCAAACAGTTTCTTTACAATACGTAACAAGAATGTGTAAAAATACGTAGAGCAATTAAATTATAAATTATAAATAATTTAGTACAAATATTTTTATATTAATAGGATCTAGGCAATCCTAGAGAGACAATAGTATGTCTTACCAAATATGGCAACACAAATTTTTAGACAGGGACTACACCATAGTATTTATTAAAAAAAACAAATGCAAACTATAAATAAATCAAATGAAATTTTGACTAGAGCAAACTATGTAAGTAAATTAATAGTACACAAAGCTAATTTGTATAAAGATCAGTTCAACAGTTTCTTATTAATTAATATATCGCAAAAATGTGTAAAAGTACAAATAGTATTTAAATTAAAAAAAAATGAATAATTTAGCACAATTTTCTTTAAATTGAAAATTGTACTCAAAAAATCTATATTTGTGTCATCAGGCAACTCTAAAGTATCAATGGTAAGTTTTACTCAATATGGCAATACTATTGCCGGAATATTTTTTAGACAGGGGTAACACTAGAGCAGTATAGCACTTAATAAAACCAAATATTAACGATAAATAAAGTAAATATAATACAAAATTTTAAATTAAGTCATTTGAAGTAACTATAGATTGCATTGGGCTAATTTATAAAAAATCAGTTCGATCGTTTCTTTACAATATGTTACAAAAATGTGTAAAAATGAGAAGAGCATTTAAATTTATATAAATTAACAGTTTAGCACAATTTTTTTAAATTAAAAAGGTACTACAAAACCTAATGTTGTGTCATCGGGTAATTCCAAAGAGCCAATAGTAAGTTTCACCTATTATGGCAACACTACTGCAAGAATATTACTTGTCATTCGTCTTATTACTTAATAAAATCAAATATTAACGATAAATAAATAAAATTCATATCAAAATTTTGAGTAAACTTTGTTTCTCTAGATCTCGATTCAACGAACTATAAATAGTACATTGGGCTAATTTCTAAAAAAAATGAGTCAAACCGTTTCTTTACAATATGTAACAAAAATGTGTAAAAATAGGAAAAGGTATTCAAATGTAAAAAAATAAATAAAGTAGCACAAATATTTTTATAAATATTTTTACAAAATATAATGTAGTGTCATTAGGCAATCCTAGAGAATCAATGGTAAGTTTTACCCACTATGGCAACAGTAAAGTTAGGATAATTTTTAAACAGAGGCAACACCAAAGTAATATTTACTTAAAAAAAACAAATATGAAGGATAAATAAATGAAATATAATACAAAATTATGAATTGAGTCACTTGAACCAGCAATAAATAGTACACTGGGCTAATTTATAAAAAGAGCAAATTATTAAATCAACAAAATGTGTATTTGTTTACATGATATGAATTTAAGCCATAAAAATCCATACACAATTTTTGCCCTTTATATGCTAGATACCTATATGGGTACACCTATATCTATTTCTGCTGCAGGGAGATGACCTTCAGAGTTCAGCATTGTCTGTATCTACCCTATCTTGCCCTACCCTACTTCACAAACACACACACACACACACACACACACACACACACACTACAAAACACATGCACACACGAATTAAAAATAGAAACTTCTAATTAAGGAACAGAATTTTTGTAGTACTTGTTCTTAGACGAATATTACTTAGATCAATTAATTACAAAAACTATAATTTTTACCCTCCATGTCCTACCCCAAAATTCACAACCTTCAACTACACTATTACCATTACTGCGACCCTGCACATTGAAATACAAATATCGATCGCGCGCACGCCGCTGCTCTATAGGGGTTGGGGGGTGCATGATGCACAAGGGATCGTCGACGACGTCAAGGCTAGACGCAAAGGGGTTTCAGGGGGGATTTTCATTGGAGGGTTTGTGATAAAAATAACAGGAGACGTAGGAAAAAACCAATGACGAGATAAAGGACACAAGACAAAACGAGTATGGTTCGGGTGATCGTGGATGGTTGGTGGATGGTTGTGGGTTCTGGGTACTGGGTTCGAGTATGGAAATGGATGGTGATGATAGGTATGATATTAAAGATAATGATGAGATAGAAAGAAATGTTTTGGTAAGTTTAGTTTTACCGTAGCGCTGTTTGTAGTACGTCAATGTCTACCAAAGTTAGAGTACACGTAGTAGGAGTTTCAATATAAATTGCTGGTTAGCAATAAAAATAATAACATTTTTGAAAAACAACCAATATTGCTAGATAGATACGTCATTAAAGATGTTATTTGAGTAGAAATAATTATCTTGGTAAATGTAGTTTTACCAGTGTACTGTTTATAGTAAAGTAATTTCTACCAAAGCTAGAGTAGACGAGGTTGAAGTTCCACCACAAATTCCTGCTTAACGATAAAAATAATGCAAAATTTAGAGAAAAACCATTTGTGATACATAAGTACGTCATTGAATATATCATTTAGACAAAAATAACTATCTTAGTAAACTTAGTTTTACCGCTGTACTGCCTATAGCACAGCAACTTCTTCCAAAGCTAGAGTACACGCAGTTGGAGTTACACTACAAATTGCTGTTTAATGATAAAAATAATGCAAATTTTAAAGATCAACCATTGGTGATACATAAGTACGTCATTGAAGATATTCTTTACACCAAAATAATTGTATTGGTAAGTTTAGTTTTGCTACTGTACTGTTTATAGTAAAGCAACATCTACCGAAGCTAGAGTACATGTAGTTGGAGTTCCACAGCAACATGCTGGTTAATAATAAAAATAATGCAAAATTTGAATAAAAAATCAATTATAACTAATAGGTACGGCATTTTAGATATTCTTTAGACAAAAATAATTATCTTAAAAAATTTAGTTTTGCCACTGTATTGTTTATAGTACAGCAACGTTCACCAAAGCTAGAGTACACATGGTTGGAGTTCCACTACAAAGTGCTGGTTATCAATAAAAATAATGCAAAATTTAAAGAAAAAGCAATGGTTATACATAGGTACGTCATCAAGTATATGCAATAGACAAAAATAATTGTCTTAGTAAACATAGTTTTACCGCTGTACTGTTTATAGTACAGCAACGTCAACCGAAGATAGAGTACACAGATTTAGAAGTTTAGAAATATATATATATATATATATATATATATATATATATATATATACATATATATATATATATATATAGTTTAAAAAATAGAACAGTATTTTCTCTAATTAAATTAAACCGATTATAATAAATAGATTAACCTGGATGCCTGTGCATCAGGCGTTCGATATTTCACCTAGGGTTTTCCTATTATATATTTTAATTTCTCAATTATATATATATATATATATATATATATATATATATATATTATACAGCTATGCAATAATTATGCAAATATTTTGTTTAAACAAATACAAATTTAAATATTCCATCTTCCGATTGTGTGCTATGAATACAAATCGCGAAACTAATACTTTATTATGTGAATGAGTTGGAGTTATATAATATTTTCTTGCAAATTATTTAATAATCGAAGACCAAACTATGTCAATGTTATTGCATAATTTAAATTTGGCAAATTATAATAAACGAAAGTTAATGAAATATAAATTTTGTAATTATTATTTTATATAAATACAACTATTTTATATCAAGAATTTCTGTTTTTGGTCGTGTCTCTTTCTAATTGCTTATGTGAGAGCGAGAACGCGCTATAATTCGCATTGGGCAATACATTTAAAAAATAATATTAGAATATTTTAATATTTTATTAAATATAATAATAAATTTATAATTTATTTTTGAACACGTTTTATCGTTAGTTTGATTGATCGATTGACTTTGCAAACAGAACGTTTTGGTATTGCCATAAGAGAATTTTTATTTCTTGTTGTACTTTAAATTAATAAAAATGATTTAATTAGTATTATATTAATAATGATTTTTTTTGTTTCCATTATCTATTATTAAAGCAAAAGTTAATCAGATTACAAAATGTACCCATTATTTACAACCCCTCGAGCATGAATCATTTTTTATAAACAGATGCAAAGGGTAGATTTAAATTTGCTGATCTCAAGGGTGTACCCTTTGGTTTAAATCGATACAAGAAAAAAATACACAAAATGAAATAGGTAAATTATATCCTTAGTATTGTTAATAAAATCATTTTCAATATTTGTTTATTAGTTTTTCTTAAATGTAGAATAAAATCAAGTATTACCTAATGCATATATTAGAAGCAGTTATTAAAAAATACTGAATTTCATTAGAAATAATTGGAAATCTGTTAAAATTGTTAAAAATCTAAAATGCATTAAATATCCTTGACAATTATTAAAAACTCCTCAAAATTAGAAATTGTAATTAGAAAAATTTAGATTTAGAAAATTTTAATTTTAAATTAGAAATCATTAAAACTAAAAATCTGTGAAAATCATCAAAAATCTGTAAAAATTTAAAATTGTTCAAAATTTTTATTACAAAATGTGTTAATTGATTTTAATTAATTTAATTTTCCTTGAATGTAAATTAACTAACTTCACTAGTGTCCTTTCTGGTATTGCCCGATGACAATTACTAGTATTGCCATATTGCTTCCGAGTATTGCCTGATGGCAAATAAAGTTAAGTATTAAAATCGGTTTTGAATGTGATATTTAAATGATATGTAAATTAAAATAATAAAAATATATTGTTTGTAAATTTGATCAAGAGAAAACAAATACTTATATAAATATAAATATAAAACATCTTGATACTTTTTTGGACGAGCAACATTTTTTATTAATTGTACGTTTCGACGCCGGATGCGTGTCATCGTTTAGCAAATCAATTTCAAAATTTTTATTATAAAATGTGTTAATTTATATTTTATTCAATTTAATTTTCCTTAAATGCAAATTAACTAACTTCACTAATATCCTTTCTGGTATTGCCCGATGACACATATTAGTATTGCCATATTGCTTTTTTAGTATTGCCTGATGGCAGAAAAAGTTCTACCAAGGTGACAGCTGTGATTTGTGTTAAAATAAACTGAGTTATGGCTTTACAGACTAATTGTAAGGTAAATAAAGATCTTTTATATAAATAAATTAAAATTTAATTTCTTTAGATGCCTTTGATGTCTCACATTGACCTAATTAGATAAGATTAGAATTTCGGCATAATTTTAATTGAAACCATAAACGATTTAAAAATATGATAAAAACCTTTTAGAATCTACAATACACACATTTGTGTATATCTGTACTAATTAAAATATTTTAGTTTTATTTGAAAAAAAAATGTGAAAAAAAAAGAAATAAACAAGGCGCAAACAAGGGAAAACAAGTAAAGAAAAAGACAAGTTAAAAAAAAAATAATATTAGTTTACTTCATTTCAAGTATTAAAAAATTTTTGATAACTTGTCAATAGGCATAAGACAATTAAAATTTAATATAATAATTAGTAAATAGAAAAATAATAATTAAGAAAACCCATAAAGACGTCGAAATGTTTACCAATTACGCGAGATTTTATTTGATAATTTCTGTAAATATTTAGCAATAAATTTATATATATATATATATATATATATATATATATGTATATATATATAAATGTGTATAAACATAATTACATGCTCTGTTTATTTAGTTTGTACATAAACATTACACAAAAATTGTTTGAAAATAGAGTTACGCGTTTTAATTTTTGCGTAATTAATTTGCACGCAATGAAAAAGAAAGTTATTATAAATTATAAATCAAAATTCACTTTAATTTTATCAAAATACTATTTTAATAAGAAAAGATATAATTTTCATTTAGTAATTTTTTTTGGTTAAAATTATTACTTGTCAAAAAAATTGAAAATAGTTTTAACGAGTTATAAAATGTGGCGTACCTCAAGGGACAATTCTAGGGTCATTATTATATTTTATATTTTTAACAAGTAATCAAAAGGTCATCAAACAACTTAATAAATATTTAAAAAAAAAAAATACATAAAAATCATTGGAAATCAATATGAATTATTAAAGACTGTCATGTCTTTCTTAATATTTATTTCTTAAGAAAATTCGAAAATAAAGAATTAGAGAATGATTCAAAATTCAAGAAAATAAATTACTGAAAATTGCATTATATTAGATTAAGACACACTCTGTCAGTTTGTTCTCAGTTTCGTCCTTTTCATAATAAAGTTTTCTTAAAAAAAAAATTAGACGTATTTTTGTAAATCCAGCAACCTCTTTAAAAACTTATTTTTTCTTTAGAATTTGTTCCACCTACAATTAAATTCTTTTCATATTGAAACAGCTGTTTCAAAATTGTGTCAAGACGTTTCGGTACAGACAGCTGCGTCATCTTTAGAAAAAAATAACGGAAATCTTCAGAAAAATATTACAGATTTAATAAAAAAAATGTACAAAAAATAAATTACTTCTATGTTCTCTCTATTAATCGCGTTAATGTTATCATTACAATTTCAAGATTATTTATTTCGTTATCAGGAAAATTGTTATCAAAAAAGTTCATTTACGCTTCATAGAACGTGCTCTAGAAAAAAATTATAAGAGAGTTGTGATTAAAATCGGTTTTAGATGTGAAATTTAAATGATATGTAAATTAAAATAATAAAAATATATTGATTGTAAATTTGCTCAAGAGAAAACAAATATTTATTAATAAACATCTTGATACTTTTTTGGACGTTGAAAATAATTATCAGCACACATATTTTTACTGATTTGTACTCACTTGTAATGATTTTTATTTAATAACTTGTGAAAATTTCATTGAAAATTTATTCCTCTTCAATAATAGAATATTTTTGCGATTTTTAGTAAAATTTGTATAATGGTCAATGATCTATATTTTAAAAATGTTTCTATTAATAAAAATAATAACTAAAATTGTTTTAATAGTTAAATATAGTATTACAATATATAGGTTAAAAATATAATTACAATATTTTTTTTTCCAGGTGTGATATGTATTCATTTTTGTTATTTGAAGAAATGTAAAAAAAATTCCCGAATCCATATATTGTAAATATGCAAAATACATTAGAGCGAGTTCAAACTATTAAAAAAAATTATTAAAGTGCATAAAATAGTTTATATGGAATTTTAGAAAATTTTATCTAGTTTCTGCTAAGCTAACTTAAAAAGAGTGTATGGAACAAATTTTTTGAGTTATTTGAAGAAATGTAAAAAAATGCCCCGAAGCCATATATTGTAAATATGCAAAATACATTAGGGCGAGTTCAAATTGTACATAATTTTTATATCAAAGTGTATAAGACAGTTTATACGGAATTTTAGTAAATTTTATTTAGTTTCTGCTGAGCTAACTGAAAAAAGTCGCCGGAACAAAATTTTCGAGGTATTTAAAAAAATGTAAAAAAGTGTCCCGAATCGATAAATTGAGAATAAGCAAAAAGGTAGCATATGGATAAAAATTATAAATCGTTCAAAAGCATTAAATATTCTTGAAACATATTAAATGAAATTAGAAATCACAAACAAATCATTCATAATCCAAAAAATCATAAGAAGTCATTGCATCTTAAATAAATATTAATCATCAAAAGTCACTGAAAATCACTAAAAATCAACAAAAATCTGGGAATTCCATTCAAAATTATTAAAACTTGAGGACAATAATGAAAATTCGTTTAAAAATCGATGGAAATTCTTAAATATCAAATAAAAATCAATAGAATAATTAAATACTGAAAAATCCTTACAAATAGTAAAAAAAACTAATATTATTGTACCAACGTAACTTTGTAAAATGTAATCAATGTAACTTTTTAAAAATCGTTTTAAATCCTTAAAGAAAATAATTTTGAATAAGTTCATCATAAATCAATTTAGTAATAATTTATCCTTACACTTATTTCATAATTATTTCTCTATGAACAATATTTTTATAATAAAAATTTTAATATCAAAAATAATTTTAATAACACATTAAGGAGCATAATTTTATTAACTTAAAAAAAAAATAATAAAAAAAATCCCTTAAATATAATTCTATAATATTTTTATATGTTAGTTTAATATTTAATAATTTATTGCAGTATTTAATTAATATTAATAAAATAAAACTTTACGTACAATTTTGACTTAAGGAGTTATTTGGAGTAAAAAGCTCTAACTAACTCATTATAAGACAAATTTTATAAAAATAATTAATAATAATAAATTCCTTAAAACTCATTTTATAAAATACATATGAAATTTATTACTTCTATTATGATTTGTTTGAAGAAAGAATTCCTAACAATAAAACAAATTTTATAATGAAAAAAATAATAATAAATTCCTTGAAACTTATTTCATAAAATGCATATGTAATTTATTGCCTTAAAATAATTTTGTACTTTTAAATAAATATTATTTATAAATGCACATAAAATACTAACCGTGTAAAATATAATTCTTTAAGTAAATCTCAATTATTAAAAACTCAAAAAGCACGTTTAACACACGTATAATATATAAACAATATTAATTAAAATTTACTAAACACTTTATACACAACGTTTAATAAACAAATTAAATCCTCAACCACACAAATATTTCACACTTTAATTCAATCCTTTCCGTGCACTCTCTTACAAAATCACATGTATCAATTCCCACAATTCTCAAAAATCACTTTTAGCTCTTTTATCCTAAAGTTTAAGCTTCACTTAATACTTTCTATATATTTTTGTCAATTTTTTCCACAATTCGTTTAACACTTTTGACGAAAACAAAAGCTCGGCGATTGTCCGTTACGCGTACCCTCGAACGACGCCTCGTTTCAGGTTAAAGCGCGATCGACGACTGACACGACGGCCGGACTTATTTTACTTTGCGATGGGAGAGGAACAGAGGAACGACGATGACGTAGACCGACAGTTGGGGGAAAAGTTGTAATATATAAATATATATATATATATATATATATATATATATATATACTAGCAAACCCGGCCAAGAATCGCTGTGGCTTTTATTAAAATCCACCTGATTAAAATTTGAATCTGTTTGACAACCAACATTTCAAACATTTGGTTAAAAAAATTATATCAATCCAAAAATAAATAAAATCCGGATTGAAATTTGAATATGATGGATCAATACTATTGATTTAAATCTTTTTTTTTAAACTTAATTAATGGAATGTTTTAAACTTAATTAATAAAATTATTAAAATTTGTAGCAAAAGAGTACATTACAAAATTTATAATGAATAACCAAGTGACTTTTATAAATTTGTTATATCATATTTGGTATAACATAATATTTACTTAGTAATGTAATGCCATTTTAACATGTTTTATGATGTTGTATAGGAATGTTTTCATTGGTCACATACTATTGTAAACTTGCTATAAACCCTTAATATTTTCTTTGAAATTTTTCCAGAAATATCTGATTTTTGACACTCAAGGATCTTACTGTATTTTGTTTTTTTTCTTCAATATGGGATTTGTACGTTATTAAATGTGGGTGTCTCAAGGGATACTTCTAGGGTCATTATTATATTCTCTAATCTTAACAAGTAATCAAAATGTCATTAAAAAACTTAATAAATATTTTAAAACAATTGAAAAATACATAAACATCATTGAAAATCAATATGAATCATTAAAGACTGTCATGTTCCTCTTAATATATTTTTCTTAGACAAATTGGAAAATAAAGAATTAGAGAATGATTCAAAATTTAAGACAACATATTGTTGTATTATAATAGAATTATATTAGATTAGGATTCATTTTCTCAGTTTGTCGTCAGTAGGATCCTTTCCATCATAAAGTTTTCTTAAAAACAATTTGAACGTATTTTTGAAAGCCCAGCATTTTTTTCAAATTTGTGATTATCAATTAGAATAAAATTAGTTTAAATCACTTAGAATATAAATTTCCGATTATAAATTGATATTCACACTATCACTGGGAATGACATATGTATGTTTCTGTAGAATCCGAGTCCAAATCTATCAAATGTGTATCATTCTATATACTTTCTACTAAGATAACTAAAAAATAGTGTCTGGGACAAAGTTTTCGAGTTATTTAACAAAATGTATAAAAGTGTCGCAAATTCATATATTGTAAATATGCAAAATACATTAGGGCGAGTTCAAGTGTATAAAACAGTTTATGTGGAATTATAAAAATTAATTAAATTAATTTAATTTTTTAAATAAATTATAAAAAAAGTGTATAAAACAGTTTATGTGGAATTTAAATAAATTTTATCTAGCTAAATAAAAAAGAGTGTCCTATACAAAATTTTCGTTTTATTTGAAGAAATGTAGAAAAATGTCCCGATGTATCTTTAGGAATTCATTATAAAATTTGAAAAACCCTTAAGAATTTTTAAAAAAGTTTTAAAAATGTATTTTTTAAGCAAAACACTGTTATTAAAAGTAACTTTCTGGAATTTCAGAACGATTTCAATTTATCAAGTATTAAAGATTCTGGTAAAAAAAATTAAATATAATTTTTGAACGTTCTAAAATCTTCCACAATTGGAAAAGTGTATGAAAAATATTTTGCTGAATTTGAAAATCAAGTAAATCTTTGCGTACTTTAGTTTGCTCGTCAGTAGAGTTCTATGCTCTAATTTTTAGCTTTAAATTCAGTTTGATCGTCAGTGGAGTTCCTTTTGTATTGTTGTAAAATCAATCCTACAAATTGATAAACATTGAAAAATCAAGATTTTTGATAATTGTTAAAGTTGAAAATTAAAAAAATCCGGTTCAATAAAACAGCTTTAAGAAGTCTTAAAAAATATTCTCGTTTTAAACAAATACACAGTTTATGATAAATTTTAATCCCCACAATTTTTTTTATCCTACGCCACTGTATTGCATACTACATATTACCACGTAACATCCGACTCAGCTGTTACTTATTTTTATCATCTCGTTTTACTAGAAACTCGTTTAAGTAAAAACGATTACAACTACATACCAATAATAGTGTACTACTAATACCAATACCACTTTAGTTACAACTACAAATGAAGTCATTGTATAACAAAATGCAATCGGTGGTATTACCAACAACAAGGGACTCTTGTCAGTAGAGTTTCGCTCTTACACTAATACAAATACATTCGGAGGAAGACGAACAAAAGCCCTAATAGACGGGCGGCTGATCGAAAATATTACTCAAAAGACAAACAAACAAAGATGCAACAAAGAATAAATTTGACTTTATTTTTGATATATATAGATAAATTAAGATATAATTTAATATCGCAGCGAGTGCAAAACAACTCTTCTGGAAAAGAGTTACACGTATGCAAAATTTGTTATTATACTTGACATCATGTTTTGCATGTTTTCTCAGTGTACTATATATAGCGCATTTGGGCACATGCGCAATACTGCACTTGAATTCTGAGAACTATGAAATTGTTTATAATAAACATTTATATTATGTTGATTGCCCATTACCGGTAATTTAGATTAAGCACCGGTTTAGAACTTATCAAGAAATTAGTCACCATAGAAAAATATCAAAGTCATATTGCAATTCGATTATTATTATTTACTATTTGTAGTGCAGTGGGCTTAATTGCGCAAACAAACTTGTTAATTGCGATCAATGCAATTTGTTTATATTAAACATATAAATTTAAGCGATACCCTTATCGATAATTTAAATAGGTTGTCGAATTATAAACAATTAGGTAATAAATTAGTCACCGTTATGTAGTTGAAAAACAAATTTGTTTTGTTTTATTTTTATACTCTGCAGAATTGTTTGCTTTTTGTACTATTTTGCTCGTCAGTAGACTTCTTTTTTCACTGGATTTTTTTTTATGTTTTTTACATACTGATAATTTAATTTTAATTGGGCGGAATTTTGCAATGACTAACATCAAATAATTATTTAAACTATTTAAATTCGCGATAGTATAATTTTATATTCCGTATTATTATGATACAAATTTAGATTATTACAACTAATTGTTTTACAGGATCAATTTTGTCGATTTTTTCTACTAGTTTGCTTATCAGTAGAGTTACTTTTATTAGAGTATATTTTATTATCAAATCAAAATTCATAATTTTCTTTAATTTGATCTTCAGTAGAGTCCCTTATTATATATCTACTTATATAACCACGAGATATAGAAATTTTATAATCACGACCAATAGAAATTTTCTCTTTTTTCTTTTTAGAATTTTTTTAGTACTTTCCTCGTCAGTACAGTTCCTTTTCAGACGATTTTCCATAAGAGGAGATTATCATAAGAAAAAAAAAATTCAATTTTTTTATCTTTGCTTGTCAGGAGGGTTTCTTTTATGGAGAATTTACATAAAAATAAGAGAAGTTTGTCGCCAATATTTTCCTCTCTTTGTTTTTGACTTTGCTCGTCAGTAGAGTTTCTTTTTCCTAATATTTTTGTACCTAGAAAAGAGATTTTCACCAATAGTATTCTCTAACCCCCACTATATATTTTTTTTACTTTGTTCGTCAGTAGAGTCCCGTTTTCAAAGAACTCACCAAGATGAAGGTATTATTAGTAATTTATTTTGTAATTTTTTCACTTTGCTCGTCAGTAGAACTCCTTTTTATATATTTGTGAGAGAAGATTATGGCAAAATAGATATTTTGCTTCTTCATTTTCCTGAATTTGCTCGTCAGTAGAGTTCCTTTTATATATTTAAGAGAGAAGATTATCACGAAAAGGAGATTTTGCTTCTTTATTTTTATATATACCACCAAAAAATATACAAGTTTGCTTGTCAGTAGAGTACTTTTACAAACAACAAAAGGAGACCATAATTTCATTTTCATTGATGGGAAATTTGCAATGACTAACTCAACAATATTTATTTAAAATATTTAAATCCATAAATTCTACATTCCTTCATTATTGATAGCAACTAATTGTTACTAAATTTGTTCATCTCGGAAATTGTTTTGAAAAATCGTGAGAAGATATTTTGCAACAATTTTATACAGGAACAATGATTAACTTGTCAAAGTCAATTAATTGTTTAAATTTCGTATGTCAATGATTTAAATTATCAAACAATTAATTCATGTGAGAGAAGAAGGAAAAGGAACTCTACTGATGAGCAAACTAAACATACTTCGACACATGAAGGACAAAAGGGACTCTACTGAACAAGAAAAAACTTCTAACGAGTAAAATACCAAAAAGAACTCTTGCAAAAAATAATGAAAGAAATACTTTTGGTGAAAAGCTCTTCTCGTTTGAATGTGAGTTCTCTGAAAAGGGAACTCTACTGACGAGCAAAATAAAAAAAAATCTAGGTAAAAATGTCTTTTCCTAGGTAAGATTTTCGAAAAACGAACTTTACTGACGAGCAATCTAGTAGAAAAAATCGACTAGACTCAGTCGAGTTGAAAAATAAGACAAAACACATTTGTTTTCCAACAATATAATAGTGACTAATATATTAGGTAATTGTTTATAATTCGACAACCTATGTTTCATTTAAATTATCGATAAGGGTATCGCTTAAATTTAAATGTTTAATATAAACAAATTATATTATTCGCAATTAACAAGTATGCTTGCGCAATTAGCCCAATGCACTACAAATAGTAAATAATAATATCAAATTGCAATTTATTTAACTATGGTGACTAATTTCTTGATAACTTCTAAACCGGTGCTTAATCTAAATTAACGATCATAGGCAATTAACGTTATATAAATGTATAGTATAAACATTACGTAGAAATCAAGTATATTGTTGCAATTATTCATAATGACTTTATTTACACCTTTGCAGTAGAGTTTTTGTTACTAATTCGGTGAGTAAGGGTCACAGAATAATTTGTATATTTTGTTCATCAGTAGAGTTTCTTTTGGTTTCAATGATCAATATTCTTGATATGAAAATTTTGGAGATTGATGCTGACATACAATCTACTTCACATTACTGGTTTCAATTTTCTTCAGTAATGCAAAAGTGTTTCTTGTTGCTCTTTTTCCTGTATTATGCAATCATCTTTCTAATTTTTTCCTCCTCGATTTGCAACAATAATGACAAAGACCATCACGCTCCGATTATCATCCGAAACGATTTTTGTTGCACAAGAAAAAAAAGTGTCGCAAAAGGAAAATCTTGACGATTTTATAACAATTTCCGGATTGAAGTCTTTGGGATTATTAGTGACCCTTAAATAAACGTAGATAAAAGACACTTCTATATTAATGTTTTCCCCGCTTCATAGGGGCTCTGCTAACTGCACGTAAAAAAAGTAGATAAAAAACTTTATAACTCAATAAGATGTATATAAATATATAATATGAAATTTCAAATCGAATTCCTATTACCCAAGACTTTATTATTACAACAAGTGGTGACATTTTGCGATGGCATCTTTGCTTCCAGGGAGACTTACTTGAAAGAGCAACAAACCTTGTCAAATGCCAAACTAACGGTTTAGAAGCAAGTTTGCGACATTACTTTGTATAAAACACGACCTACTGAACTTACTAAAAATACGAGGAAAAGACTGGAAAAGATTTGTGCACTGAGGGTTGGGTAAAAAATACATTAAAAAAGGTCATTTTTCTATATTTATTTGAATAACTTGAAAATTTTGTATCGGGCACTCTTTTTTTAGTTAGCTTAGTAGAAACTAGATACAATTTACTAACATTCTGTATAAACTGTTTTATACACTTTGATACTGAAATTTTGTATAGTTCGAACTCGCGCTAATGTATTTTGCTTAATACGATATATGGTTTTGGGACATTTTCCTACATTTTGTTAAATAACTTAAAAACTTTGTATGGGGCACTGTTTTTTAATTAACTTAGCAGAAAGTACATAAAATTTAGTTCAAATTCGTCAAAACAATTGTATACACTCCAGTACAATTTTTTAAAAAAAATATAACAAGTTTAAACTAACTTTTATATAAAAGGCAAAATAGTCAAATATGGATTCGGAACATTCTATTACATTTTGTTAAGTAACTCAAAAATTGTATATGGGGCACTCTTTCTTAGTTCTGTATAAACTTCTTAGTTCTGTATAAACTGTTTTATATACTTTCATACAAAAATTTGAATAGTTTGAGCTCGCCCTAATGTATCTTGCTTAATTCGATGTATGAATTCAGAACACTTTTTTACAATTTTTCAAATACCTCGAAATTTTTGAACCTGGCTCTTTTTATTAGTCAGTTTAGAAGAAACTAGACTAAATTTACTATAAATCCGTAAATACAATTTTATAACTACAATACAAAAATTTTGCAAAAAAAATTGTAAGGTATTTATTTTGCATATAATACAATATATGTATTCGCAGCTCTTTTTTACATTTTATTAAAAAAAAACTCAAAAAATTTGTTCAGGACACTCTTTTTTAATTAGCTTAGCAGAAACTAGATAAAATTTAGTATTTTACACTATAAACAGTAGAATATAGTCTTATATGAAAATTTTGAATAAATCCACTGTGAACTCGCCTTTGTATATTTTCCTAAAAAGTTTTTTGTGAGTTTTTTATAGAAGGTTTTGGGTCACTTTTCTACATTTTTCTGAATAACTCAAAAACTTTCTCCAAAACATTTTTTTAAGTTAGTTTAGCAAAAACTGGATAACATGAAAATAAATTTTAAAAAATCATTTTTCATTCATTCTCATATAAGACTATAATTTTCATTCCCATATAAGCAGTTTGTTACAATTTCATATAATTTTTTTGAAGAAATCCCCCTATATATATTCTCCTAATATAAGTTTGCCATACAAGAATTCGGGACAATTTGTTACATTTTTCTAAATAACTGAAGAACTTATTCCAAGCCACTCCTTTTTAATTAGCTTAGCAAAGAGCTTAGCACATTCACTTCATTTTCCTTTAAACAGTTTAGATTAATTTTATATAAAATTTTTGAATAAATCCCATGTAAACTCGCCCTTATATATTATCCTAAGTTTGCCATACGATATTAAGGAACATTTTCTGACAATTTTCGAAATAACTCAAAAACTAGATAAAATTTACTACATTTTAATATAAACAGTTTAATACAGTCTTAAACAAAAATTTTGTAGAAATTCACTAAAACTCGCCCTTACATATTGTTCTAATAAAACTTTGAAATACAAAGTTTCCAGACGTTTTACTACTTTTTTCAAAATAATTTAACAACTTTTTCCAGGACACTCATTTTAGATTAACTTAGCCAAAACTAGATGAAATTTCTTACATTTTTCTATAAACAGTTTAATATAATCTTATATGAAATTTTTGAAAAAATCCCAAGTAAACACGCCCTTACATACACATTGATCTAAGTCTGCCATACAAGGATTCGGGACATTTTTTTAATTTTTCTGAATAAAACTTTGTATCAGGACACTCTTTTTTATTTAGCTTAGCAGAAACTAGCTAAAATTTACTACATTTCCCTATAAACAGTTTTATTTAGTCTTATATGAAATTTTTGAATAAATACCATGTAAACTCGCCCTTATATATTGTCCTAAAATAAGTTCGCCATACAAGATTAAGGGACATTTTCTGTCAATTTTCGGAATAACTTAAAAAATTTATATGAGGCACTCCCACTTATTTAGCTTAGTGGAAACTAGCTAAAATTTGCTACATTTCCCTATAAACAGTTTTATATAGTCTTATATAAAAATTATGTATAAATGCAATGAAAATTCGTCCTTATATAGCGTCCAAAGTGTGACATACACAATTACGGGACATTTTCTGACAATTTTCAAAATAACTCAAAAACTTTATCCAGGACACTATTTTTAGGTTACATTATTATTTAGGTATATATTTACACTATATTGAATTGTTCATATGAAAATATATTAAATTTTATCTAGTTTTTGCTATGCTAACCTAAAAAGCTAAATAAATAAAGAAATTGTTTTTCAAAAAACTTTTCTTGTTTTTTATTACTTTTGGATTTTCGTTCGAAACTCTACAATATATATAAATATATATAATATATATATTTATATTTATACAAATGACATAATTAAATGTAAATATAAAACAACTATGACATAACACAAACTGTTAGGAAAAAAAGTGAAGTTAAGCAACATCAACTTTAAAATTAACATAAATTATTCACCGACAGTTTTGTTTTATCTGTTTTATATCATTCAAAACACTTTTCGGCATTTATAAAAGAAACAGAATAAGTAACAGGTTAAACGCCACGATAATAACAGAACATTTTCCCCACTAATTGATAAATAATTTATTTAAAAAAAAAAAAAATTTGTTTACTTTTCATATACACACGTATATGACCGTATATTAATTTTTTTTATTAACTTTTTATCGTCAGACACATATGACTGACACAACTATTATTAATGTGTTTATAACAGATGAATAATAATATGAAATTATATATTAAGGAAATCTATTTCTTCAAGTACTTGTACTTGATATAATTTATATATTGTAGATTGGAATAAAACGATTTAAATGGAAATAGATTGGAATGCGAGTGCATTAACTCGACTATAAATTATATATATATATATATATATATATATATATATATATATATATCTGTTATAAATAGATGGCAATTATAATAAATGCAGCTGCTGCCCAAGAGAAGAGTTCAATACACTAATTGCGAACAAATGATGATCATGATTGTAAATTTTTTTACATTTCTTCAAATACCTCAAAAACTTTGTTTGGGACTTTCTGTTTTAGTTAGCTTAGCAAAAAGTAGATAAAATTTACTAAAATTCTGTATAAATTGTCTTATACACTTTGAAACAATTTTTTTGTTTAGTTTGAACTCGCCCTAATGTAATGTGCGTATTTACAATATATGGATGCAGGATAGGTTTTTAAATTTTTGTAAATATCTCAAAAATTTTATTCCAGAGACTCTTTTTTAGTTAGCTTAGCAAAAAGTAGATAACATTTACTAAAATTGTTATAAATTGTCTTATATACTCTCATACAAAAATTTTGTATATTTTGAACTCGCCCTAATATATATTTGCGTATTTACAATATACGGATTCGGGACACTTTTTTACATTTTTTCAAATATCTCAAAAATTGGTCTGGGTACTCTTATTTAGTTAAATCAACAGAAACTAGATTAAATTTACTAAAATTCTGTGTAAACTTTTTTATACACCTCGATACAAATGTTTTGTATAATTTGAATTTGCCATAATACGTTCTGCATATTTACAATAAACTAACGTATACACTTTGATACAATTTTTTTGAATATCTTTTAAACCATTCGATTAGTATGAATGATGTATTATGGAAATATGTTCACAATTTAATAATAAACAATGTTGTCTAACATCAAAAACTTCTACAGCAACTCGATATACTTTAAAATCGCATCTGAAATAACTATCGAGTTGACATCTATAGTGCCACGACGTTATACAGTATCAAGTGGTTCGTGGATTTATTTATTGTATCTCGTGTAACTTTTAAAGCATTCGATTAATATGAATGATGTATTTGAGAAATATATTAACAATTTAATAATAAACAATTTTGTCTAACATCAGAAACTCCTACAGCAACTCAGTATACTCTTAAAACCACTTGGAAATCCAATAACGCGTCATCATCTCTCAAAAGTACACACGCTCCTTGTATCTCTAATAACTCCCAAACCATTCGATTAGTATGAATGATGTATTTGGGAAAATTGTACAAAATTAAATTATCTAAAATATTGTCTAACATCAAAAGTCTCTACAGCAACTCGGTATTCTCCAAAAACCTATTGGAAACCCTATTGGATAGCGCATCATAATTCCGCAAAAGTACACACGTCCCTTATATCTTACGTAACTCCCAAACCATTCGATTAGTATGAATGATGTGTTACAAATTTGTACAAAATTAAATTATCTAAAATACTGTCTAACATCAAAATACTCTACAGCAACTCGGTATACTCTAAAAACGACATGGAAACCCGATAACGCACCATCATTTCCCAAAAGTACACACGTCGCCTTATATCTCTGATAACTCCCAAACCATTCGATTAATATGAATGGCGTCTTCGACAAATTTGTGCCTAACATCATCAATATCAACATCCCCAAATTTTGTTTCTTAACAATTATCCACTTACCCTAGGCTGGCTTCTTTCCTAGCAGCATTCGCCTGTCTCCGTCTGGCGACAGCGTCGTTCCTGCCAACCCTCCTCACTTCTTCACCATCGCCATCTACTGATTGCGGATGCTCCTTCGGTTGTGGTAAGATCGGTGCACCTTTTTTTAATAGGATTTCCAATTTGCTCCGGACGTCGTTGCCGTCATCGTCCGGAATCCGGAAACTTTTAATAGTTCTCTCGGTCCGGGTCATCTTTCTGCGTTTGTTATTGTCATTTTCAAGAGTTTTTTTGGACGACAGTTCCAGGTTTTTGGAGTTCTCGCGTAAGGTTCTTTTGGAGTCGTCGTCGTCTGTGGAGTTGGCGTCTTGGTTTTTAATCCTGGAAAAAAATTGAAGGTTTGGTATGCGGTTTTGATGTCTAGTAATGGGCCAAAAAGCAAAATAATTTTTGCATTTCTCGACGTTTTGAAGGTTTCTGAACATTTTTAAGGCATACCTCAGAAGAAATGTATGTGTGAAATTTGAATTTGAAATTTCAATAATAAATATTCGAAAACGAAGTATTGTAAAAGTGTTCTAAATGTTAAACTAATAATACATATCCCGCTAAACAAGATACTTGTTCAAGCCCTTGTAAATATATTAGGATGTCAAATATCTTCCTTCCGCTTTTTTGCTCTTGGTTTATAATACAAAAAGGCGGAAGGGAGATATTTGACAACCTATTAATAATTATATTTATTAGATATTAAATACATTCAAAATGTTGATCTCGAAATGTAATTCGATTATTCGAATATAGATGTAATAATTACTAGCTATACATTTACTTATTAAGAGATTCTATAAATATATAAATATTATGTAATATCAGATAAAAAAAGCATTATAAATAAATGTATGTGTATGTGTATATAAAATTATATACACAATAAATGAATAAAATACTTGAATGGTTTAAAAAACATTCGATCCCTATTGATAGGGAGATGTGCTGATTAGTTTTTGGCAAAGGCAGGTCCAGCCGTTACGGAGATATGGAGCAAAGAGTGCAGAAAATACAAATCGAGTTTTTGAAAAAACGGAGTATCGGATTTGAATGATCTAAAAACATTCAATTTGTAATGATTGGGAGAAGTGGTTATTAGTTTTTGGCAAAGACAGGTCCAGCTGTTTTGGAGATACAGAGCTAAATGTGCAAAAAATGGCAGTTTTTGAATGAACTAAGCGTCCGATTTGAATGATCTAACTAGTGAGGCGCATGGCATCGTGCCCTAAGGCAAATTGCTGGAACTTCCCGTACCAAAAATGATTTTTTTTTAAAGAAGATTAACATTTTTGAAAAAAAAATTACTCTGAAAAAATTAGATTTTTGAGAAACTATAAATTTTTGACAAGAAAAAACTTAAAAAAAAAATGTTTCGCTTATTTTGACATATTTTGGAAACTCTGAACATTTTTTCAAAGCAATCGTACTGCTTTAACTGCATAGAGACGAAATATCGAAGCGCGTAAGCGCCGCGTCGCCGTCTAACGAATAAACATTGGTACGGAACCCATAGGAATGTAAACGAAATTTATACTTATTGTTAAAATCTCTATAAAATATCTGATAATTTGATGTGCATATGTCTAATGATCATTTTTGACCACCAAATGGCATTTTTTTTACTTTTTTTACTAGATTTCCGAAACCGCTAGACCTGCCTTCAGAAAAATTTGATCAGTTCTTCATCTTGTTAATACAAGTAAAATGTTTTTTGAATTAATCAAATCGGACGCTCCGTTCTATTAAAAACTGAGTTACTGTTTTTGGCACTTTTTGCCCCACACCTTCGGAACGGCTGGACCTGCCTTCGCCAAAAACTAATCAGCACGTCTCCTTATCAATACGAATCGAATGTTTTTTGAATTATTCAAATCGCTTCATCCGTGTTCCCGAAATCGTCGACAAAAATTTGTATCCGCACACACACACATACATCCATTTTTTTTAAGGTATGCCAAAATGTTCAGAAGGTTTTGAAACGTTAAGATATATAAAAAATTTCATTTTCGATTTTTTTGCGATTATTATAACTTGCCCTACGAGAATTAAAAAATTATTACATCTTTTTTATTTTCCATAAAATATTTTTGTAATTTTGGACTAAAAATTCGAAAAATTACCCAGGCTAAGCATAGTCTAAGCGCCACTCTGGTACAAATGTTCACCCAAGTGCGTTTAGACTGTTTATGCACTGGAGCACTTTTCCAATTTTGTGACAGGAAAACTATTGAAAAATGTGAAAATGCCGCCAAGCTAGGCACAGTATAAGTGAAAATGTCGCACATAATTATTAGCAAATGCGTTTAGACTGTGGCTATGCGGGAGCACTTTTGCAATTTTATGCAAATTAAAGGATACTATTCTGGAGATAAATTTGGTTTCAAATGATCTACATTTGATTTGCTCAGATATAATAAACAAGATAACAAAAATAATGAAAGTTACAGTATTTGTTGTAATAATATATTTGAAGACGTTTAAAATTTCTCGAATAATTCATTACGGTACGGAAAGTTCCAGCAATTTGCCTTAGGGCACGATGCGATACACCACTAGTTTCTTTTTCAGTTTGCGTGTTGCTTTTTAAAATTAAATAAAAGAAGAACTTTACTGACGAGCAAAATTAAACTTAAAAACTTAAAAACGAACAAACTAAATTTTGATACAAAATATGAAAAGGGACTTTACTAACAAGCAAACTGAGACGGAAATAAGACTCTGCTAACAAGCAAACTGAAAAAATAAATAATAAGGGACTCTACTGACAAGCAAATTGAGAATAAAAATAAAAAAGAAACTGTACTGACGAGCAAACTAAAAATAAGAAATAAAATATAAAACAAACTCTACTAACAAGCAACATTAAGAAAAACTAATAAAAGGACTCTACTGACAATAATATTTTGGCAAAGTTTAGTATTATGTAGTATATTTAGTATTAGTTTAGTCCATTTGGATACAAAATTTGACGTCTGGACAACGTCTGAACCGATTTGGATGATACAAAAACCGTGTTGATTTGTATTGATCCAAACTTAGGAATTTTGTTAACATAACAGACGAATGTTATGGCAAGGTTATTTCCATACAAGTTCGTTCTAAATATTAGTAAAACCATGTGGTTGCAATAAGGCGTGTTTCTCAGGTTGCCGGATAGAAAACGTAACCTAGAAACCGCATAAAGTTAAATAACAGGGTCTTTCTGACCCAGCTTCATAACATACGGGTGACGTTGCTGTTTATGTGTAAAAAACCTGAATAAACAACAAATATATGACATTTTGAGAGTATTTAATGTGATTCAGTAGCATAACGTATGCAAGTTGGACCGTAACATAGCCTTGCTATAACATTTTTCTGTTATGCGGCAGATTAGTGCAATGGATTTAAATATAAAGTTTAACTTTTTTCAGAAATGAATACCTGAATAAATTTTAATTTACAAAATAGAAATTCACCTTTAATAGATCAATTAATATTTTCTCATAATCATTCAATATTAATTATTTTATTAATTACAATTTTAGTAGGATATATTATAAGATCTTTATTTTATAAAAAATTATATAATCGTTATTTACTTGAAAGACAAAACATTGAAATTATTTGAACAATTTTTCCTGCATTTTACCAAAATGTCCAGAAAGGGTTGAAACGTAAAGATATATAAAAAATTTTCATTTTCGATTATTTTTTTGTGATTACTATAACTTGCCCTACGGGAAGTGAAAAAACTTTCTGCTTGTATTGGCAAAACAATTGCTTTTGAGGATAAAAAATCATTACATCTTTCTTTATTTTCAATAAAATATTTTTGTAATTTTGGATTAAAAATTGAAAAAATTACCCAGGCTAAGCACAGTCTAAGCGACACTCTGGTACAAATGTTTACCCAAGTGCGTTTAGACTGCTCATGTACTGGAGCACTTATTCAATTTTGTGAAAACTATTGAAAAATGTGAAAATGCCGCCAAGCTAAGCACAGTATAAGTGAAAATGTCGCACGGAATTATTTGCAAATGCGTTTAGACTGTGACTATACGGGAGCACTTTTTCAATTTTGTGTAAATTATTAGGCAACTATTTTTTTTTTTGAAATTGAATTCGAAATGAAATAACGATTGCTAATGTAATAATTGATTTATGATTTACTTTTGATTCGCTCAGATATAACAAGATAGCAAAAATAATGAAAGTTACAGTATTTGTATTTATTTGATTAAAATTTCTCGAATATTTCATTCCAGCAATTTGCCTCAAGACACGATGCCATACACCACTAGTTACCTTCTGCCATCGTCTGAAGACAAATCCGAGGCGACCCCTTCGTCAATTGGCGAATCCGAACAAGAAGCAGCAGTCTGTTTATCACAATTGGGCGTACTGGCAACTTTACTTGTCCTAGAAATCTTTGGACAACTTCCCAGCAGCATATTGCTGCAATCGTCCTGAATTCCGCTGTCTTCCTTCAATTTCTGCTGCTGCTGCTGGTGCTGATGACGACTTGTAGTCGCTGATTTTATGTTCCTTGTCGATCCTGGTTTGATATCAATCGAGTTGGTGCTGCTTTGATCTAGAAAATTGAAGAAAACTTAAAAAAACTGTGTGTAAGTGTGAGTGTTTGTATGTGTGGATACAATCTTGCGTCGACGATTGTGGGAGCACGGATTGACCAATTTGAATGATTCCAAAGACATTCGATTCGTATTGATGGGGAGACGTGTTGGTTAGTTTTTGGCAAAGGTAGGTCTGGACGGAATTTAGGAAAACTTAAAAAAACTGATGTGCGTGTGTGAGTGTATGTATGGGTATGTATGTGCGGATACAATCTTGCGTCGACGATTGTGAGAGCACGGATTGACCGATTTGAATGATTCTAAAGACATTCGATTCGTATTGATGGGGAGACGTGCTGCTTAGTTTTTGGCAAAGGTAGGTCTGAACGTTTAGGCGGTACGGAACAAAACGTGTTGAAAAATGTCGTTCCTCAATGTGTTTACTAAATACTAAAATTACTAAACTATACAGTTTTGTAATAAAAAGTATGAAATATTTGCTACTATCTGAACAAAAAACGTGGAAAGCTTTTGATCGAAAACAGAACAATTTGATTAAAGGAGCTCCTCAGGACGCACTGTTTGTACTACAACTTTGTAATTTCAGTATAATGTTTCTCAAAGTGCTTACTAAATATAAAAAATACTAAACTATATAGTTTAGTAATAAAAAGTATGAAATATTTGCGTCTATTTGGTCAAAGTATATAGAAAACTCTTGAAAACAGAATACACACTCTAATTAAACGAGCTCCTCAGGACGCACCGTTTGTACTACAACTTTGTAATTTTGATATATTGTTGATCAATATGTTTACTAAATATAAAAAGTACTAAACTATATAGTTTCTTAACAAAAAGTATGAAATATTTGCGTCTATTTGATCAAAGTTCGTAGGAAACTCTTGAAAACAGTATATAGACACTTATTTGACAAGCTCTTCAGGACGTACCGTTTGTACTACAGCTTTGTAACTCCAGTATGTCATTTCTCAAAATGTCTACTAAATACTAGAAATACTAAACTATATAGTTTCTTAACAAAAAGTAAGAAATATTCGCGTCTATCTGCACAAAGTTCATAGAAAGCTTTAAGTCTTATTAAACGAGCTCCTCAGGACGCACCGTTTGTACTACACCTTTATAATTTCAGTATATTGTTCCTCAAAGTGTTTACTAAATATAAAAAATACTAAACTATATAGTTTTTTAGCAAAAAGTATGAAATATTTGCGAATATCTGAACAAAGAACGTAAAAACAGTACACAGAATATTATTAAAAAGAAAACCCAAAACAAATCGTATGTGTGCGTGTGTGTGTTTTTATGTGTATGTATGTGCGGATACAATCTTTCGTCGACGATTACGGGAAAACGCGTGAACCGATTTTAATGATTCAAAAAACATTCGACTCGTATTGACCGTGAGATGTGTTGATTAGTTTTTGGGAAAGGCAGGTCCAGACGATTCGGAGATACAGAGCAAAAAGTGTGGGAACTGGCAATTCGATTTTTGAGAGAACGGAGCGTCCGATTTGAATGATTCAAAAAACATTCGACTTGTATTGACGGAATGAAGAATTGATCGCATTTTTGGAAAGGCCAATACCTGCGGTTTCGGATATGCTGAGGAAGAAGTTGAAAAAAATTCCATTCAGTGGTGAAAAATTATCAATAAAAATCATGACTATTGATACAAATAAAATGATTGGTATACAAATGAATAATGAAATACAAATGAAGAATGAAATACAAATAAAATTATTGGTAGGCAGGTAAAATGTTGATCATGTATAAATCAAATTATCATTATTATAAGTTTTCGGGAGGCACCGTTTGTACTACAAGTGTGTTACTTTAACAATAGAATATATATTTAGTAACTTCTACCTCCAAAAATGTCGACATTTCTCGTATTGTGCGTGGGCACCCGTTTGTGACCTAAAATTCAAACTCGTCGATTGTGAATGTATGTAATTGTAATTGTAATGATTTCATTCGCAATAATGAATGAATAGATTTAATAACACATTACATGCACATTACAAGAACACTTTCATTTATTTTCTCAAATCCGTGTGGTGTAATTTATAATATTAATTTGCGTCATTTGTACTTGTAAGTTTTCACACCGATGGGTTTATTAACATTATGTAACAGATATATAAAAATTACAAAGTTGTAGTACAAACGGTGCGTCCTTAGGAGCTCGGGTAATAAGACTGAAAGCTTTTTATGTACTTTGTGCAGATAGTCGCAAAAATTTCTTACTTTTTGTTACTAAACTATATAGTTTAGAATTTTTAGTATTTAGGAAACATTTTGAGAACCAACATACTAAAATTACAAAGTTTTAGTACAAACGGTGCGTCCTGAGGAGCTCCTTTAATAAAACTGATAATGAAAGCTTTCTAGGTACTTTGCGCAGATAGTCGCAAATATTTTATATTTTTCATTTAAAAACTATATAGTTTAGTATTTTTAGTATTTAGTAAACATTTTGAGAGACAACATATTTAAATTACAAGGCTGTTGTACAAACGGTGCGTCCTGAGGAGCTCGTTTAATAAGACTGATCTAAGAATTCTTAAAAAAATTAGTTACCATTTATGTATTATAAAGCAATTTGCAATCAGACGTACAAATTTTGATAAAATCATTTTTAATTCAAAATTTTGTTTGAAAAGTCATCGATATTAGTATTTGCTTTTAAAATGGACATTTTGAAAAATAATATTGCCAAATTACAAGACTGTACTATAAATAGTATAGTAGTAATCAAATAAATACTAAACAAATTGCCTTAATGCACTTGAGTAAATTTTGTGGTTTGTTTAAAAAAATGTTAATAACTCGAATTGGATTAAAAAAATCATCAATTTTAGTATTTGTCGTTAAAATAGACGTTTTGAAACATAATATTATAAAGTTATTACACTATTTTATACAAAAAACCTAAAAATCCCACGCGCGAAAACAGCTTTACATCCTAAAGCCGCCATCACATGTGCTCGTCCCCATACAAAAGCCTTTACATTTGGCATAAACAAAAACGCAAGTGTGGGAGGGCATTAGCTTAAAGCGCGTTTCACATTGTGCAACTTATACAAAAATTATATAAATAAATAATTATAAATAAGTTAAAACGTTTTTTGATAAACTTGCGTGTTTTAAACATTTTTATAAATATTTTTTTCAGAAATATTTCTCCAAAAATGCGATTTTTGTATAAGATTTCCAAAAATCTTTGATTGGTAGTTTTTGACATTTTTTTTATCCTTTTTTTATTTTTTACTTGTCAAAGTCTTCCTCCTAAATTGGTCCCTGATTTTCCTCAATTTCGGAGGCGTAGCCTGGCTGTCAGCCGTTGATTTTCTGCTGGTGGTGCTGGAGGTGCTGTTAGTGCTGTGCAATTCCATACGCAGAGTAAAAAGGCGGACGCGCTCCTTGATCGACAACCAGGGCCTCGTGTCCTCATCACGGGCTATTTACATACATACATCTACACATGTTCATACATACACACATTCTATAGATACATTAGATAGAAGGAAATACATTTTTGGTGTAAGATCGAGAATAAATGAGATAAATGAAACTAAACTAAACTCTCAACACTATAACAGATATGATGACTTAAGTACTTGTAGTTTTTTCACTTTTTTCAATGTAACTTTTTATCGCAAAGTTTTTTTTGAAATCTGTTTTCAAATTTGGAAACTAGATGAAATTATTTAAAACCTTCACTAACATCATTTTCACAAAAAGTACAAAAACAGCTGCAAGCTCAAAAACAAACATCAAGATAATTTTGAAACCCTTCCCCATATGTATATTCTATGACATTGCACTTTTTTCACTAATTTTAACGTAACTTTTTTTTGCAAAGTTTGTTTCAAAATCTGTTTACGAATTTAGAAACTAGATAAAATTATCTAAACATCTCACTAACATCATTTTTATATAAAATTAACACAAAATTAACTATAAGCCCAAGAATAAGCGAGTCAATACCAAACACTACCTTAACATTTGTATCCCTTATAATGGTGTACTTTTGTTACTCTTTTGGGTGTAACTTCTTTTTGCAAAGTTTGTTTGGAAATCTGTTGGAAACTAGATAAATTTTACAAAAACTTTTCCTCACATACATTTTCTACAAAACTAACACAAAAAGAACTACAAACCTCACATTATACAAAATGAAAATGTAAACACACTTCTAAAGCGTTTACTTATAATATCCTTCATAACTTTTGAAGCGTGAAATTAAGCAAAACGCACCGGTAAAGTATATCCATCATAAGTTCTAAATTATTCCTTTTTTATGAATGGTGTTTGAGGAAAATTTGTACATAAATAAATTATTTCAAATATTATCTAACATTATAACATCCTACAGCAACTCGGTATACTTTAAAATCGTCAAAAAACACAGAATTGATCTAAATTAAGCAAAAAGACATGGACAAGGTATATCTAACATAAATCCTAAATTATTTGTTTGTTATGAATAGTGTTTATGGAAAATTTGTACAAAATTAAATTATCTATATTATTTACAAACATTGTGATAACCGACAACAACTCGGTATACTTTAAAATCCTTCAACAAAACGTCTGAACGCTCCAAAAATGAATCTATAATCCCCTTAAATTAAATTAGTACAAAATTAAATTTATTGTGTGAAATTCAAGTCCATACAGCAACTCGCTATACTCCAAAAAAATAAAGAATGGTTGTAATATTTACCTCAAAAATAATTCTACTTATAAAACTTCTCGCAATCGCTAAAAAAAATTATTTAAAAAAAACTGACAGTAAAAATACAAAATTACAAAATTGACACATCAATTGTTTCTTTGTCGTAATTTAGTAAATTATTTACAAATTTGAGTTAATTATTTTATAGTAGATATTGTATACTATGTATATTGTATAAAATACTCATATAATTCTATAAATATGTATATTTTCGCGGAAACAATAAATTTGGACGTCGTCCAATGCCAAAAAACTTTATCATTTGCGAATTCTATAAATAAAATCGCACACTTGTTTATATTAAATCTAAATCTTGCACATGTTCTGTTTATTTTCAAACAGAAACAGAAAGGAAAAATAAAAAATGAATTTGGAAAAAAAACTTAGCAACTCCTCTTCATATATCAAAAATTTTAGTCACTATAAATGTAAGTAAATTTTAATAATAAATAATAAAAATTGGTATAAATTTTGATTATCGAATAAGGGTACAAAAATAATATACATACAGAAAGATATGTAGATGTTCTTGTGTTCTTTACAATTTTAATCAAAATTTTGTATTGGAGTTTATAAAACTAATTATGAGGATTTTTAGTAAATTTTATCTAGTTTCTTCTAAACTAAATCAAAGAGAGTGCCCGGAAAAAACTTTTTATGTAATTTACAAAAATGTATTGAAACGTTCTCTTCATATATTGAACAATTTAGCCACTATATATAATTGCGATTTCAAATGCGTTAAGCTCAAAATTTTGTTAAAGATCATAAAAAACTATTTTTGCAAAAATTTAGTAAATTTTATCTAGGTTCTCCAAAACTTACTCAAAAAGAGTACCCGAAATAAACTTTTCAAGTTATTCAAAAAATGTAAAAAAAAAAATCTAGTCTAACTCTTTATATATTGAAAATTGAGTTATTATATAATTGCGCTTTCAACCGTGTTTTATTCAAAATTTTGTTCAAGAGCATAAAAAACTATTTTTGCAAAAATTTAGTAAATTTCATATAGTTTATCCTAAACCAAATCAAAAAGAGTGCCTGGAACAAACTTTTTGTGTTATTTGAAAAAATGTGAAAAATGTCACGCACAATCCAGTCACAATCGAACCATTTTTGCACAAAGAGAAATACAAGCCTAAACCTAAAGACAATTTTTGATATACTATTTTTAATGTAACTCTTGTTTGCAAATTTTGTTTCAAAATCCGTTTTCAAATTTGGAAACTAGATAAAATTATCTAAAACTCTCACTAATATCACTTTTACATATAATTATTACAAAAAAACTACAAACCTAAATGCAATCATCAATACCTAAATACAACCTGCAATCACCGATTGCTTTTTCGCTCTCACATTAATTGTAATTTTAAAGTATACCGAGTTGCTGTAGGGTTTTGTAGTGTTAGAAAATTTTATACATACTTAAATTTTGCACAAATTTGCCGAATACAACATCAACATCGGACGAACGCTTCAAAAGTTACAACAGATCAAACACACCCCAAACAATTTGTCAACTCTATAAAATCTCACGAAAATTATATATTTTCAATTACAATTTTAAAGTATACAGAGTTGCTGTAAGGCTTTATGATATAAGAAAACTTTGTACACAATTTCATTACGTAAAAATTTCCAAATTTCAAATACATCCCTTACTTTAAACCAACCGTTTAAAAACTACAATAAATATACCAAAAAAATACACAATATCGTTTTACCTGAATCATCGGACATGGTAACATCATAACTAGTGTCATCAAATCCGGACAACATAATTTAAAAAATAATAATACACAACACACTAAGACATTTGTAAAAAATAAATATAAATAAATAAATAAATATAATCCTAAAAATTTACAAAACTAACACATTATTAGTTAATAAAGAATTTAAGTTAATTTAATAATAAATGATGTTTGGGAAGCGAAATTTTGTTTTCTGTTGTATTTTGGACAAACTGTCAAAAATGTAATTGATATAAAATTATATATACATGTATAAATAATTATAAATACATGTATAAATTTTTATATATACATATTTGATACAAATATGTAAAGTTCTATAAATATTTTAATTTTTAAATTTAAGTTGCACAATGTGACGCAGACTTTAAGCTAAAGCCCTTCCACACTTTACGTTTTGTATTGGACGCTCAACAATTTGTGTGAGACTTTGTATGGGGCTGAAGAAGTGTGGTGGCGTCTTTAGAATGTAAAGCTTGCTTTTCGCGTGGGATTTTTAGGTTTTTTTGTACAAAATTGAGTAAACTTATAATATAAACTTATATAATTGAGTAAGTTTTATAAAAAGTATGATATTGATTTATTGTCGTTTAAATAATTATATGACATCATATACTTAGACAGGAACATAATTTTAGATAAATTTTTGAATATTTTGACTAAAAATTTGGTAAAATATTTATAAATTAATAAATTCAATATGTATGAATCAATTTATGCTCGCAAATAACATAAATTTTTTTTTCAAGTTATTGGCACCAAATTTGGCAAAACTAAGACAATATCCATAATATTACCATCAAAACAAATCCAATGCCTTTGCTTTCAAATTGTCCCAATTACTTTCATTAAAAATTTGTTTTTTTTTTAAGATTTGATTTAAATATAATTTGTTACTCACATTGACTCGTCGACTCGTCATTATCATCAGATTCTGGGTCAGTTTTGTTGACATTTTCCTGGGATTTTCCAGCATCCATATCCGACCAATTTTTCACCTTTCCTTGGACTTCTTTATAAGCATTCAGCCTAAAAAATAAAACAACATTAATGAACAATTTATTAATAGACATGTAAAGCCTCGGTTCAAATATATTTTAAATTTTAGGTATTAGCTCTTAAAAAACCAATCAGGAACAAAATCTGAAGTCCCACTCCAAAGATCGAATTTTAATAATATTTAAATTTCGAAAATTCGATACTAGAAAATAAGTCTTTCATCGTTTTTACCTACAAAATACTATATATCTGATTACTCTTTTGAAATCCAAAGTCTTTTTTATATTTTAATCTGAAACTTTTATTAACAAAATTCAAAGATGTAAAAAACTCAAAAGATTATGATAAAATTTCACATCCACAAAACCTAAAATTTATTTAATTAAAATCCAAACGATATAAACTTAATTTTAATCATAAAATCCAAAGTCTCACAATTTTGCATCATACAGAATCGATAAAAACTAGCTGTAAGTGGAATTCTGTCTTAAGGCATTAAGGCATCGTGCCTTAAGGCAAATTGCTGGAACTTCCTGTACCAAAAATTATTATTTTTTTAAAAACAATTAACATTTTTGAAAAAAAAATTACTTCGAAAAAATTAGATTTCAGAGAAAATATTATAATAATATAAATTTGGAACGGCTAGACCTGCCTTCGCCAAAAATCAGCACGTCTCCTTATCACGTCTCCTTATCAATACGAATCGAATGTTTTTTGAATTATTCAAATCGGTGGATCCGTGTTCCCGAAATCGTCGACGAAAATTTGTATCCGCACATACATACACACACACACACATACATCCATTTTTTCTAAGGTATGCCAAAATGTTCAGAAACTCCTGAAACGTAAAGATATATAAAATTTTTCATTTTCGATTTTTTGCGATTACTATAACTTGCCCTACGGGAAATTAAAAAGAAATTTTAACAGAATCCATTATTCAAATACATTATTAAATTCATGAAATTTTTCACTATTTATATTTAAAAATTAAAGAACTTATAAACAATTTGTTTAAAAAGTTTAGTAAACAAAATCCAAAGTTTAACAAATTATAATATGAATAATAAGTTGAATGAGATTGTAACCTTAACAAAATCCTAGGCATCTATTCTGAAACTTTTTACTATTTCTTTTACCAGAAATCCAAAATCTCAGTAAAGTTTAATTAACAAAATCCAGAAAATCCATCTTTTGACCTTAAAAATTTAATTACCATTTTGAGCCTCAGAATCCAAAGTATCTTCTTATCAATCAACATAATCTAACTATTATTAGTAACTCTGTTTTTATTATTTACCTTATCCAAAATCGAAAGATGTAGGTCTTGGTATAAAATTTTAAACTCCTAGCCTAGTCTAAAAACATTTTGTTTTAAATAAAAACCAAAATCTTAAAAAGCCACTAAATGATCTTAAATTTTAACATCCAAGTGCCATGAAAACTTTTCACTATTTTCAATAACAAAACCTACACAAGTAAAATTTTGAAACACTCTCTACTGTTTTATTTGTACATAATCCAAAGCCACATATAAAAAAATAATAATAATAAGTTTGATTAACTCTAAATTGCAAAAAAATCCAAAAAAATCTAACTAATTCTAAGTCATAAAATAGATTCTACTTGCACAATAAAAACTTTCCACAATGTTCCCGAACAAAATACAAAGTTCTGTTATAAAAATTAGGGGTTCGGATCACAAAATCTTTTCACAATTTTCCTAAACAAAAGCTTCTGAAGAACAAACTCTTAGTAATATTTCAAGATGTAAAATCCTGCATATTTTTTCCAGAATTTCCACAAACCTACTAACCAAGGCAATTTCCGAGCCCATTCGATTCGATCGAGAACTCGGTCAAGTGGGGAAATCCCCAAAATAGAACTCGCTCATTTTGTCAGACATTAGGGCGACGTTACACGGAACGGTAAAATGAACCAGAAATAAAACTAGCTGTAAGTGGAATTCTGTCTTAAGGCAATTAGGGCATCGTGCCTTAAGGCAAATTGCTGGAACTTCCCGTACCAAAAATTATTATTTTTTTTTTAAAACGATTAACATTTTTGAAAAAAAATTACTTTGAAAAAATAAGATTTTTGAGAAACTATAAATTGGACAAAAAATTAGTTTTATTTTGAAAAAAAAAATTTTTTTTTTAAAAATTTTTTTTTTAAAAAAATTTGTTTTTTTTGAAAAAAAATTTTTTTTTCTTTATTTTGACATATTGTGGAAGATCTGAACTTTTTTTTCAAAGCAATCGTACTGCTTTAACTACATAGGGACAAAATATAAAGCGCGTAAGCGCCGCGTCGCTGTCTAACGCATAAGCATTGGTACGGAACCGATAGGAATGTTAACAAAATGTATACTTATTGTTAAAATCTCTATAAAATGTCTGATAATTTGATGTGCATATGTCTAATGATCATTTTTGACCGCCAAATGGCTCATTTTTTTACTTTTTCCTCTATATCTCCGAAACCGCTGGACCTACCTTCATGAAAGTTGTATCGATTCTTCATCTTGTCAATACAAATAAAATGTTTTTTGAATTATTAAAATCGGACGCTCCGTTCTCTTAAAAACTGAGTTACCGTTTTCGGAACTTTTTGCCCCGTATCTTCGGAACGGCTTGACCTGCCTTTGCCAAAAACTAATCAGCACGTCTCCTTATCAATACGGATCGAATGTTTTTTGAATTATTCAAATCGGTTGATCCGTGTTCCCGAAATCGTCGACGAAAATTTGTATCCGCACATACATACACACACATACATACATACATACATACACACACACATACACACACACACACACACACACACACATACATCCATTTTTTCTAAGGTATGCCAAAATGTTCAGAAACCTCTGAAACGTAAAGATATATAAAAATTTTCATTTTCGATTTTTTTGCGATTACTATAACTTGCCCTACGGGAAGTTAAAAAACAGTCACATCGTAAGCCATTTCAAGTCATTCTGAATCGTTTGAGCTATTATCTTAAAAATAGATGTATGCGACCTTTCGTGAAAGTTTTTGCAAAAACAGCTGAATCGATTTCAAAAATTTTAAAGATGTTACATCAAACTCGATAACAAGGAGTCTTGATTACATAATATTATAGAAGATTTAATTATGTACAAATTTGACCAACATTTCATTTATTTTAGGCGAACCGTTTCAAAGTTGCAAGAGATAATATAAATAAAAGTACTTTTAACGCTCTTGGACTAAAATACTATTTTTAAGTGTGAATTTAAAGTACACCGAGTAGCTGTAGGTCATCATATTATTAGACAATATTATACATAATGTAATTTTATGCAAATTTGCCAAATATTTAATTTATTTTGGACGAACTGTTTAAAAGTTACAAGGGATATAATAAATAAAAGTTTAGTCAAATCAGTAACAGTCCTAACAGAATAAATAGTATCTCCATCTAGTGTAATTGTTCTGGTTATACAAATATTCAATTATAATTAATAAAATAATCAATTGAATCAATAAATAAGTTATTAAATATGTTAAAAGTTAAAAATAAGTTAAAAGTGATTAAATAAATAATTTGAAATTACTTAGTCATACAAATATAAGGAGTCTTGATTGGGTTTGCAAAACAATCCGTCGAACAGTTTCTTTATAATTACCAGAAAAGAGCACAAGTTCATATGTTTCCGCCTAAACAAATAAATTTTATAAATTTAAATGGACAAAACGTTTAAATTTAAGAAATAATTATTTCCAAATCAGCAATTCACTGTATATTGGTTATTTTAATAATAACATTAAATGTATAATATAAAGTTGATATTTTGAAATCAGTTTCATGCAACGAATGCCCATGATCCCGACTATTTTATTTTCTTTAAGCAAACACAAAACTAATATATAATATGTATGTATATATACATAGTGATTTTAATGTTCTGAACCTCAGAAATTATATTTATTTAACGCAGTAGTAATCCGTAGAGCCGTTTCTTTGCAATTAGTTATTGCCTCATTAAAATTTAATGAGCCTGAAACATTGCAACCAAAGTAACAATTATATTTTAGGTAAGAGTGTAGTTTGTATTTTTTTCAAATTAAAATATTTCCTGCATAATTTTGAAGTAGTATATATATATATATATATATATATATATATATATATATATACTACTTCAAAATTATGCAGGAAATATTTTAATTTAAAAAAAATACAAACTACACTCTTACCTATATATATATATATGTATATAGTGTTAAAAAGACTATAGTTAGTTTGATAATGGAATTGTCATTCGTTCTAATAATAATAATGACAGACGTGTTCTAGATATCGAAAACTAATCGATATATATATATATATATATATATATATATATATATATATATATATATATATATATTGGTGTGCTCTTTAACCTTCACCTGAGAACATTTTATTGCCCCAGATAAATTAGGGAAAGGAATCAAATTAAATCTTCTTTTGACGTGATTGTTTTTTTTCTTGAAAAAATAACAAAAATAAGTAGTTTTGTATGTGATTAAGTTTGTTTTTTACTCATTAATAAACTTTTAGATTAATAAAATTATTTTAATTAAATACCCATAATCTCGCGCTTATATGTTGTCCTAAGTTTTTCATTTCATTTTTCTAATATTATTTTAATAACTCAAATATTTTGTTCAGGACACTCTTTTTAAATTAGCTTAGCAGAAACTAGATTATGCAATGCAAAATAAATGCATTCGGGACACTTTTGTACATTTTGCTAAATAACTCAAAAACTTTGTATTGGGCACTCTTTTATAGTTAGCTTAGTAGAAACTAGATAAAATTTACTTCAATTCCATATCAACAATCTTCTATACTTGCATATATCTTTTTTATGTTATCTGCATTTTCATCCTTTTTGTAATATGATGATTCACTTCATTAAATATGTGTCATCCTAAGATAAAATCAATTTAACACAGTTTCATTTTTTATTCAGTAAAATATAACAGTGGTTTTTCTCACACTGCATTATTCTTATTTTTATGATTATGATTATTATTATTTTATCTCGAGTTCTTTTCTTGAATGTGCAATTTCTAAAATCGCTGATACGGAACTAATGCGTTTTCGAGGTGAAATGTTACACCGGAGATAAATGCAACGGTAATGGTAATTGGATGTGGTTTTTAAGTATATCGAGTTGATGTAGGGCATAAAGGAGTTAGACAATATTATAAACGATTTAATTTTGTACAAATTTGCCAAATATTTTGTTTATTTTTGAAGAAAAGTTTAAAAGTTACAAGAGATATTATAAATAAAGAACTACATACACTATTTTTACTCGCACGTTGTTCCTACAGCAAGTAGGGCATTGCAATATTAGACAATATTTTCATTAAAAACTATGTTAAATAGTTTATAAAAGAAAATAGTAAATTTTATCTAGTTTCTGCTAAGCTAACATAAAAAAGTGTCTGAAAGAAAATTTTCGATTTATTAAAAAAATGTAAAAAAATGTCCCAAATCATTTTATAGCAAACTTTGCATAATTTAGAGTTCATATGAAATTAATTAAAAATTTTTGTATAACGCTATATTAAACAGTTTTTAGGAATATGTTGTATATTTCATCTAGTTCTTGGTAAGCTAACTAAAAAATAGTGTCTTCGACAAAGTTTTTGAGTTATTTAATAAAATGTAAAAAAATGTCCCGTAATCTTTTAAGGAAAACTTAGAACAATACTAAGGGCAAGTTCACATGTCATTTATTAAATTTTTTATATAAGACTATATAAAACTGATTACAAGGATATGTTACAAAATTTATCTAGTTTCTGCTAAGCTAACATAAAAACAGTTTTCTAAACAAAGTTTTTGAGTTATTCACAAAAAATTGAAAAAACGTCTTGAATCTTTGCATAACAAAGTTATAATCAGGATAAATTATAAGGGCGAGTTTCCATCGCAGTTTTTTCATAATTTTCTTATAAATCTATTATAAACTGTTTATAGGGAAATGTAGTAAATTTTATATGGTTTCTGCTAAGCTAACAAAAAAGAGTGTCCTGAACAAAGTTTTCGAGTTATTCAGAAAAATGTAAAATATGTCGTGGTAACTTAGTTAACTTATTATTAGAAAAATATATAAGGACAAGTTTACATGAGATTTATTCAAAATTTATATATAAGACTATATTAAACTATTCATGGAGATATGTTGTAAAATGTATCTAGTTTCTGCTAAGTTAACAAAAAAAGAATGTCTTCGACAAAGTTTTCAAGTTATTCAGAAAAATGCCAAAAAATGTCCCAAAAATGTAAAAAATAAATGCACTTGGATTCAATTTTTACATACATTTATAAACTAATCTTAAATTTTTCAGAAAGTTTCGACATAAAACTAAATGACATCATCAGTGGAACTAAAAAAAAAATTGATATAGATTTTAAAAAAGTATACAAAAATAGTGAAAACTATATTAAAATTAAAAATATATAGAAAATACATAGAAAAAATAAAACTCAAACTTTAAAAATATTCAATTAACAAAAACTAATACTATTTATATTATATTGTATATATTATTTATTTATTTATTATTATATATTTTTTATTTATTTTATTGTGTTTATTTTGTATAAATTTAACTTTTATTTAGATAGTTTTGTAAAAAAAATCATTTAAAAAACAATCAAAAATTTAACATTATTCTGTACTGAAAGAGCAACTTGCCTAAAGCCAATTCTAGAGCAACTTTTTACATGTGGGGTATCATTTCAAAGGTGTAATCGAGCACAATCTAAATATACTAGTTATTCTATTACACTTTTGTATTTTTGATAACTTTTTTCTATATATAAATAACATTTTACCAATTTTCTCATAATTTTTTAGCTTATATCAATTTGTAAATTTGCAGATGCACTGATGATGACATAAGAATAATTAGTTGGAACGTTTGAAATATTAAAAATAAGTCAACAAGTCTTTGTCTATATATTATTTAAGTATCGCCTTGAAAAAATCTCTTCGTATCTCAACACCAAAACTAACCTAACCTAACCATACATAGATAAATAAATATATATATATATATATATATATATACATATATACATATATATACATATATACATATATATATATATATATATATATATATATATATATATACATACTCTACAAGTCTTTGACCATATAATATTTAAGTATCGCCTTGAAAAAACCTCTTCGATTACCTCAACTCCAAAACTAACCTAACCTAACCATACATAGATAAATAAATAAATAAATAAATATATATATATACACGTATATATATATATATATATATATATACATATATACATATACACATTACAAACTAATCTACAACTCTATCTAAATATCACTCAAATATCATCTTAGAAAACCCTCTTCGTATAACTCAACACCAAAACTAACCTAACCTAACCATACACAGATAAATAAATAAATTTATTTCTACTTACTCATTTAATGCAACCATCTCGTTAAAGGTAACAGGTTGTGTCCTGAACCTATCGGCAGCCCTTCTTCTAGGAACAGCACCACCTGACCCATTTTCCAAACCACTGGAAGCTCCTCCGACTAACCTGGAGATTCTTTCAGCAATACTCTCAGTAACTGGTGTGGGAGACGATGAATTATTCCTGGATGTAGATGTCTCGTTGTCTAAGTTTTGATGGTTGTGGTTGTCGACAGCAATTAGAGGCTGAAAGTAAAAGTAGTAATAGATATATTAGGGTCTGAGTCGAATAACTTGAGATGGTAAATGACTTTGGTTCTTTTAATTAAAGTCTCCTTAGAACTTGATTGATAGAAATGAGTGGTTAAGGAAAAAATGTAAAAGGAGTGATAAATATGTAGGAGATTTATTATTCTATCTTTTACCCCTTGATCATCCGTCATGCTCCGTCTCTTCATCAAAATGCTCGCCAATTCAGAATCAGCAGCAGCAGCAGATTTTGTTCTCTGCAAATTTGTCGAACCACTTCCTCCAGTACTTCGTCTCTGGACAACTTCATTTAAAGCTGCAGCAAGATCCTGAGGCAGAGCAGCACCTTCAACAAATCCCCTTTTTGGAGAATCCCTCCTTGATGAGTTCCTGGACTTCAAAATAGGCTTCCTCGGTTTGTTGTACTCATCAGCCTCGTCACTTTCGGTGGACGACTTCTTTTTTAATATCGGACGTGGGGCTTCCAGATCTAAAGATGAGGCTGCTGCACTTTCTTCGCTTAGACTCTTTTTTTTCAAAATTGGTTTGACCGGGTCGAAGGATTGGTTGAGCTGGTACTGGAGACAACCTGAGAGAAAAGAGGTATATAAAATTCAAAAGTGGTTGGTGGTTTATTTTTTTCTTTACCTTCGGAGTAGGACAAGCCTCCTGAATGGTCACTGGCTTTTTTCAAAATTCCATGATGGGGTTCAGGCGAAGAATCCCTGGATTTGTCCCTGTGGTCTTCGGAGTGGCTTCGTCTTTTTAAAATTGGACGCATCACTCCGCAACAATCTTCTGTAGAAACACCACCTTTGAGAATACCTGGAAAAATTAAAAAAATAAAAATAAAATGTTAAAGTTTGTATTAAAATTGTTCGGAATAAAAAATATGTACTAGATTATTGCTTAATTGTTTTTTAAATTGAAAATGATTTTAAATAGCGTATGCACCAACTTTATTAATTATAAAATAGACATTTAGATATTTTGTAACTGTTGTTGTATTGTATTTGTACCCATTGTAACTAATAACATTATGTTTTTTTTTTAAATAATATGGTTAATATAAAATGCTTTTATTTATACCGTTTGCTCTCGCTTTATTATATATTATAATTTCGGAGAGTTTTTTTACATTTTTCTAAATAACTCAAAATTTTTGTCCAGGACACTCTTTTTTTAGTTAGTTTAGCAGAAACTAGATAAAATTTATTAAAATTCTATATATACTGTCTTATATACTTTGATACAATTTTTTTGATTAATTTGACTAGCCCTAATGTTTTTTGTATATTTCCAATATATGGTTTCGGGACATTTTTTTTACATTTTTCTAAATAACTGGAAAACTTGTTCCAATATACTCTTTTAAATTTAGTTTAGCAGCAACTAGATAAGATTTACTATATATCCCTATACATATTTTTTTTAATAAATCCAATGCGAATTCGCTCTTATATACTGCCCTAATATTTTATAAGCTTACCATATCAGGCCAGAATTCGGGATGTTTTTTAACAATTTTTTTTAATAACTCGAAAAGTTGGTCCAATACACTATTTTTCGGTAAGTTTAGCAGAAACTAGATAAGATACACTACATTTCTCTATAAACAGATTAATATAGTTATATATAAAAGTTTTATATAAATCCAATGCAAACTTGCATTTATATATTGTCCTTAGTTTTCATACAAGAATTCGGGACATTTTTTGAAATTTTTCGGAATGACAAAAAAAAATTTCATCGGGAACTCTTTTTTAGTTAACTTAGCAGAAAACAAATAAAATTTATAACAATTCCCTATACACAGTTTAATGCAGTCTTATATAAAAAAATTGAACAAATCCAATGCGAACTCGCTCTTATATTCTGCCTAAGTTTTCCATGCAAATTTCGGGACATTTTTATACATTTTACTGAATAACTCAAAAATTTTGTACCGGGTACTTTTTTTAGTAAGCCTAGCAGAAACTAGATAAAATTTATAACATCACCATATGAACAGTTTAATACAGTCTTATATAAGGTTGTCAAATATCTCCCTTCCGCCTTTTTGTATTATAAACCAAGAGCAAAAAAGCGGAAGGGAGATATTTGACAACCTAATATAAAGATTTTGAACAAATCGAATGTGAACTCGCCTTTATATATTGTCCAAATAAATTTTCCTAGTCCTAACAAGTTTTCCATACGAGGTACAAATTCGGTACAATTTTCTACATTTTTCCAAAAAACTTAGAAATTTTGTATCGGGTACTCTTTTTTATTTAGCTTAGCATACACTAGATAAAATTTACTACGAATCCATTAAAACAATCTTATATACTCCGATATAAAAAATTCAGTTTCATACAGTCTTATATAAAAATTTTCAATTAATCCTATGAAAACTCGCGTTTATATTTTGCTCTAAGTTTACCATATCAGGCCAAAATTCGGGACATTTTTTGGCAGTTTTTTGTATAACTCGAAAACTTGGTCCAATACTCTCTTTTTAACTTAGCTAAGCAAAAACTAGATAAAATTTACAACAATTTCCCATAGGCAGCTTAATATAGTCTTATATAAAAAATTTGAACAAATCCAATGCAAACTTGCCTCTATATGAAGTTTTGCTGATCCTAATCCTAAGAAGTTTTCCATAAAAGGATACGGGTCATTTTTTTAAATAACTTGAAATTTTTGTTCAGGACATTCTTTTTTAGTTAGCTTAGCAGAAACTAGATGAAATTTACTATAAATCCACTTAACAAAACATATAAATTATATTGCATTATATAAATCCAATGCAAACTCGCAGTTATATATTTTTCATCAAGACACCGATACACTCACAATCAAGTGAAGAAATTAAAAAGAGTGCCCTTAACTTTAAGGGCAAAATTGACCATCATTCAAACGAACTGATGGCAAGTCTTTACAACACCACATATAATATAATACAAACAAGAAAGCATTTAATAGATCTAACACTTTAATCAATAATAGGTTGCTCTATCATATTATCTATGATAGGTGTGTGCATATGTAGTCTGTGTAATGTACATTGTTTATAATTGTATGTATATATTTGAGTTTCTTTTTTTCTTTATTATACAATAATTTAATTGAGATATAATTTAGTACATTAATAAAAGGTGAACCACTGGGTTTTCCTTTTAAAATTTAATCTGTTATTTGTCAAACTAATTACTCAATGTCTTTCTATTTAGACATATTGTAATTTATAAGAAAATAAAAAAATAATAAATAAATAATTATTATTACCGTGAGGTGGTGAATCTCCAGCATAATCCTCAACAGTATAGTTAAAGTCTTCATCCTCGCTCCTGCTAGTTTTTCTCTTCAAAATGCCATGATGATGATGATGATGATGTCCTGAAGACCTGGCTGTGATATCCAAGGAACTCCGACGTCCTCTGGTTTCCGATTGTTGAATATTTGTGACTTCTTCCATCGATAAACGTTTTTTCAATATACCTTGTCGACTTGCATGTTGGGATTTCTCCGACTCTAAAACCACCTAAGAGAAAATGATATATGAAAACATATTATTTACACCACTAACTGTGTAAGTCTACTTAAGGGTTTATGGTCCAATTTATTGTATTTTAGTTGAACACATGCAATTCTAAATTTTCACCCTCCTACCACAAATACTTATTTCGTAATAATAATTTCAACTTTCGTAATAACAATTTTAATGTGTCAACTCATTTTTTATCTTGCTTTCAGTCAATGAATATTTTTTTCACTAAATTTTGATTAAAATTTACTTTGTACTCTGTACTTTATTTTGCTCGTCAGTAGAGTCCCTTTGTCACCTGTATTAATCTTTATACCCTAAATGTATAAATCAGTATCCAATTAATTCGGTACAACTTTGTTGCCGCCACTATAGTAAAGAACTCGCTTTGTAAAAACGGCGGAGGCAAAGTTGTACACCCAAAAAATTCATATAAAATTTAACAAAACTCGAGAACGGCTGAACCGATTTGGCTGATTTTAGTCTTGAAATATTAGCCATAGTACAAAGAAGTCTTGGCACACTAGAAAATATTTAAAAGTTGCTTGTCAGTATCCAATTAATTCGGCACAACTTTGCTGCCGCCACTTTTGTAAGGAACTCGCTTTGTAAAAACGGCGGAGGCAAAGTTGTACACGCAAAAAGTTCATAGAAATTTAATAACACTCGAAAACTTAATTTATCTACTAACTAGTTGTAAGTGGCCGTAGGGTAGTTATAGTAATGGGCTGAAAATCGCAAATGAACATTTTTGCATTTCTCGACGTTTTGAAGGTTTCTGAACATTTTACTGGCATACCTCAGAAACCAAATGGATGTGTGTGTGTGTGTGTGTTTTGTATGCCCGCATTTTTTCGTTCACGTTTTCGGGCGCACGGATCAACCGATTTGAATGGTTCATTCAACATTCGATCCCTATTGATAGGGAAATGTCCTGATTAGTTTTTGGCAAAGGCAGGTCCAGCCGTTACAGAGATACGGAGCAAAGAATGCAGAAAATAGAAATCGAGTTTTTGAGAGAACGGAGTATCGGATTTGAATGATCTAAAAAAACAATCGATTTGTAATGATTGGGAGAAGAGGTGATTAGTTTTTGGCAAAGACAGGTCCCGCCATTTCGAAGATACAGAGCTAAATGTTAAAAAAATGGCAGTTTTTGAGAGAACTAAGCGTCCGCTTTGAAGGATCTAAAAAACTTTCTGCTTGTTAACTTTCCGTAGGGCAAGTTATAGTAATCGCAAAAAAATCGAAAATATTTTTTTTTATATATCTTTACGTTTCAACGGTTTCTGAACATTTTGGCATACCTTAGAAAAAATGGATCTATTTGTGTGTGTGTGCGTGTGTGTGTGTGCGGATACAAATTTTCATCGACAATTTTGGGAACACGGATCAACCGATTTGAATAATTCAAGAAACATTCGATTCGTATTGATAAGAAGACGTGCTGATTAGTTTTTGGCAAAGGCAGGTCAAGCCGTTTCGGAGATACGGGACAAAAAGTGCCTAAAACGGTAACTCTGTTTTTAAGAGAACGGAGCGTCCGATTTTAATTATTTAAAAAACATTTTACTTGTTGACAAGATGAAGAATTGATCAAATTTTCATAAAGGCATGTCTAGCGGTTTCGGAGATCTAGTAAAAAAAAGTAAAAAATGCCATCTGGCGGTCAAAAATGATCATTAGACATATGCACATCAAATTATCAGATAAATTATAGAGATTTTAATAATGAGTATAAATTTTGTTTACATTCCTATGGGTTTCGTACCAATGTTTATCCGTTAGACGGCGGCGCTGCGCTTACGCGCTTCGATATTTCGTCTCAATGCGTTTAAAGCAGTACGATTGCTTTGAAAAAAATTCAGAATTTCCAAAATATGTCAAAATAAAGAAAACATTTTTTGTCAAATTTTTTTTTCAATAAAAAAGAATTTTTTTGTAAAATTTATAGTTTCTCAAAAATCTAATTTTTTCGAAGTAAAATTTATTCAAAAATGTTAATGGTTTTAAAAAAAATAATAATTTTTGATACGGGAAGTACCAGCAATTTGCCTTAAGGCACGATGCCATGCACCCCACTAGTATCGACAAAACAATTGCTTTTGAGGATAAAAAATTATTACATCTTTTTTTATTTTCCATAAAATATTTTTGTAATTTTGGATTAAAAATTGAAAAAATTACCCAGGCTAAGCACAGTCTAAGCGCCACTCTGGTACAGATGTTTACCCGAGTGCGTTTAGACTGTGACTGTACGGGAGCACTTTTCCAATTTTGTGAAAACTATTGAAAAATGTGAAAATGTCGCCAAGCTAAGCACAATATAAGTGAAAATGTCGCACAGAATTATTTGCAAATTCGTTTAGACTGTGACTATACGGGAGCACTTTTTGAATTTTGTGTAAATTCAACTATTTTTTTTTTAAAATTGAATTTGAAATGAAATGACGAGCGTTGATGTTCTGGAGATAAATTGATTTATGATTTACATTTGATTTGCTCAGATATAACAAGATGGCAAAAATCATTAACCTTACAGTATTTGTTATTAACGTTTGAAATTTCTCGAATATTTCATTACGGTACGGGAAGTTTCAGAAATTTGCCTTAAGGCACGATGCCATACACCATTAGTTCACTTTTATTATTCTATTCCACTTACTTCTGGTGAGAAAGTAACAGGCAACGTACAAGTACCACTCTTCCTCTTCAGAATAGAAATAGGTTTCTGTTCCTCAACCTCGCACATGGCAGCAACCTGACTTTTCCTCTCAACCGTAGTCTTTTTTTCACCACTTGTAACCTTAGAAGAAACCACTCTCCTGATCTTCAATTTTTCGACTTTCAGAAGGGCATCCTTCGTCCTCTGCGTGAGGACGTCTACTCGGTGGTTCTCCTGGTGATCATGACTGGTGGTGGATTTTGGAGTCGGTGATTGGTTTTCTGGTGGTGGTCGTTGGGTTATTGTAGGTCGATGGTGGTTTGGTTTGCAGAGACTGGCGCTTCTTTGTGGTGAACGGCGGTTGGTGGAGGAGCTGGTGGTTGTAGTGGTAGAAGAGCTGGTGGTGTTGTTGGTAGGGGCGAGAAGACGTCTCGAGCGGCTTCTGTTGCGGTCGTCGAAGTCTGTAAAAAATTATAAAAATTTGTTTTAAATACAGTTTTTTAGAAGCATTTTGAAAGTTTTTGATGATTTTTTTATTATTATATAATAGTTATTATTAACATGTTGATCACCATGGTATCAGATTTTTTTCTGACTTTTTGGTTACTTTATTAGATAATTTAATTAAAAATGTATTAAGAAAACTCGTGCACCAAAGAATTTTTTTTATCAAAATTTGCCACTGTTTTTCATGTCACTCATATATGACTGACATGGCCCTTCACTAATTATTTTATTATATTAAAACTTTTTTCCCAACAAGCAGTGCCTAGTATATGTGCCGTTCAGTGCACACATCGACTAACTCCGAAAGTCAGAAAGTGGAGAAAAGCGATAAAGTAATGTATATTGCTTTTAAAAATTCCTGTTATAATATAAATTGAAAAATATATTTTAGAACGTATAAATACATATATGGCTTACAACATGTAACGGTATATAAGATTTATAACTATTAATAGTGAGATAATAATTATCATTAAAGTTAAAGTTTTGATATGACTTGTAGAGTTAATCAAGTTTTCAACTCTTTTTAAACTTTAAACTTTTTTTTTTAATTCGGATCTACATTGTAGTCACACTTAAATTGTATACCGTTGGGTTTGGACCTTTCTATTCTAAATTCAGCGCATTTTAGGCAAATTTTCTGGACACCCTGTGATGGTTACTTTTCTGTTATTGATTTATTGTTCTAAATAAATAAAAAATATATAAAAAATCTTAGTGAAGGATTCGGCTTAGCTACAATGGCGCTTTTTTTCTTAAATGTTTTTATTATATTGTATCAACTATCTGGTAAAATTATGTCTCGATTTTTTTTCGCACGTGACTCAATAATGACAAAATCTTGAGTCAATAAATTAATAACTATTTTCACCGACCAGAAATTTATTTTTAATTAAGTTAGCTCTTATTTCCGTATTTTGAACAAGTTTCAATAAACTTCAGGCAGTTTTAATATTCTTGTTTTGCCGGGTACACGAATTTTAGTATGTTATTTTTTCAAAGTTTGTAACGTCTTTGATGTCTTTTATAAAACTAGATAAATTTTTTTCGAGACCCACAACACCCTACAGTTCTGTGTTCTTATTCGTAATTCATGAATTTGAAACCCGAAATCCAACATATACACTACAGAATGGAGTTAATCAAAATGTCTTCAGAAATAAATGACTTATGGATTCAGTGGTCAAAAAAAATTTCGTTTCACAGTGGCAATTTTTATTCTTTTGGAAAATTATTATAATCATAAAAAGTTATGATTATACCAAGTTCTTTCCCACTAATATCTCAGTTTTTTCAAAAAGTGGAGTTAGTCGATGTGTGCACTGAGCGGCTCATATATGACTGACTGACTATATATCAAAACTTTTTTCTCCTTCTACCAAATCGTGTGTGTTTGACTTGGCCCACATAGTAGTTTATAGTGTCAGACCCATATGGCTAACATGGTATATTTCAATTTTCTATCAAATCCTGTATTTCAGTCACAGATAAATAAAAGCGACTCTACTGACAAAAAAGTCGGAAAAGACTCTACAAACGAACAAAATGTAAAAAAGATCAAATGAGACTCTACTGACGATCAAACTAAAACAAGAGTACAAAAACTGAAACAATTGAGAAGATATTCTACTGACATGAGAACAAACTAATGAATGAGTAAGAAAACTAAAACAAGTAGAGAAGGGACTCTACTGACAAACAAACTAATAAAAGAGTACAACGACTAAAAGAAACTCTACTGACGACCAAAATGAAATAAAAAGTACAATGACTTAAACAAGTGAAAAGAAACTCTACTGCCGAAGAAAATATAAAAGAAATTGACAGAGACTCTTCGAACGCATAAAATAAAAAATAAAATCAAAAGGGACTCTACTGACGAACAAAATGTATAAAGGACTAGAAAGGACTCTACTGACAAGCAAAATGAAGAACTTATTCGGAGGGACCTTACTAACGAGCAAAATGTAAAAAATAAATAAAAAAGGACTGTGCTGTTATTCAAAGGGTAAAAATATTTGAAAGGACTTTACTGACGAACAAATGGAGACTAGACTGAAAGATAAAATAAATCCCAAGATCGTTATTTTATAAAAATTTCGAAAAAAATAAGAACAAAGGGACTCTACTGACGAGCAAAATAAAAATATTCAAAGGACTCTACTGAGAAGCAAAATGTAAAAAATATCGAAAGAAACTCCACTTACGAGCGATCTGATATAATATTAAAAAGAACTCTACTGACGAGCAAAATGTATTAAAGAACGAAAAGACTATTAACGAACAAAATGTAAGAAAAATCAAAAGGGACTCTAATGGCAAGCAAAATGTAAAAAAATCGAAAAGAAACTCTACTGACGAGCAAAATGTAAAAACGAAGGAAAGAAACTCTACTGAAGAGCAAAAGGTAAAAATATTCAAAAGGATTCTACTGACGAACAAAATGTAAAAAAAATTTAAAAGGACTCTACTGACGATCAAAGTGTTAAAAATAGAATGGAACTCTACTGACAACAAAATATAAAAAAATTAAAGAGATTCTACTGTCTAACAAAATCTAAGAAACGGCGAAAGGGACTCTACTGACGAGCAAAGGGTAAAAATATTCAAAAAAGACTCTACTGACGAGCGAAGGGTAAAAATATTCAAAAAGAGCTCTACTGACGAACAAAACGTAAAACAAATAAAAAGGACACTACTGACGAGCAAAACCTAAAAAAAAATAAAAAGGGGCTCTACTGACAAGCAACATGTCAAAAACATCAAAAGGGACTCTACTGACGAACAGAATGTATAAAAGACCAAAAAGGACTCTACTGACGAGCAGAGGGTAAAAACATTCAAAAGGACTATTAAAAATATTCAAAAATTTGCAAGGAAATCTACTAACGAGCAATTTTAAAACAAAATTTAAAAACATTTAAAGAAACTCTACTGACAATCAAAATGTATAAAAGACCAAAAGGAATTCTACTGACGAGTAAAGTGTAAATAATATTAAAAAGGACTCTACTGACGAACAAAATGTAAAAAAATGAAAGCGACTCTACTGACGAACAAAATGTAAAAGTGATCGAAAGGGACTCTACTGACGAGCAAAATGCAAAAAAAGATGAAATGGAACTATCGGAAGGGACTCTACTGACAGACAAACTAATAAATAAGTAAAAAAAAACTAAAACAAGTGAAAAGTGAACTATACTGATAAGCAAACTAAAAAAATTAGCATCACTGAAAAATGAAAAAGAGACTCTAATTACGAGCAAACTAAAAGAAGAGTAGAATAACCAAAACAAGTGAAAAAGGAATTAAACTTGTGAATATATTTGTTCTTTCTTTAAATAGAAACATGACACATAAATAGAAACGTGCATAATTGATAAATAAATCATTTATTGCTTTTTATTTCGACTATTTGGCTGCTAAAAACTTTTCAAAAAAAATTACTCCAAAAATACACACTGCACTTTCACCAACACTTAGCACATCCAAAACTATCTTCACAAAACGAAACCAAAAAACAACCACCTTTTATAATTTTTATCGCTGACTTTGTAAACACTCTTTCCAAATTTAAAAAATCACAAATAAAAATAAAAATTTTGGAAAAAAAAATCTGACTTGGACATGGACTAGTTTAATATCTGATTTTTACTCAACTATAGCTTTTACTTCTTCCTTTTTTGTAAACTTCTTACAAAATATAAATTTATATCTCGACCAGGATTCGACCCGAGTACAACCACCTTTTATAATTTTTATTGCTTACTTTGTAAACACTCTTTCCAAATGTGAACTCAAACGACGTAAAATTACTAATAAAAATAAAAATTTGGGAAAAAGAAAATCTGACTTAGTTTAATATTTGATTTATACCCAACTAATAGTGTTTATCCAAAATCGATTTCCGTTTATATCAATTTCTGCCTGCTTGGTAAACGTCTTACAAAATATAAATTTATATCTCGACCAGGATTCGACCCGAGTACAATCACCTTTGAGCAACCACTTGACCTAACTCCAACTTTTCTCTACACTCTGTCCAAATTTAGTCTCAAACGATTGAAAATAACAAGAAATTAGAATAAAAATAAAAAAACTGGACAAAAAAAATCTGACTTGGGAATGGGCTAGTTTAATATGAGAATTTTACCCCACTATAGTTTTTATCCACTATCGATGTACGTTATTTGTCAACTTCCTTCGTCATTCTTAAAGTTTGAAGTCTCTATCAATTTCTTACTCTACCAGGGTTCGAACCGAGTACCACAACCACCATTAATCAATCTAACCTAATGTATCTATCTTTGTTTATTGTTTTATTTTAAGTCAATATCAATTAATACAACATTTGTCAACACCTTTGAACCTAAATTGTTAGTTGTTGGTTTTGTAAACTAGTCTACATTTGGCCACTTACAATTAAGCACAATTTTTCATATCGAGTCTAAATAAATTAATACTCGACTGGGATTCGATCCGAGTACCACAACCATATTAATCAATCTAACCTAATGTATCTACATTTCTTTATTGTTCTATTTTAAGTCAATATCAATTAATAAAACATTTGTCAACACTTTTGAACCTAAATTTTTAGTTGTTGGCTTCGTAAACTAGTACATTTGGCCACTTACAATTAAGCACAATTTTTCATATCGAGTCTCTATAAATTAATACTCGACCGGGATTCGATCCGAGTACCACAACCACCTTTTTAATCAATCAACCACTTGACAACAACTATTCTCTACCGTTCTTTGTTAGTTAAGTATGAAGTCTCTATCAATTTACTACTCGATCGGGATTCGATCCGAGTACCACAACCACCTTTAACCAACCACTTGACCACAACTATTCTGTACCTTTCTTTGTTAGTTAAGTTTGAAGTCTATCAATTTCTTACTCTACCAGGGTTCGATCCGAGTACCACAACCACTTTTAACCAACCAACCACTTTATCGACCACATCTATTCTCTACCTTTTTTGGTAGTTAAGTGTGAAGTCTGTATCAATTTATCACTCGGCCAGGATTCGATCCGAGTACCACTAGCAACCACTTGACCAATAATCCTCGACTCTCGTCAACTATTTCTACCAAACTGAAGAGAGAGACGTCATCGTACTATGGCAAAGAGCATCATTTTGTTTCCAACTATTTGTATATATTTATATTTAAACTCGGTCGGTAGTCGGGAGAGGATGCACACGATACATACTTGTGTGTATCTTGTGTCTTGTCTTAAAATAATAACAAGAAAAGGCACAACAGGCATTCATACGATACGATTCATGGGAAGAGTTTGTGGTGTATTGGTGAGATGTAGAAACATCTAGGCGAAATTACGATAGACTAGTCAGAAGTGGCATCGAGCCTAAAGGCAAGTGCATGCATCCTAAAATGTGTAATTGACTTATTCAATCGAAATTGAGATTTAGATATTTAGACAAAATTAGATATATCATGTACGTAGTCCTTTTATGATTTAAATTAATGGTAACATTTTTTACCCAACTAGAAGTTTTGTACGCATACTTTTCCATAGATTCCAAAAAAATGTCTTTTAAATTTGTTATATTCAAATTTTGACAAATCTCATCACAAAAGCGACTTTTGACATAAATTTTGACAATCATCTTTGTTCAAACTTTGAAGAATTTTTAAAATTAAACTACTTGCCGTAGGACTTTGATGAATTTTAGTATGTTGAGAATTCGGTTCAGACGTTTTTGAGAAAACGTCCATTTAATGTAAAAAATTTGATCACATACGCACTCACACTTACTTTATCCAGTATAAAATCAAGTTAAAAATAATAATATTCTAGATCCTCCCCCCACGAAGTAATGTCTGATAGCGGTTTCCATGACAAGAGATTTTAAGTCGATTTATACCCAGGCGATATTGAGTCCGACATACCCAGACCAAAGACCTAGTCTGGAATGCATAAAGGCATTTCCTTTGCTATACAAAAAAAAACATACTTTTTCCAAATTTGGTCCAAAACGATTAAGAATGACTTGAACCGCCGAAAAAATATAAATTTAGCAAACCGGATTTTTCGATAAAATCATAAACTTTTTCTTCAGGAAGTTAATAAATCAGTATTTATTTATTTTTATTTATTTTTGATAATTAATGGTGATAAAAAAATAAACTATGAAGAATTTATAACTAAATAAATATTTAAAAAAATACATTAATAAATAACAATGAATGAATAAATATGTAAGTAACAAATGAGTAAATGAATAAATAACTAATAAAATAAACAAGAAAATAAATAAAAGCATAACTATATAAATAACTAAATAAATATATAAATTAGTAAAAAGATAAATAAATAAATAAACGTGTAAGTAAATAAATAACTAAATAACAAAAGAATTGTTTAAATAAATACATATATTAATTAAATAATTGAATAAATGATAAAACAAGTAAAAAAAAATGATAAAATAGATAAGTAAATGAAACAAACAAAAATGATAAAGTAAATAAGTACATAATTAAAATAAATTAATGAAACAATTAAAAAAGCAAATAAATAAATAAATAAGCTTATAAATAAACAAACAAATAATAATATTAATTGAATGAATAAATAGATGTATAGATAAGAAAATGAATAAATAAATCAAATAAGAAATAAATTAATGGCATAACTAAGTAAATATATAAAAATAAATAAATAAATAAGAAAATAAATATTACAAATGAATACATAAATAAATGAAAAAATAAATAAGCAAATTAATAAATGATTTAATAAATAAACGAATAAATAACCAAATTAGTATAAATGATTAAATAAAAAAGTGAATAATTTTTATAAAAAAAGGCTAAAAGGTTGAAAAAATATTTTGTTCAATAAATAAAAAATAAATTAATAAAGTACTAAATAAATAAGTACATAAATAAATAAACAAATGAATATATAAGTTAGTAAATAAGTAACTAAATAAATAAATAAGTAAAAAATATAGAGTCAAAAAAATAAGTAAGTAAAAAAATGAACGTAAGAAATATAAATTGGCAAATAAATAAATAAAAAATGCAGGTAAGTATATAAATAGGTAAAAAATTGAATAATTAACAAGTAAACGAATAAATCAAGTAAAAATATCGATAGATAAATAAATAAATCAGCAAGGAAATAAAAAAGTAAATAATTAACTAGACAATAATATATAAGGAAATAAATAAATAAATAACAAATTAAATAAACAAAAAACTAAACAAGTAAATTTTATAAATAAATAAATAAATGAATTATAAATAAATAGATCAATCAATAAATAAATAAATAAAAAAATCAATAAAAAATAGCAGATGATAAAATAGATAAGCAAATAAATAAGCGAGTAAAAAAATGATTTAGTACATAAATGAAGAATTGATAAAATAAATAAAAAATTAAGTTAAATAAATAAATAAATAAACGAATAAATGAGTGCATATATAAATAAACAAACAAACATGAATAAATAAGTAAATGAGAAAATAAATAAATAAATAAGAAATTAAAAAAGAAATTATTAAACAAATAAATAAATGAGTAAAAAAATAAAAAACAAATGAAGAATATAAATAAACAAATGAATAGAGAAATATTTAACTACATAAATTAATGCATAAAAACTAAATAAATAAATAGATGATTGAAAAAATTAAAAAAATTGTTTAAAAATAAATAAATAAATATTTACCTTCGACTGCAATATTTGGCGTCATATTGAAAGAGTTCTTTCTTTTGCTGCTTTTATCCTTTCTGCCTAAATGATCCTAAAATTAAAAAAAAACTAAATTATTATACATAACTATAATTATTTACACTACTTATCATACTACAAATAATAATTATTAATTGAATACTAATGATAAAAATATATCTGTGAATTTTCGTTACTCTGTTTCCTCTGGATCTCTTACTATAACTATTTGGAACAATAAATAAAAATTGGTTAAAATATTGTACATTAATTAATAATTACGAACTCATGAACAAGTATTTTATCTACAAAGTTATGCATAATAATTCCTCTACAATTATTTATAAACAATAGATTAAAATTAAAATGATTTATTATATTTATAAACAATAATTGAATTATCAAGGTTATAATTATCCCTTCGGCTCCCGCGTATAAAATTATTATACCTAAACAATGGATAATTTTAATAACAACATTAACAACATTTAATTTGTTGTTAATTCTGCAACAAACTTTCACTCGACGAGAATTATAAATGAACAAACAAACGAAGAAATTAAAACTATTAAAATGAAATTACAGAAAACTTGATAACGAAATAATAGTCTAAATTAAAATGGAATTGTAGAAAACCTGACAAAATAATAGCCTTATCAAATTACCCAGGGCAGGTGGCGAGAATGTTGATGTTTTGCAATTTGTGGTAGTTAATAAAATAAAAAGTTGTCAAATCAGTTTCGATCGTAATTTGTGCGAAATCGAAACAGACTTGTCCCACATTTTCAAAACCTGTTTTAAATCATTTTGACCTGATTTGAATGTGCGATATTGATAATAATAAATAAATACGAGAAATAGGACTCTACTGACGAACAAACTTAATCAAGACTTGTAGAATAAACCTAGATTTTGTACACACTTAGAGTCTTTTGAAAGTATAGAAAAAACTCTACTGACGAGCAAACCGAGTATGATAATTTACAAAATAAAATTGATCAAATTGATCAAATTTTGGGCGCACAACAATAAAAAAGGACTCTACTGACGAGTTCTACAAAAGAAAAGAGACTATACTGACGAGCAAACCGAGTCTCAAATCGTCGAAATTAATCAAGATTTTGTACAAACTCCAAAAAAAGAAAAAGGGACTCTACTGACGAGCAAAAATTGAACAAGACTTTGTAAAAAAAGATAAAAACGACTCGACTGACAAGCAGACCGAGCCTCGATTTTCAGAAGAAATCGATAAAATTGAGAGAGACTTTGCACGGACTTCAAAAAAATAAAAAGGGACTCTACTGATGAGGAAACCAAGAGTCAACTTTCAGAAAAAAATGATAAAAATGATCAATACTTTGTATCGACTCTAATAAAGAAAAAGGGACTCTATTGACGAGCAAACCGAATCTTAATTTGCAAAAGAAATCGATAAAATTGTATAAGACTTTGTAAGATCTTTAAGAAAAAAAGGACACTACTGACGAGCAAACCGAGTCTCGACTTTCACAAAAAATCGATCAATTTTTTAAAAAAAAACTTTGTACTGACGAGCAAACCGAGTCTTAAGTTTCAGAAGAAATTGACGAAATTGATCAAGGCTTTGTACAAACTCCAAAAAAAATAAAAAGGCCCCACTGACGAGCTAAGACTTTCATAAAAATCGATAAAATCGAGCAAGACTTTGTGAGAACTTCAAAAAATGAAAAAAGAACTCTACTGACGAGTAAACCGAGTTGAGATTTTTATAAAAAAATTATAAATTCAAGCAAGGCTTTGTGAGAACTGCAAGAAAGATAAAAGGACTCTTCTAGGCAAAACCTAGTCGTGTAATATTTTAAGAAATCTATGAATTTTGGCAAAACTTTGTAATGGCTCTAAGAAAAAAAGGATTCTACTAACGAGCAAATATAGTCCAGTAGCAATTTCAGAAAAAATCGATAAAATAAGTAAAATAAAACACTACTGACAAGCAAACTGAGTTTTAATTTGCAAAAGAAATCGATAAAATTGAGTAAAACTTTGGACGGACTCCAAAAAAATAAAAGGGACTCTACTGACGAGCAAACCGAGTTTAAGTTTCAGATAAAAACTATAAAATTGTGCAAGACTTTGTATGGATTCCAAAAAAAGAAAAAGGGACTCTACTGACGAGCAAACTGAGTCTCGACTTTCAGAAGAAATCTATAAAATTGAGTAAAACTGTGGACGGACTCCAAAAAAAGAAAAGGGACTCTACTGATGAACAGACCGAGTCTCGACTTTCAGACTCCAAAAAAAGAAAAGTCTCGACTTTCAGAAAAAAATCGATAAATCTTAGCAAGACTTTCGTAAGGGCTCTAAGAAACAAAAAGAACTTTACTGATAAAAAATCGATAGAATTGAGCTCAAAGACCTAAAACCGATTCTAAAACTGTAAAAAAAACTCTACTGACAAGCAACCCGACTTACAACTTCCAGAATAAATGGATAAAATCGCAAAAAAAATTCTTAATCAGTTTGCTCGTTAGTAGAGTTCTTTCCTCTTCTTTCATTTGAAAAGCAAGAGATTTTCTTACTCGATTTGCTCGTCAGTAGAGTTCTTTTTCTGACACTTGAGTAGCAAGGAATTTTTCCTACTTAGTTCGCTGGTCAGTAGAGTCCTTTTTTAGAAATACTTGCTTGTCAGTAGAGTCCTTTTTTATCCTACTAAAAGGCAAAGACAAAATTTACACCTCAGTAGGGTTTTTTTCCTTAAACTAAATTTCTGGTTGCTGGTCAGTAGAGTGTTTTTTTGGAAACAATTGCTTTGTCAGTAGAGTTCCTTTTTATGGCACTCATGTAAAGACTAAAATCTGCATTTCAATAGAGAGATTTTTAACCTTCTTTCCAAATTTCAAAAAGTACATTACGGAGAAATCGATTATAAACAAACAAGTACGATTGTTTTAATATAAATATATTTTAAATTTTTTTCTAGGACGCCGACACATTTAAAAAATAATAATTTCGTCCATAATTTATTTAAAATTTAAAGTTTAAAGTGGAATTCATGTCGGAGAGAAAACAAACACGAGACATTAATTTAATTTAATTATCTTGTTTTTACGAACTAGTTTTTTGTTCAAATTGAAATTAATTACTCTCACAGAGACGAAGAAAGTTTCGACGAACCATTTCTATTTTTCCAAAAATGATAAAAAGACTCAAATTTTAATTTTCATCATATATATATATATATATATATATATATATATATATATATATATATATATAAGTATATAAAAGTAATAAAATTGCAACTAGTGTTTTACACAACTTTCTAAATCCCGTATTACAACAATTATTATTATTATTGAAATCGATTTCATTGTCTTCGTACAACAATAATTAACAACTTATCGATTTGGAAAACGAAAGCGAACATAAAATCTTTAGCAAAAAAAAATAACATTGGTTATAATAGACGTAGAGCCAACGACCGATATAAAATAATTCCTGAAGGTAAAAATATTTCTTTGTTATTTTGAAGCTCAACAATTAATAAATAATGTCAACAGTTATCAACAGTATTAAATATAAAAATATTAAAAAAAAAGATTAAAAGCAATCAAGAAAAAATCATAAGATATCAATAAAAATGATCAATTATCACCAAGAATTATCAAGAAACTTATAATATTAGTTCAAGAAATAACCAATCAATGAATAACCAAGTATCATCGACAATTTTCAAGAAAAATAAAAAATTGACAAGAATTATCAATAGTTATTGAGAATACTCAAGCAACAAGAATCTTCAATCAGCATTAGTCTACATCTACTCTATCTGATCCACTTGCATTTTTATTTAATCTATCTTTGCGTACAAACACTTTTCCAAATTGTTGGAAAATTGCACGATTAGTTCCAACTTTTAAACAAGGTGTTACATCAAACATTACTAATTACAGGCCGATATCATTATTATCAAACTTTGCTAAGGTATTTGAAAAAATTATTTATAGAGAACTAATTCCTTCTGTTAGAACTTTAATTTCTATTAATCAACATGGTTTCATGCCTGCCCGTTCAACGATAACAAATTTAATTTGTATTAAACAATATATAGCTGAGAATCTTGACATCAATGGACAAGTTGACGTTATTTACACTGATTTCAGTAAAGCTTTTGACAAAATTGATCATAACATTCTCCTTACTAAATTATCTAAGATTGGTCTTAATTCTTCACTTATTCACTTTTTCAAAAGTTATCTTCATAATCGCAAGCAGTTTGTCTTTCTTAATGGATTCTTGAGCAACATTGAAAATATTAGTTCAGGAGTTCCTCAGGGATCCATTCTTGGTCCACTATTATTTATTATTTTTATTAATGACATTTCTGATACTATTAACTGTCCACATTTATTATTTGCAGATGATCTGAAACTATATCTCAAAATAAATTCTATTGATGACTGCTTATTATTACAGTCTCAACTTGACCTTTTCCAATCTTGGTGTATCTATAACAAATTACATCTAAATATATCAAAGTGCAAGATTCTTAGTTTTACACATAAGCGCGTTCCAATACTTTTTGATTATAAAATTTCTAACACCAGCATTGATAGATGTAATAAAATTTCCGATTTAGGTGTTCTATTTGATTCTGGTTTGTTTTTCACAGATCATGTTACTGATATTTGCAATAGAGCACATCAATCTTTAGGTTTGATACTAAGAAATTGTAAACAATTTAAGTCTACCAATGCACTTCTTTGCATGTACTATTCTATTGTACGTTCTAAATTAGAATACGGTTCGATTATTTGGTATCCTCATCATATCAACAACTCTGATGCGATAGAGAAGGTTCAGCGAAAATTTCTGAAATACCTTTATTATAAAACATATAAAATTTACCCTGAACGTGGCTTTGACCACAACACTTTACTAAAAGAATTTGTTATTCCTTCTCTTGCCTCACGTCGATTTATCTGTACAATTATGTTCTTATTTAAGCTTTGCAATAATTCTATAGACTGTCCTCTTATTCTCAATCAACTATCCTTTAATGTTCCAAGGCTATCTTCGCGTTCACAATTATTTTTCAATTATCCCACCCCTAAATCTAATTCTCTCTTAAATTCGCCAATTTTACTAATGTCCTCTAACTTTAACTTAATTAATAATGAAATAGACATTCACAACACATCACCTAATCAAATAATCTCCATCTGCACAAGTTAATCTTTTTATTTTCTTTCAAATATCTTATTATTTTCTGTTTATAAATATTATTGTTACATTCTGCATTATATGAAATTTTATCTTAGCATTTTATGTTACTAACTATATATTGTAATTTTGTGTATATTTTAATTGTTATTCATTATGTCAATTAATTGTATTTTTGAGTCCTCTTGGAGAAATCTGTGGGCTATATATTTAAATAAATAAATAAATAAATAAATAATTAGTAATTCTCAATATTTTTTCAGAATCTTTCAGAATTTCCCAGATCATTAAAGAACCATCAAAAATGCTCAAGAAATATTAATAATCATAAAAAAGCATTCCAAATCATCAAGAATCATTAAGAACCATCAAAAAGCATTAAAAATCATCAATATCAAAAATCTCCAAAAATCCTCAAGAATAACCAGAAATCTTCAATAATGAGCAAAAATCATGAAGAATCTTCCAGAATTTTCAAACAATTTCACGAATTGTTAAAAATTAAATATAAAACATCAATAATCATTAAAATCCTCAAAATTATCTAAAATCACAGAGAATCATCAAGAAATTCCATGAACCATAAGAGCAATAAAAAATCTAATAAATTAAATTAATAAAGGTTGTCAAATATCTCCCTTCCGCTTTTTTGCTCTTGGTTTATAATACAAAAAGGCGGAAGGGAGATATTTGACAACTAACCTTATACAAGAATCATGAAGAATAATCAAAAACTTCTAAAAAGCTTCAAGAATTTCACAATGTCTTCTCCAATCATTAAATATTTCCGAAATTTGTCAATAATCCCAAGGAATCTCAAAGAATATTTAAAAACCGTTAAAGATAATCAAGGATCATCAAGAATAATAAAAAAATCAAGAATCTCCACAAAAATTCATAAACTTTTAGGATAATATAGACAGAAGTTGCAAAAGATTTGACATTTATTTTTATCTAATTGTTCCTTCACGCCTCCAATTAGCATTTAAATAAAAAATCTTATATCTAAATCTCTATAGTGATTTAGATATAAGATTAATTATGATAATGATTGCTAAATCTTACTTTGTTCCTCAAGAACGGATATCCGTCGAGCATCTTCCTAAGAAATTCGCACATTTTGTCACACAAACAAAATCACTTCCTATTACACAATTGTACAATTGTTTACAAAATTAGAAAACATTTCTTTCTTTGCACACACACTTTTCTTTTATTCACAGTAATAGATAATTAGAAAATGATAATATTAAGAGACACTTTGGTTAACAGTCACATGGTTACAAGAAAATTATTTTTTAACGTAACTTTAGGTTGAAGATCTCCTCTTGATCATCTTAGAGTCATATTTTAATATAAATATCAATTCTAGTTACTAAATATATTTTAATTTAATATATAAATATTTGTATTATGCATAGTTATTTGTATATGGGAAAGGCAAGTCGAACCGTTTAGGAACTACAAAAATCAAATGATCAAAATTCTTAAGATTCTTATTCTGTCAAGAAGAAAATCATATTTTAAAATCAATATCAATTCTGTTTACTAAATTTTATTTATATATAAAACAAAAATAGGAAAGGTAGGTCCAACCGTTTAGGAAATACAAAAATCAAATGAACAAAATTATTATAAGATTCTGAGATGAATCCCACATAAGATTCTCACACAAATCTTATAAGATTCTCTTCAATTGAATAGATCGAGTTAAATTTTGCAATTTAAATTAGATTTTTTTTAAATCAATATTTTAGGATATAATTATATATGTAATTTATATAATTAAATATTAAGTAGCAAACTAAAAATTAACTTTTTTTTAATAAGATATTTGGATAAATCAATATGCATTTTAAATATGTCTCTTATATTTTCAAGGTATAAATGTAAATAATTTATTATAAATATTATGTAGCAAATGATAAATAATTTATGTGAGATTTGATGTGACTTTAGAACAATTACGAGGATGTTCCCGAACAGAACAAAACAGAACGTAACTGTTTTTATTTTACATTACGAATCATTATAGTGTGGAAGTCGGTGGAAAATATAATAAGCATTTTTTACATTTAACTTATTTAATTGATATAATAAACATTGCACTTTTCAAAACTAATCTGCTATACGAGTATGAAATTATTACTCGTATGTTTAACTTTTATGGTACGTATATTTAAATATATAATGATAATTATATACCATGTCAAATCGAATATAATAGAATTTTAGAGTATTTAAAGTATTAAAAGTTGAAGATCCATTTACTATGTTTTAAATTGCATATTTGATTTGCAAAATTTGATTTAAAAATTACTTTAATAAACGCATACGTATAAATTTATCTTGTAATGAATAGATACTATTTCCTTATGTTATTGGATCTACTATTTCCTTAAAATTATATTTGGACATATTTACTAAAATTTATATTTATAATATTAAAGTTTCATTAATAAATTTGATTTTATTGATTAAATTTAGTTTTATTAATTAACATTTTTTGTTTCATAAATTAGTAAGAAAATTTACAAAATAAAACTAGATATATTAGATATTTAATTAGGTCTAATTCCAGTTTTTTTTATTAATAATATTAGTTAAGTTTAATATCTCTTTGTTATTGTATTTTATATGTTCATATAATTAATTTTGTTTTTAATTTAATAATCGGTTAGACAAAAATCTATGATGAATTTCAAACCCATTTTTCTTACAAATCGTACCATAAATAATACCAGAAAATTATTTCTGAACACTTTATTGATTTTTATCGATTTATTATTTTTATCCCTCTAAATTTTAAACTCTTCTTGTGGAAACGTAGCTTAACTTCTTATCTTATTGGCATTTAAAAAAATGTAATAAAAGTTCGAAATTTATTGAATTTTTAACCCTACGTTTTTTAAGTATTTTGGACATCTCATGTAAATTACCAAATGTAGTGATTATTAACACTAAATTTGGTATACATTTTTTTTTAATAAAAACTTGCACTGAAAACGATTTTGTATTTCTATCATTTTTATATTTTGAATATTTTGTCCTGATCGCTAGATATTATTTTATATTATTATATTATTTCAATTTATAAAAAAATATTTTATTGTTACATCACTTCTTAATGTAAATATTAGCTAATTTGCTAATAATAGCTATAATCTAATTTAATGTAAATATTAGCGAAATGATTGAGACACAAATTGAGTGTCGAAACGTATAAGTAAAATTGACAATAATATTTAAATATTTAATAATAATATTTAAGATTTGATTTGATTTTGAAATTTAATCCGGCGATAAAGATCAAGTACTAAACAAACATAGTAAAATATTAGAGGCTTACGAAAATTGGCTGAATTTTAGGTTAGATAAATTCATTAAAATTTATTTTGAAAGATATCAATTAAATTAAAAATGGTCCTTAATATGGATATTTGCAAATTTCTTTGCTTCCAGGGACTTAAATGCTTCCAAATTGATAAAAAACAATTCTCTGAAAGTTTTAGCTTTTAATATTAACTTTAGGATAGTCCACACTCCATCCAGAGTTTCTTATGGAAATAACATGGGTAAAATTGTTTTGCTTTTTTTTTTAATTTTATAACTTAAAGACAGGTGAATCAGAATTTGGAGAATAACATTGTATTTGCTTATTTTGATCATTAATAAAAAAAATACAAATATTCACTTAGGAAGAAGAACCAAAAAACTTTGGTTCAAGTCCAGACTATCTTAAAGTTAATATTAAGACTTAAAACTTTCAGAAAATTTTTGTTTATTGATTTGGTATCATTTGAGCACCTGGGAGCAAAGAAATTCGAAAATGTCCATATTAAGGACCACCCTAATATATATATATATATATATATATATATATATATATATATATATACAATTTTTAGAAGTATAAGAATCTCGCTCACATAATGCGATTTTCATTCGAGTTTCTGGGAGTGGTAAATTTTCCCTATTTCTCTGTTTTTTATTTTAATTTTAAAACGATTCATATGCATCAAAAATTTTTAATTTTAGGTTTGCTTTCTTCAAAATATTTTTGTTTTTAGAGAATTAATATTTAGTACAAAACTTCTTATATTATATTATTACTTTTAAACTTTTTCATTGAGATAGTAAAATTTTAACTCGAAGTGTATGAAAATTTATTAAATTTTTTACATAAACAATTTAAGTTTTTGCTATATATATATATATATATATATATATATATATATATATATACACATGTATATAATTCCATCAACTAACAGTATTTTCAATCGACTCTAAACAATTTCCACATCACTGTTCACGCAACCGAACATTTTTCACCACACCACACACACAGGTGTATAACCTCACGATTGGCAACAAAAAAAGACACAAAACCTTCAACAAAACCAACTGTAACACACCCAAACTAGCACAAAGATATTAAACAGAACACTTATAAATATATAAATATATTAATTTTATATTAATATTGTTAATAGTGTATTTATTTAACTAAATAATATCGTCCATATCGTTTCATCTCCGTCAATGAACGCGTCGGCCGAAGAACTAACTACTAAGAGACATGGACGCTGTCGGCTGTGGAAATGGTTATAGGGGGGGCACAACACTCATACACTGTGCTAATAGCACTTTCAAGGTAAAAAAGTGCATTGTAAAAGGTGCAGAATGATAGAAAATAGTTGACTAGGTGTAAGTGGCGTTTTGCTTTGACTTAACAAAATTGCATCATGAAAGATCAAGAAGTTTGTAAACTGTACTGTTTTAAAGTACAGGGCGAAAGAGGTGTAACCAGCCACTAACACCTCACTCACAACTTTTAAGTGTAAGTGTTTTAATTTATTATAAAATGTATTATTCTTAATAATCTCGATAAAAGCTTACCATGAGGTTGGAGTAAAAAGTACCAATAATTAACTACCAAGAGTTGGTGGAAGTGACATTATGTCGGAACATTTTTGGATAAATAAAAATGTGTAATAAAAGTGTCCTTTAACATTATATCTGTCCTAAAGCTAAATTATTTGAATGAAATAATATTTTGTTTACAATTCTGAACAATTTTTCAACTATTAATCTGGTATGCTAGAATCATACATATATGTTGCCCTTAAATATTTAAATTTTCTGTCTGATTCTGTTTCCTAGATGATTTTATATTAAAGCTGAAAGTGTTACTAAGTTTGTACTTTCCCTTTTCGAATTTTTTTAAACTACATCGATATTAGATTTTATTCCAGTTATGTCTATATTATATATCGTTTCCATAAAATATGCATTTTCAGATGATATTCAAAATTTTCGAACAAATTTCAACACTTTGAGACTCTTCACAACACTTTCAGATCATTTCTGACACTTTTAGGTGATTTAATTACATTTTCAGGTGATTTAATTACATTTTCAGATAATTTTCCATATTTTGAGACAAATTATAATATATTCAAACTACCAACAATATTTTAGACTATCTAGAGCCATTTTCAGATTATCTAGAATTTTTTTATACTATCTAGGACATTTTCAGATTATCTAGAATATTTACTAGGACTATTTAGAATATTTTTAAACTATATAAATCTTATTATCAGGTCCAAATATTTTTTAGACATTCTAGAACATTTTCAGACCACATAGAACATTTTCATGCAATCAAAGACATTTTCAGACTATATATAGAACTTTTTCAGACTATCTAAAACATTTTAGGATGGTCCTAGAATTTTTTTAGATTATTTAGAATCATTTTCAGACTATCTAGAATATTTTAGGACCATCTAAAACATTTTTATACTATTTTAGAAAATTGTTAGATCATCTAGAAAAATTTCAGACTATTTAGAATCATTTTCAGGCTACCTAGAATACTTTAGGACCATCTAGAACATTTTCAGACTATCTAAAATACTTTAGAACCATTTACAGGTCTATTTTCATATTATCTAAAACATTTTCAGATAATCTCGAACATGTTCAGACTCTCTACAAAATTTTAGATTTATAAAAAAACATTTTCACACTACCTAAAATATTCCTAGACTACCTAGAACATAGACTTTATAGAAATTTTAGGAACGTCTAGAATAAGAAGAATATTTTTAGACTATCTAGAACATTTTCAGACTATCTAAAACATACTTAAAACGTTTACAGACTATCTGAAACATTTTTAGACTATATAGAATATTTTCAGATTATTCAGAACCATTTAAAACATATTAGGACCTAGATATAGAATATTTTCAAACTATCTAGAGCATTTTAGGACCATTTAGAACATCTAAAAATAATTCCATTACATAAAACTCTTTCAGACTATATTATAGAACATTTTAGAACTATCTAGAACTTTTTTAGATCATCTAAAACATTTTCAGACTATCTAGAACATTTTCAGACTAACTAAAACATTTTAAGACTATCTTGAACATTTTCAGTCTAATTAAAACATTTTAGGATCATCTAGTACACTTTCAGACGATCAAAAAGATTATCAGACAATTTTACATTAATCGTTAAAAAACCAAGGACTATTAATATGCGAAATTTCTTTAAAATGATAAAAAATCACAACAAATTATATAAAAATAGCTCGACCCATCTAATCTCTATTGATCATTTATAAACAGTTTTTAAATTTTCAAAATAGATTCAGGATTTTTTGCAAAAACTCGGACGGAAATTCTTGCACTTTTTTGCTAACAAAAAAACGGTTTGGTCGATCTTTACACAAAACTGATAAATGCTAGTTCTTATCGTGTTACATCGAATGGATTTTAAATTTTTGAAATCGTTTCAGGCGTTTTTGAAAAAACGTCGACAGGCCAAAAATCGGCACATGCATACTTTTTCCAAATTTGGTCTCAAACGATTCAAAATGACTTGAAACATCAAGAAAACAAAAATTTACCAAATCGGATTTTTGATGAAAACAAACATGTTTCCTTCGGGAATATGTTGCAAAAAAATCGATTTTCTGTGATCGCCCGCATTTTTCCATTTCCTCATTGAATGTCCTTAAAAGTAGCGCGAAGGCCATTTTCATCGGTTCACTTGACAATAAACAATAAGCAATATAATTATTATCATCGTCATCATCATCATCATCGACATTGTTGGTGAAAAAGTTCCGCCGAAATAAACATCTCTATTGTTAGTCGTCGGACGCTCCAACGATTCCGTTAGGGCACTCAATTTTTTTACAGTTTTACAGCTCAAAATTAATAATAATATAAACTACAATTATTAGAAACTAAAGTTAAGGTAATATATTATTTATATTTTAAGCGCTAAGTAGTTTTTTATATTAAATCAAACCCTGGTGATGACAAAGAGTGAAAAGAGGATTTCAATTGAAATGTCTTGTTAGGAGTTCTCGGAGAAGTTTATTTTCATCAAAAAATTCGTTTATGTTTTCTCGACGTTTCAAGTCATTCTGAATCAAATGAGACCAAATTTGGAAAAAGTATGTAAGTGTATATGTGACCCTATTTTTAACTTCCCGTAGGGCAAGTTATAGTAATCGCAAAAAAATCGAAAATGAAAATTTTTGCATTTCTCGACGTTTCAAAGGTTTCTGAATATTTTGGCATATCTTAGAAGAAATGGATGTATGTGTGTGTGTGTGTGTGTGTGTGTGTATGTGTGTGTGTGTGTGTGTGTGCGTGCATGTATGTGCGGATACAAATTTTCGTCGACGATTTCGGGAACACCGATCAACCGATTTGAATAATTCAAAAAACATTCGATTCGTATTGATAAGGAGACGTGCTGATTAGTTTTTGGCGAAGGCAGGTCTAGCCGTTCCGAAGATACGGGGCAAAAAGTGCCGAAAACGGTAACTCAGTTTTTAAGAGAACGGAGCATCCGATTTTAATAATTCAAAAAACATTTTACTTGTATTGACAAGGTGAAGAACCTATCAAATTTTCATAAAGGCAGGTCTAGCGGTTTCGGAGATCTAATGAAAAAAGTAAAAAAAAATGCCATTTGGCGGTCAAAAATGATCATTAGACATATGCACATCAAATTATCAGATATTTTATAGAGATTTTAACAATAAGTATAATTTTGGTTTACATTCCTATGGGTTCCGTACCAATGTTTACGCGTTAGACGTCGACGCGGCGCTTACGCGGTTTGATATTTCGTCTTTATGCAGTTAAAGCAGTACGATTGCTTTGGAAAAAAGTTTAGATCTTTTAAAATATGTCAAAATAAAGAAAACATTTTTTTTCAAAAAAAAAAAATAAAAAAAATTTTTTTTTCAAAAAAAAGTAATTTTTTGTCTAATTGTTTGTCAAAAATCTTATTTTTTCGAAGTAAATTTTTTTCAAAAATGTTAATCGTTTTTAAAAAAATAATAATTTTTGGTACGGGAAGTTCCAGCAATTTGCCTTAAGGCACGATGCCTTAATTGCCTTAAGACAGAATTCCACTTACAGCTAGTTATTTACTGTTTCCTCAATTTTCTTCCTCCAGCTCACCTCTTATCATGACAATAATTTACATGTACATGATTTTCCTCCAAGTCCATTTCGTTCGTAAAACTTTCATAAAACTATTTTCACATTTCGATAATTTCCTACGACGACGGACACGGTTGTCGCTACAGATAAACGACGGTAATAATCGATTAGAAATTCGACCGAGCCGAGGTGGATTTCATTTTGAGAAAAAATAAATAATAAAACAGAAACGAAACGAGAGCGAATTTAATAATATTAAAATTATAGGTTGAGAAGAAAATTTATGTTTCGTTAAAATCAGTCAGTCTCTTTCAGTAGAAATGTATCGTGGGGTAAAAAATCGTGGCGCAATATTTAAATCTTGTTTTTAGATATTTATTTTCAAAATTATGGAAATTTTAGAAAATTCATAGAAGAACTGTTTTATATGGTTTATTACAAATAAAAACATGTTTTCCAAATTTACACGTCTAATTTTATATTTACACAAATTATACATTTAAAAGTGAGCGAAATAGAAGCTTTTCGTGGGCGACCAAGATTCGTTTCTTCAGTATTATCGGACTGAAAAAGTTTCAAATTTGAAGTTCCAAATGCAAGATTCAAAATGCAAAGATTCAGATATAAAAATCCAAATGTGAAGTCCCAAACATAAAGAATCAAATGCAAAGTTTCAAATGCAAAGTACCAAATGTAAAAGACGATCCCCTGCACTTTTTTACCATTCGCAGAGTTTTCAGAATACATTAGTCTCCATTGTACTGATAATATACTAAGTAAAATCTTTCTTCTGCATTTGTAGATCCCTCAGTTTCCCTCGTATTAGTGTTTGTTGTGTTAATTAGACGTCGGACGAGAGAGACGTCCATAATTAATATTTCACGGGCGGCGATCATCCGTCGACCGTTTTCTATTTCGATTTAATTTACTTTGCTGAATGCAATATTATATGTATATTCAGATTTAATTAAAAATTAGGTAAAAGAATTTTATCTTGTATAAAAGTTGTTTCAGCTGGGCGTAAGTGGCAAATAATTCAAGCAAGTCAATATCTAATGCAAATCTAATTTCAAATATAGAGCTTTAAATGTAAAGTTTCAAATGTAGAGTTCCATATGCAAAATCCCAAATATAAAGTTCCAACTATCAAGAACTAAATTTTAAATTCCAAATGTAAGGTTCAAATTTTAGATTTAAAATGTGTAGTGACAAATAGAAAATTTTAAATATAATATAATATGAATATAATATGAATAATTTTCCCTTCCAAATGTTAAGTTCCAAGCCCAAAGTTTCAAAGGTTAAACAGAGAAAAAAAGTTCTAATTTTTTAAATTTAAATGAGAAGTTCTAAATACTAAATATATAATTATAAATATAAAAATTAAATTTTGAATTCCAAATGAAAAATTCAAATTTGAAATTTAAAAGTAAAATTCTAAAGTTGATTTAAGGAACTTAAAGTTCCACATATGAAGATCAAAGTGCAGAGTTCTAAATGCAAAGTTCCAAATGTAAAATTCTTAATATAATATTAAAAATGTAATTTTGTAAATTTCAAATAGTGAAATTTTGATAGTAAATCTAAAATTTTAAGTGTAAAGTTCCAAATGCAAAATTCTAAATGTAATATTAAAAATGTAAAGTTTGAAAATACAAAGTGTCAAATGTAATTTTTTATGCCAAATTAGAAATGAAAAGTTTCAAACAAAAGGTTCCTCATGTAACTTTTGTATTGAAAATTTGAAATGTAATATTAGAAATAAAAATTGCAAACTCAAAGTTCCAAATGTAAAATTTTGAGCGTATTATTAGAAATGTAATATTACAAATGTAAAATTCAAAATGCGAAGTTAGATATGAACAGTTCCAGATGCAAAATTACAAAATGAAAGTTCCAAATTTAAAGTTCAAAATGTTAAGTTTCAAATATGAAGTTCCAAATTGAAAGTTCCAAACAGAAAGTTACAAATATAAAGGTCTAAATATGAAGGTCTAAATGTGAAGTTTTAAATATAAAGTTTTAATGCAAAATTCTGGATGTAATATTAGAAATGCAAAGTTACAAATGTCCAGTTAAAAATTTAAAGTTCTACATGCAAAGTTCCATATATGAAGTTCCATATATGAAGTTCCATATATGAAGTTCCAAATATAAAGTTCTAAATATATTTCCAAATGCAAAGTTCCTAAAGCAAAGGTGCAAATGTGAAGTTCCAAATGCAATGTTCCAACAACAAAGTAGTAAATGTAAAGCTCCTACTGTCAAGTTCTAAATACACAGTTCCAAATGTCAAGTTCCAAATGTCTAGTTCCAAATCTAAAGTTCCAAATGTAAAATTATGAATGTCAATTTCCAAATGCAAAATTCTTAATACAATATTAGAAATGTAAAATTCTAAATGCAAAGTTCCAAAAGACAAGTTCCAAAATTTAAAGTCCAAAATCTAAATTTTGTATTCAATATTAGAATTGCAAAGTTCCAAAGGCAAGGTTCCAGAAGTGAAATTCATTACGTAATATTAGAAATATAAAATTCCAAATGTGAAGTTCCAATTTCGAAGTTCTAAATGTGAAGTTTCAAATGCAAAGTACCAAAGGTAAGGTTCCAAATAAAAATGAATAAAATGTAAAAAATTATTTCCAAAGAATTTTATAATTCGAAATGTAAAACTGCAAAACTTTATATTAGATATTCAAAATTGGAATTTTATACTTAACAACTTTACATTTGGAATTCAACATTTAATCTTTATACTTGTAATTATACATTTCAAACATTACTGAATGTTTAGAATTTTAAATTTAAAATTATACATTTGGAACTGCACCTTTCAAAATTTGAAAGATTTGAAATTTGAAATTTGAATTTTACATTGGAAATCTAACAATTAATTCAATACAACTTAAAAAAATTCTTGGTGATCAAAAATGACCAATACAAATAAAAAAAAGTGGTAGACAGGTAAACAGTTACCAATTACGTAACCACATGTCAATATGAATTCCAAGCTTATAAATCACAATACACCACTAGTTCCTTTCTATTGATACCAATACGTTTCCTTGTTTCGTAAAAAAAATGCGGATAATTATAAATATGTGGTATGTGGTATCAAGCGTGAAGATTTCGCTGACTGATACATGATACTGGCGATGAATAAATTTGTATTCTAATTTATTGCAATTTCGCGATACTAAACACAGTGGTGGCGGAAGAAAAAAAATTATAAAGGGTGATACAAAAAAATAAAACTAGTGGTGTATGATATCTTGCCTTGAGGTAATTTGCTGGAACTTCCCGTACCGTAATAAAATTTTCGAGAAATTTTAAACGTTTTCAAATATATTGTTACAGATACTGTAACTTTCATTATATTTGCTATCTTGTTTGTTATATCAGAGCAAATCAAATGTAAATCATAAATCTCCAGAATTTATCTCAGGGAACATTAACAATCGTCATTTCATTTCGAATTCAATTACAAAAAAAAGAAATAGTTGCCTAATTCAAACAAAATTGAAAAAGTGCTCCCGCATAGTCACAGTCTAAACGCATTTGTGAACAATTCTGTTCGACATTTTCACTTAGACTGTGCTTAGCATGGCCGATTTTTTAAATTTTTAATCCAAAATTACAAAAATATTTTATGGAAAGTAAAAATAGATGTAATAATTTTTTATCCTTCAAAGCAAATTCCAAATGTAACTTTTTTATGCAAAATTAGCAATGTGATATTAGAAGTAAAAAGTTCTAAATGTAATATTTTTAATATATTACTAAAAATGTAATATTCCAAATAGTGAAGTTTCGTTAGTAAATCTAAAATTTCAAGTGCAAATTCAAAATGAAATATTAAAAATGCAAATTTCCAAATATAAAGTTTTGAATTTTTTATGCAAAATTAGAAATGTAATATTAGATATGATAAGTTCCAAATGAAAAAGTTTGAGTGTAATGTTAGAAATGGAATGTTACAAATGTAAAATTCAAAATGCCAAGTTCTAAATGAATAGTTCCAAATCAAATATTTCAAAAATAAAGTTTCAAATATAAATTTCCAAATGTGAGGTTTCAAATATATCTTATATATAAAAATGGAGTTCTCGATCAAATGATTCGGTAAAACTCGAAAACTGCTAAACCGATTTGGCCAGTCTTAGTCTGGAAAAATTCGTGCCAATCCAGAGATGATCGGAAAGGTGAGATATTATTTTTATTTTATATTAATATTTTTGATTCTCTAGAAATTGTATAGAATATACCTTATTCAGCAAAACAAGGTTTGCCGGGTTAGCTAGTAATATATAAAGTTTTAACGCAAAATTCTTATTAAAAATGCAAAGTTACAAATGCAAAGTTACAAATGCAAAGATGCAAATGTAAAGTCCGAAATCCATAATTTTAAATGCAAAAATACATAAATTTGCAAAATCCTAGATGTAAATAAAAATTCAAATATAATCCAAATGCAAAATTGTAAGTTTCAAACTCAAAGTTCTAAATGTGAAGTTTTAAATGTACTGTTGCAAATTTAAAATTCAAGATGCAATTTTAAAAATAGAGAATTCCAAGTACAAAATTTCAAATGCAATGTTCAAAATGCAAAGTTCCTAAATTTAAAGTTCAAAATGTAATTTTTTTATGCAATATTAGAAATGCAAAGTTCCAAATGTAACATTGAGTATGTAATATTAGTTAGTTCCAAATGCAATGTTCCAAGTGTAAAGTTATAAATGTAAAGTTCCAAATGCAAAGTTCCAAATATAATATTAAAAATATAAAATTCCAAACGTGAAGTTTCAATTTCGAATTACTAACAATATAAAATTTTAAATGTGAAGTTTTAAATTTAAAGTCGCACATGTAAGGATGCAAATGTAAACTCCAGAAATATAAAATTTTAAATACAAAGTTCAAAATTTAAGGTTCCAAATCTGAAGTTCCAAATGCAAAGTTCTAATTGTAAAATTCAAATGCAATATTAGACTCTGATTATACTCTGGATGGAATATTAGAAATGTAAAATTCCAAATGCAAATATAAAATTCAAAATAAAAAGTTCCAAATATAGAAATTTTGAACGTAATATCAGAAACAAAAAATTCCGTATCCAAAATTCTAAATTTATGGTACAAAATTTGAGTTCCAAATGTAAACTTCCGAATGCAAAGCTTGCACAGTATAAGTAAAAATGTCGCACAGAATTATTTGCAAGTGCGTTTAGACTGTGTCTATACACTTTACCAAATTTGTGTAAATTAGGCAACTATTTTTTTTAAATTTATTTTGACGATTGTTAATGTTCTGGAGATAAATTAATTTATAATTTACATTTGATTTGCTAGGATATGACAAGATAGTAAAAATAATGAAAGTTACAGTATTTGTAATAATATATTTGAAAACGTTTAAAATTTCTCGAACATTTCATTACAGTACGGGAAGTTCCAGCAATTTTCCTTAAGGCACGATGCCATACACCACTAGTTTGTTTTATTATTTTCAAGGGACAGGATAAAACATTCTTCTGATTCAGGCATTTTTTATTGAATCAAGATTTGTACTACGATGTAACCTTAAAATGTTTATTTATCTACGCCGATTTTTTAGTTGATATCGGTACGCGTACAACGACAGATCTCTATTCACATACACGACGACTAATCACAATCGACCCGTATAGAAATGATATCATCGAGAGCGAATGACTTTCACTTGACCTTGCCGTAACAATTTCCGTTGCATTTGTACGGATTTACACCCTAGTAGCGCCTAAAAAATATTCTTCTGATTCATGCATTTTTCATTGAATTAAGATTTGTACTAGGATGCAACTTTAAAATGTTTATTTATCTAAGTCGATTTTCTTGTTGATATCGGTACGCGTACAACGACAGAATTCTATTCACATACACGACGAATGATCACAATCGACCCGTACAGAAACGATATCATCGAGAGCGAATGACTCTCATTTGATCTTGCCGTAACAATTTTCGTTGCATTTGTACGGATTTACACCCTAGTAGCGCCTAAAAAATATTCTTCTGATTCATGCATTTTTCATTAAATCAAGATTTGTACTACGATGTAACCTTAAAATGTTTATTTATCTACGCCGATTTTTTAGTTGATATCGGTACGCGTACAACGACAGATCTCTATTCACATACACGACGACTAATCACAATCGACCCGTATAGAAATGATATCATCGAGAGCGAATGACTTTCACTTGACCTTGCCGTAACAATTTCCGTTGCATTTGTACGGATTTACACCCTAGTAGCGCCTAAAAAATATTCTTCTGATTCATGCATTTTTCATTGAATTAAGATTTGTACTAGGATGCAACTTTAAAATGTTTATTTATCTAAGTCGATTTTCTTGTTGATATCGGTACGCGTACAACGACAGAATTCTATTCACATACACGACGAATGATCACAATCGACCCGTACAGAAACGATATCATCGAGAGCGAATGACTCTCATTTGATCTTGCCGTAACAATTTTCGTTGCATTTGTACGGATTTACACCCTAGTAGCGCCTAAAAAATATTCTTCTGATTCATGCATTTTTCATTAAATCAAGATTTGTACTACGATGTAACCTTAAAATGTTTATTTATCTACGCCGATTTTTTAGTTGATATCGGTACGCGTACAACGACAGATCTCTATTCACATACACGACGCCTAATCACAATCGACCCGTATAGAAACGATATCATCGAGAGCAAATGACTTTCACTTGACCTTGCCGTAACAATTTCCGTTGCATAAAAGAAAATATAAATAAAAATAAAATATAAATAAAAACACTTACCCCCGGGCGTCTAGATCTGCCAAACACGTTGTCTTCAGATGAATTAGTGGTTTTGGAAGCACCATCTTGCACTAAATCACTTTTAACTACATTGCTATCTACAATTTGATAATTTGAGCTAAAGTTTTTGTCACTGGTTTGAGCATTGTTGGTCCCTGAAGTACCGGCAGTGTTGGTAAGTAAATCTGGCTTATTCTCATCATGGGATGGCGTTAATTTGTAGCCGAAACGTTTGGGTGATATATTACCATCGTCTCCAAATCGTTTGGGAGACATGCCTTGTTTTGGCTTAGGTTTACCCAAGCGCTCGCTGGATTTTTCCGAAGCCTCCGAGGCAGTGCTTTTGGGCGAAGACAAATCAAAGTTGAATTTATCTTTGGTGAACAATTTGGTTCTGCTAACTAGTTTCTCAATAGGCGATTTCGGATTGGAGTAACCAGATTTTGATGGGGCATCATCTTGGGGTGCCCTGGTAATTTTTTTACCATCCAGGTCTTTGCTGGATACACCGACAGCTTTATTTTTGGTGAACCTTCCGACGTACGTTGGTGATTTTGGAAGACCTGATGTATCGACTTGTTTGCTTGAGAAAAGTCTTTCGTTTTCCAAAGATGTCGTCGATGTTGACTTGTCTCCTGTTGCCTGTTGGCGCAGTCTTGAGGCTCTTGTTGTCCTGACACGAGGACTTTGATCAGGGTCATCGTTCCTGGGACGCGGTGAACGTTTTGATGATATGGCACTTGAGATTCTGAAAAAAAAAATTAAACTAGTTATTATTGGTATTTAGCCTTGAGGCAAGTTACATGAACTTTCCGATATGTGTAAATAATCGACCTGATCAATAAGAAACAAATTAATTTATGAGTGATTAAAAGTATTCCGAGCGGATTTATTACACATAATTGAAAACGAACACTTTGACTCGGAGTATTTTCTAATAACAATTTTTCAAAAATCAACAATTTTTGTAATTGAATCAGTTTCCGTAGGATTTTAATGGTTTAATATGTTCATTAGGACCAAGTACTCTATAGTTATACGAAGCATATTGTCTAATTTTAATTTTAACAAACGTAAACAAAACTACTCATTTTCTCTACAAAATTTTGATGAATTTTTCAAATTTAACTACTTGTCGTAAGGCAGTAACATTTCAATAAGTTCAATAAGACCATGATATATATCACCAAAAAAAGTTCCATGAAAATCAGCTTAAATTTTTTTTCAACAGTTAATTACAAGAAAACGGCTTGGTAGATGTTTATCTAAAACTAATTAGTATCATTCGCAACTAATATCTTTCGAACAGTTTTTGATTTTTTAAAATCGATTCGGTAGTTTGAGCTGATGTGGACGAAAAGTTTAACACTTTTTTTCAAATTACAAAGAAACGGCGCGGCAGATCGCCTCACAAAACTGATAAAATATAGTCCTCATTGAGATACATCAAATGACTTTCAAATTTATGAAATCGGTTCAGGCGTTTTTGAGCAAACGTCGATGAAAGTTCCAATTTTGACAAATGCCAAAAAGACCATACTAATTTTTACAAACTTTGACGAAATTTTAAAGCTAAACGAGTTATCGTAGGGCCGTAATATTTTAGTATGATCTGGAAGACTATGGTATCTACCGTCAAAAAAAAAAATCATAAAAATCGTCGAATTTTTTTTTTAACTTTATTACAAGAAAAGTTGGTCGGCGACATCTATGATATGCTGACAAAATTAAACATGCCAGCTATTTATACTTATTACGGTTTATATAAAAACCGACATTTCAGAAAACCGGTTTTCGAATTTTAATTTTACTAAAATACCGGTTTTAACCGGTTTTCGAATTTTATATAAAAATAAATTTTTGCCAGAATATTCTGTAATTTATCCGCAAATTTAGTGTAATTTAAAGCAGTATTTGACTGAATTTATTTATTGTTCAATTTTATAGATAGGAAACAAAATTATTTTAATTTTAATTAGTAGAACTTAAGATTAATAGTTTATCTTGATTAAATAACTTTGAAAATAATTATTCGTTATTCATGCATCATTTTCACATATGAGAATAAAAATATTTTTATGATAGTGAAAGAAAAGTTTTCGAATAAATAAAAATAATACATATTTAAATTAAAAAAATTCATTAAATAAAAAAAAATATTAGATACATGTTAATATCAATTTTAGTTTTAAAAACAATTAAGCTAAACTTTTATTTCTGTTCAAAGCAATTTTAATTAATTAATTTTTAAAAAATTTAAAATGTCTATCGAATTGCTACTTAAATATGTCCTTTGTTCACTCACAAAAACTCCTGAAATAGAAAATACTCTCATACTTGCGACCAAATTATGCCTAATTGTTTTTAAAGCCTTTTTCAAGTTCTTTAATTTGTGACTTCTAGGGTTTAAAACCCTTTTTTTAAGATTGAGTAGAGAAAGTTACTTCTTCAAGAAGAAGTCACACTGATTTAAATTAATATAAACACTGGTATAAAAATTTAAATTATTATATACAAAACCTTTCTGGGAACCATTGCAGACTGATAAGATAACAAATGCTATTGAAACGATATGATTTCAAGAACCAAAACGCTTTCATCTATCTTTTATATTTGGCTATATTTGTCATTTTCCATTTATACAGTGAAAACCGACTTTTTTCACTAAAAATCCGGTTATCGAATTCCATAATTTTCGCCAAAAAACGGTTTTTAAAACCGGTTTTTAAAAAGCGACAAACCCTAATTTCACAGTATAATAAAAGAGTTAAGTGTGGGTTGTGAGACTCAACATTTTATTTAAAGCATTTGTACATTTAAGATCACTCATAAGGATATGTATACATTTCGGTATAGACTGCAGTGTAAAAAACATTAATGGTAAATATCAGTATAGGTTATTTAAAAAAACTGGAACTCTTGAATTGTACACGCGGGTACAGGACAACGTCTGTCGGGTCATCTAGTATTTACATAAATCTTATCCAAGAATTAAACCTAAAGGTAAATTTACGTGCTGCGGTTAGTCGCGACATCTATGATACACTAAAAAATTAAACACGCCATCTTCTATATATATATATATATATATAAAAATAAGTCGGGTTTTCCTTCCTGACAAAATAACACCAGAACGCACGAACCGATTTCGACAATTTTGCATTCGTTGGAAAGGTCTCGGGCTCCGCAAGGTTTAGTGGTGCATGGCATCGTGCCCTAATGCAAGCTACTGGAACTTCACGCACCGTAATTAAAAATTCGAGTAATGGCATTAGTGAGAATTATCAGAATTATGCTTGGTTATGTCAACGAGCAATTCTTGCCGCAAAGAATAATGATGTACACGCACTGAATTTCACCATTCAATCAAAAATTGCTGGCGATTTGGTGACATACCAATGATTCTGACTGGTCTTCCGTTTGACTTCGAACGATTGCAATTTCCAGGTCGCAATGACAATTAACAAGTCGCAAGGCCAATCGCTTAGTGTTTGCGGGATAAATTTTAAATAGATTATTTAGAAAATCATTGTTTTTCACATGGGCAGTTATACGTTGCCTGTTCACGAGTTCGAAAACCATCCGCTTTGTTTGTGTTAACGTCAGACCACAAAACAAAAAATGTGGTTTACCAAAGAGCACTTCAATGAAAAGGATAATTTGCGGCGGATTCACTTTCACTTACTTAGAGAAGTTCAACTAAAAGACACTTCATTTTTGTAATCGGAATAAATTCATTACTGTTGTGTAATAAAATCAAGTTTTTCCTTTTCAAATATAAAACAAACTAGAAATTTCTTCATCTTTCTCATGAAACCATCTGGTGGCGAAAGGGAGTTCGTCGGGTTTGCTAGTCTATTTATACTTATGTATCTATTATTACCCAGCTGCATTTTTCTCTCTATCTAGTACTGCAGCCACTCCCTCCCGGAGCTGCTGCCTGCGCAGCTCCTTATACCGAGCGATTCTCTGCTCCGGTGTATCACCTGCAGCAGCAGCAATTGTTCCTTGCTGCTGCTGCTGCTGATTTTGCTGTTGGTCTGTCTTCGCAGCCGCAGGCGTCGTGTTCGTAGAAGACGACGGAGACATGAGAGATTGTGCGACTGTGGCGCTCCTGGTGGTGGTGGTCGTTACTATAGTCTTGTTCTTGTCGTTGACGACGATGGTGCTGCTTGACATTGGCCGCGGCGCAGCGACCAGACAGCATGGCCGCTCGCAGTGGCAGCATAAGATGGTAACTGGGGGAAAAAAATAGGAATTAAAATTTTTTGGCGATAAAAGTTTATTTTTGTTAATTGTAGATGATTTTTGCACTTAGGGCTTATTTTTCGCATTTAAAGTCATATTTAACAATTTAACAATTGTAGATAATTTTTGGAAAATATAGTTAATTTTTAGCAGTAGAGTTAATTCTATGTAATATATTTCAAGTTATTTTATATATTATTGTAGTCCTAAAAACAATACTTAATTTTTTGGCTACTAAATTTCATTTTTTGTTAACTATAGTTCATTTTTGGCAATTTGGATTCATTTTCAAAAATAACGGGTTTATACAGTTAAATATAGTTCTTTCCTGAAATGTGTAGTTTTTCATAATCTACTGCAGTTAATGTTAAAACAACTAAATTCATTTGATAAAATGAACTAGAGTTGATTTTCAACAATTATAGTTCAGCTTCTGTAGTAAAATATAGTTCTTTTTAGGAATGTGTAGTTTTTCATAGTCTACTGTAGTTATTTTTTTGTAATTAATTTTTATGTTTTAGAATAAACTAGAGTTCATTTTTCATAATAATATTTTATTTTCAAAAATTGCAGGTTTTTATATTTATTTAAACAGTTTTTTTAAAAATATATAATATCTCATAGGCATCTAGAATATATGCAACTAGATATTGATTCTTAGCAACTAGAGTTTGTTTTTGGCAACTAAAGTTGATTTTATGCAAGTAGAGTTCAATTTGGCTTAATAAACCAATATTTATTTTTAAAAATTTCAGGCTTTTACAGTTAAACATAGTTTTTTTTTTAAAAATATACTATTTCATAGGCAATTATTTCTTGCCAACTAAAGTTTATTTTTTGGTAACTATATAATTCATTTTTGGAAATTAAATTTCATTTTTAAAAATTGAAGCCTTCTATAGTTCAATATAGTTCTTTTTATGAATGTGTAGTTTTTCATAGGCTACTTTAATTAATTTTTAGAATAAAAAATTTCATTTTTTAGAATAAACTAGAGTTCATTTTTGGCAATTATAGTTTATTTTCAAAAATAACAGGCTTTGTTAGTTAAAAATAGTGGTTTTTAAATAGATAAATATAGTTCCTTTTAAAGATATCTTCAATTTGTTATAAACAAACTATAAATTATTTCTTGGCAACTAAAGTAGATTTCTTTAATTAGTAATTATTTTTAGAAATGTGTAGTCTGTTCTAGACAACTTTAGTTCATTTTATCAGTAACTTTAGTCATTGTTTTGCAACTATAATTTACTTATCGGCAACTGTTATTTTTTTAAAAACTGAAATTTATTTTTTGGCAACTAGAGGTAAATTTAGTTTTTTGAAGCAATGTACTGTGTGGTATGTGCAATCATACTAAATATTTCTGGCAACTAGAGTTCATTCCAAGCAACTATAGTTAATTTTTTGGCAATTAGAGTTCATTTTTTGTCAACTATAGTACAATTTTAAAAAATTGCAGGTCTTAGAAATATTTTGAAAATAAAAAATATTGGCAACTCTAGTTAATTTTTAAAAATCATAATCAAAATGTGCAGCTATTGTTGATAATACATATAGACTTTTTTAATGAACTATAGTTTATTTTGACAAAAACATGTAAATTTTGAAAATCCTAATATGTCATATACAACAATAGTCAATTTTGGAAAATCTAAATATATTAAGCAACTAAAGTTAGTTTTTTGGAAAGTAAAGATTATATTTTAGCAGCTGCAGTTTATTTATGAAAACTAAAGGCTCCTCTAGCGTTACAAGATAAAAAAGACTCTTATAACCAGAAAAAAAGGTATAAACGTTTATAATTAATTGTTCAATTTGGGCTACTATAGTTTCATTTAAGCAACTATAGTTAATTTTTGACACTTTAGTTCAATTTTAGCAACTAGAGTTTAGTTTAAAAACTTAAAGACCTTTATAATAAAATATAGCTTATTTGTTTAACAACTGTAATTCATTTCTGAATATAGTCATATGCAAAAGTATTTCATACAACTTCTAGCAAAGAATTGCGCCTGAACACCGTGCCACAATTTCCACAACGCAACTCTAGTAACAAATCCAGGCGCAAATTTAAACAAATTTTATAACAATTTCATATTTATCTATTATAATTTAAACAATTCGCAAAGGTGTGCAAATTATCAGTGTAAATTTATTTTAAACATCGCATAAAATAACATAAAGACGTCACAATGGTTTTCCTCCTCCATATATTGATTCCATTCAATATTTACAATAACAATATTAATGGTAAATAAATAACATTGAGGAATATTTACAATTGGCAATCATGAGAACAGACGTAGTTTATAATAATAACAATAATAATAATAGTAATAGTTATATATATATATATATATTATAATTATATACCCAAAGCTTATGTATTATTTATTATTCGACTATTTTTCAAGTCAGGTTGAAATGTCGACAGGTTAAAATTATTTGCATAAATAAATAATTTATATATCCTATTTTATGTCGCCTTGACAAACACTGTCCTGTTTAATATAATTAAAATAAATTAAAAATATAAATTTTCTCATTATTAAAATTAAAAAAATAAAATTACAATTGAGTTAATGAAGTGTTCAGAAAATCTCATATATCTTTTTCTCAATAATTTTAAAGTTGTAGTTAAGTTATTCTGAATCGTTTGACTTCGAATTTGAGTAAATTATGTGTGTATATATGTGTGTGTGTGTAAATATGCATATCGATGTGTATTGATGAGGTTCGTTATCCGACCTCGATAATGTTTGTTGATTTTTTTTAGCCGCGCCTATTATTGTAATATTCAAATGGATACTTTTACTAGATTGTATATATATATATATATATATATAGTATATATATATACACTAGATGACCCGGCAAACGCTGTCCTGTACCCACGTCTACAATTCAAAAGTTCCAAGTTTTTTAATATCAATCCCATATTTTTAATATCCTTTTCAAATGTTTAATATTACTTAAATGTTTTCAATGTCAAACAATGATAAGTGTTTTTTTTTGTAATTTTTGCCATTCGTTTCTACAATATTACTATAGTTTTATCATTTATTAAATCTTAAAAAATTCCTTTGACAAACTCCAAAAAGAATTATCAAAATCCGAATAACCGTTTAGGAGAAGTATCAAACCATACACTCGTACAGAAGAATTTTATATATAAGATATATATTTATATATAAGATATATATTTATATATATATATATATATATATATATATATCCATGTATATATTTATAAATGATTATTCTATTTTATTATTTAAATTATCCAAATCGAGAACACGTATCGAATAAAATATTCGGTAACAAAATTCTTGACGACTTTTATATATGGATAGATTAATAAATATTTAAACAATCTGTGTCATTCGCATTCGCATTCGTTTGATGTTATTTGAAGATTTAAATATTAAATTAGTCACTAAATAATAATAATAAGACACATACACAGTTTTAAAATTTAAAATATATAAGATTCAAAATCTATAAATTTTTCTCATGTCGCTAAACTTTTGCCTCAAAAATTGTAGGAAATAGACAAAAAACTATGAAATTTCCCCAAAATTATTTGAAATTTTTGTAAATTTTACCCAAATGATAGAAAATTGACAAAATTTACAGAAAATTCACAAAAATGATAAAAAGTCGTCAAAATCAATACAATTACTCTAAATAATAATAAGGAAAATCTAAAAAAAATTTCCAAATCTCCCTAAATTTAAGGAAATGAGCAATAAATCTCCCAAAATCTATAAAAAAATTCGCAAATGTCCCAATTTTTTCTTCAAAAATAATAGAACATAAGCAAAATCTATAAAATTTCTTTAAATATTAGGTTGTCAAATATCTCCCTTCCGCTTTTTTGCTCTTGGTTTATAATACAAAAAGGCGGAAGGGAGATATTTGACAACCTATATATATATATATATATATATATATATATATATATATACCAAAAGATGTTCCAATATTCAAAATGTAACTGAATATTGTTATATCGATAATGAATAATTATGAATCATTAAAATGGCAAACGACACATTCTGAGCACTGCAAGATAATCTTTTCCAAGTTTATATATATACATATACATATATACATAGTATGTATATATGTATATATTACATACATTCACAAAATGTGTGGTGACTCATGGGAAATATATTCGATTCCGAACGGTTTCAAATGTAAATATAATATTTTGACTGAATTTTGCGATTATATAAACCCCATTAGTAAATTGAATTATATATATATATATATATATATATATATGTGTGTGTGTGTATATATATATATATATGTACATATTTAATTTAATTTAAACTTACTGAATTAATAAATAATTATCTTCTAAACACACCTTGCTTTTAGCACCTACGTGTCCATTTTGTCTGAAACGAAAACAAGAATATATTATAAATAAATACATACATACATTTGTTATATATGCATACATACCTACATACATATATATATATATATATATATATATATATTAACAAAGTCTAATAATCGGGCATAACATCAATAAAAAACATGAATTTCTTTCAATAATTTATTTAAAATAAATTTTTGAAAGAAATTCATGTTTTTATTGATGTTATGCCCGATTATTAGACTTTGTTAATACATATGTCAACATCAAATTCAGAATCATACAAAATATATATATATATATATATATTAATATTACAAAAATGCACGTCCCTATTATCTATTCCTAGAAGAAGCGAAATTAGCAAAGACATAAACCTATGGTTCTTAACTTTGCTGGATGTGGTTGAGAAACATGATAGTTGTAATAAAAAGCCAAAAACACAGAATTATTAATTTAAAAAATATAATGTGTATATGTATGTAATTGATAAAACTAAACTAAATTCATCATTATGTTTATTATTTATATTTATATTTTTGTATTTAGGTTTACTATTTATTTTTTATAAACCTCAACAATTTTGTATTATAAAATTTAAAGTTTTGATTGACGAAAAAATGTATATATATATTTTTAGTCGTAAAAAACAGTTTTCACTCAAGATATTCATCCAGTTAAAAGAATTAAGAAGTTTTGCATACGTTTCGAATCCCAGTATGAGCCATCTTTAGTGCTTAAAAACGCAAATAATTTATAAAACACACTTTAACTATAAATGATTCACTTCAAATTTAAAAAGTTGCACTAAAATTAAATATAATACAAGTAATAATTAAAAAAAAACATGTGGCTATTAATAAAAAAAGATTACTAATTCGTGTATGCAATTTTTTCTTATTTCTATGCCAAGTTTTTTGTCCTATTTCAATTTTTTTTACAAATGTCGTAATCTAGAATGATTCAATAATGACTTAATGTTTAATTATGTAACTTGTTTAACATTGTTGCTTTTTTATTCAATTCTGTGGGAAAGTAGATCTCGAGATTCTTTTTAAATTTAAATCTTTTGCGAAATACTTTCACACAGACGAATTCGCAAATTTTAGAATATTTTTTAATAAAAATATTGCAGAAAAAAGTGCAAAGTTAACCATAATTAGATTTAAAAAATGATAAATATGATAAAAATGATAAAAATTCGAAAAATTGATAAATAAGAAAAATATGTTATAATAAAAAAAAATTAAAATATTGGAAATGATATATATATTAAACTAGAATAGAACTGAAAAGTTATTACATTTTTTATTTGTTTGCATGTATTTGAGGAGAACTGTAGTCAAGGGTTCTTGGATCGAATCCCGGTGGATTATCGCATAAAAAATGAATTAATAAATACTCCAATAAAATAGAGCCTAAATTAGGCAAATTGAAAATAAAACAAGTGTAAGTGTCGAAATGCACTAGTTTACAGAGCCAATAATAAAAATAAATGTATATATATATATATATATATGCGTGTGTGTGTATGTGCATTATGATTAATTCGGATGACTTTCACGGTGCATACCTTGAATTCTTTAAAATCGATGAAATGCTTTATTGAAAAATAGCACGAATTCTAATGACCTAGACAGCTATATATATATATATATATATATATATATATATATATATATACATTTATTTTTATTATATATATATATATATATATAACCGTAAACAAAAAAGTTTCTGGTAAATCAAAAGTTAAATTAAAGATTTTTCTCTAATAATTGCATAATTTACTTAGATATACATTAATAAATATTAGATATACATATATAATAATAATAATCAAGCTGTGTAGACTTAAAAATATAGATAACATATAAAAAAGTAACGGATTTCTATCATTAATTCAATGTCTTTTTATAAAGAACCATGGTACGGACCAATCAGAACAACGTGCGACAGAGACACAGATAGAATTTGTAGAGTGCTGTCTTTTCCGAAAAATTCGTGTAATGTGATTGGTTGTGGACAAGGGAAATATGTGCTCGTGCGTTTTAAATCATCAAACAAGCCTAAATATCTATTACAAATAAATTTTTTCTTCAAACATGTCTTTTATAAAGTAAATTGAAATTAAAATTTGTAATTTTAACTAAATTTAAACTTAAAACACCATATATAATTATAATTCTCAATATTTTTCTAAAGCTGTAAGTTGTAAGTTGTAGATACATCTGTCAAAAAAATTTACTGGAAATATTTTACTTAATGATAAAAAAATCAGAATAGTAATATTCTGTGTTAATTTATAAATATATTTGTTTCCAAATTATCACGCATTTATCTTGAATTTTAATTATGTGCAAAAATTTTAAAATGATTAAAAAGTAGTAAAAATATCGATATCTTATCTCATTCGAAACGCAAATAAAATCTCGGTCATGATAATCTTTATTTACACGCTGATAAGTGATAAGATATTTGTGATCAAAATTCTTGTAAAAGATATAAGGATTAATACAAATTGGTTTCGAATTGAAAATTATCAGCGGAAAAGGAAATGTATGAAAATTGTAATTTTTGGTATAGAAAAAAATTGTAAATTTTCTTTTCTCTCCTTATAAATGGTTATAAAAGACCCTTCCTGAAAACGTCTTTTAAATAAATTTTCTTCAAAATGAAGAGTAACAAGTGAAATTAGACTAGCAGATAAATAATGTACAATGAACACAATAATACAATATACATAATATGTACCTAATTATGAAGCGATTTAAGAAAAAAACGTTTCTATTTCTAACAATATCAAATTCAGCATATATATATACTAGCATACCCGGCCACGTTTTGCTGCGGCTGATGGATGAAAGTTTTGAATAAATGACCACTTTAGAAAGATTATTAAAAATAACTAAGTGACTTTTTTTTACTTATAAATGAGTTATGCCCTATTTTATATTACGTCCTATACAAATAAAATATCTTAATATTTTCAATTTTAAATTGTAATTTTTAATATTATTTATAGTCTAAGATTGTGTGTTAGAATATTTTGTTTCTTTTAGAATTAGCCAGAAGTATTTGATTTTTGGAACTGGCAAATTTTTACTTTTTTATCACCAACCCCCATTTTTTTTCAAAGCCATTTTAGCAGTTCAATCATTTTTTATCCGGCGTTCAGTCACTGAATATTTTTGACATAATTTTAGTTCAGATTTTTGAACTTGAAGAAAAAGCTTAAATCTTACTTTAAAATACAATTTATTATTATTAAGGGTTGTCTAACCCCAATACTTTTTTTCAATTTTGAGGTCAATTTTTTTCATTTTAATTTTTTTAGTACAGAATTGAAAAATACATGCAACTCTAAATTTTCATCCTCCTTCAACAAATCTCTATTTCATAATAACCATTTTAGCAATCGAATTATTTTTCACCACACTTTCAGTCAGTGGGTGTTTCTATACTGAATTTAATTGATATTTTCCTCGTCTTATGATAAAGCAGGAATTATATTTAAAAAAACTATTAAGGGTTGTTCACACGTCCCATTTTCCCTTTGTACAAATATTTCCCGATGCGCACAATCAGTACACAGTTGATAAATGGTTTGCATAAAGAGCAATTTTTGCAAAGAAATAGAGAGATTGAATATTAAAATCTGAAGATACAACAGTTTTTAATAGGGAATTATAGGTACCATACAAATCTATGACAAAATTATAAAATTTTCCACTTTCTTAATTTTTTTCAATCTCAGTCAATTCGCTTGGGCATGCCACATAACAATATAATTTAAAAATGAAGTATCGGATTTTGATTCGTAATTAAAAAAATACTGAATTAATGTAAAAGCGCAGTAATAAATATCAAAATCTTGAAACATTAAATGTGCCAATGCAATAAATAGAATCAGTTTTATACCAAGTTGGCTCTTGCCAAAAATATTAAGGAACATTTATATGTGACATGTTTTGCAGTGGGTAAACTATTCATATTTAATTTGTTAACTGTTACTTTCACTTATGCACCACATTTGTAATCAGCTAGTAATTTTCGTACTAAACATTCTATACTAGAAATATTTTTTATGGCAAAACAAGCGTTTGCCGGGGCAGCTGGTACATATATACATATTTGTTTTTTATTTTTCCAATAGGTCAACTGAAATCTTTTTATTCGAAAATTGCATGCAAGGTCGTCGTGTGTCTAAATTTACCGAGCAGAAGATCAGTCTGCCGTTATCACCGCGTCTAAAAATAGAAAACAGTTTTGTTTCCATTATCAAACATCACTGCAGAGAGTCAAAGACCGTACGTCATCTGATTATTATTGGGCCAAATAAACAAAAGTAACATATCAGGGATAGACATTACATTACATGGACCTCGTATATCATAATTCTCAACTGTGACATCACATGTCCGAGCGAACACCGCCGACGACAACCGCGAACTCTCGCCATTGATTAAAAGTCACATGTAATACGTTACGTGAGTAACATAGACCCATCTTCTTATATATAAAAATAGAACTCTCGATCAAATGATCCGCTAAAACTCGAAAGCGGCTAAACCGATTTGGCCAGTCTTAGACTTAAAAAATTCGTGCCAATCCGTAGGTTGTCGGAAAGGTGAGATATTATTTCAAAATCGCGTAGAAACTTTACATTTTTAATTTGAAAATTTGTGTAGAAGCGCAATTTAAATAAAACAATGGACGGTGGCTAATACGTCAAATGTCAAACGTTTTTGACAGATGATGTTCAATTACGTTTAATAGGATGTATCACATGAATATTATTTAATTGTGATTAAATTGTGGTAAGTAGTTTTGTTTGTAGTTTTATTTATACACAAAAACGTTACTTAATGGATCGCAAGTGTTACTAGAAACTAAAAATATCAACTTTTTTGAAATGTTAATATGAAAATGCACCTTTTGGCATATTTTTCTCAAACACGGTGCTCGGAAAAACCTCATTTGTATAATTATATACTCATTCGTATTTATAAAACATTTTCTAGGTTATATTATTTTTTATTTATATTATTTAAATTCAGAACCTAAATTTGGTATAAATCAAAGGGACATTTTGTCGAATAACATTTTCCCAGAATGTATCAAAGAATAGATAGTAATATATGAAGGTCCGGGGTTAAAAAGGTCCACCAGCGATGTGTCAAAGACCAGTTAAGTTAGGCATTGTTTAACAACAATATTTGAAAGTAGGGGGAAAAAGAAGTATAACCAACTATTGTCTTGATTCTCATGACTTTGCTATCGGGAGATAAGCGGTAATCTTTGAAAATCCACAATAAAAGTATTTTCTTCCGTTGGTAGTTTTTTAGCATTAGTTAAAAATGTAATTATTTTGTAAAATACCTTTAAAATTAAAATAAGACATTAAACCTGTTTGCCACTTGGCCGTTCCAAGTTATAGGGTAAAAAGGTCTAGAAAACGAATTTTTGAAAGACATTTCTACAATGATGTAGTAGCTGGCAGTTTTACTGAACGTAGTCAGATAATTGTTCGTTTGAAATGTGTTATTTGTTGTGATATAATTGGTTTGATTTTCGTAATATAATTAATATTTGCTCAAAGTCAAATTGGACCTTTGTGCCTCGTCCTGCTCTACATATATATTTTTGACTAAATTTACTTTAATTCATCGAATGTTACTTGAAACTTTTCAAAAAGCAAGTCAAAGAAGAAATACTTAATTCATTTTTTATCTCTCCTCGCAAAAAGTTGAAAATTTTGTATAAGCTCAGTAGTATTATTTACAATTATACATAAAATCCAGAATCCAAAAAGAATCTGAAGGACTTGAAACGTAACCAATAAAAGTCGAAAGACCAAAAAAGACTTGGATTGAATTATACCATGTTTTCTATGGAAAGTGTATAAAACTTGCAGTTTGATTGTATTGACAAAATATAGAGAAACTAATAGGGTTTATTGTTTTTATAATACCTCATTGTATATAGTAATCTAACAACGCATCCTTATGCACTTAAAGTATTAATATTTTTGATTCTCTGGAAATTGTTTAGAATATACCTTGCATAGCGAAACAACGTTTGCCGGGTCAGCTAGTATATATATATATATATATATTCAATAGATAAGTCCTGGATTTTTTCAATATATTGATTGTTTCTTTTCCGAACAGTAAATCCAATAATAAAAAACAATTTGTTTTTTGAAGATGTTTAATACGACGTTTCGGAACTAGGTACGTTCCATCATCAGGTTTATTCTGTCAAATACAATGTTTTTTAAAATACTGATTAACATTAATTAACAATGGTCAATACAGATTAATTAGAAAAAAATTTTGTTATAAAGGAATGGATTATGTACCGGATAGATAGTAATAAGACTTAACTAAAAAAGGTTTTATATAAAATTGAGAAGCAAAAATTATTTACCTGTAATAATTTATATATCCATATCACTAATATTTTTTGTTAAAAACACTCGATTTTTTTTTTGGAAGATATTTGTAGATGTTACGACTACACAAGACTTAAACACACTGATATGGATTTCTGTCTGCCAGATGTAAAGGACAAAGCACGGAACTCTTGGCAAAAATGATTTTTATGGCTCTTGTTTGGTAATTTACGAAAAAAGGAAAAATATTGCTTTAGTAAATGTTGAGAAATATTATGTATATATATATATATATATATATACATACATACATGAACATGTATATGCACACCTACATACTCATACATACATATGCACAATCTATATATTAATGTATCCACAATTATACACATGAACACATATGCAAGTGTATGTGTATAGTGTATACCCAAAAACATACATATAAGCATATATATGGATGTACATATATTACAACATATATACATGTATATATATACACATATTCAAAACTATTAGGATTAATTATTTTTAATCAGGTTTAAAAAATTTAAATATGAGTCATGAATGATATTGTGATCTGATCTTTATTAACACTTTTTGACGAATTCAAAAAGATTAAACTGCTTTCAGAAAAAAGTCTTTTAAAAGTACAATCCTCTCTATATAAAATATTGGGTTCAAAGGTGAAATTATGTGAGTTTTCGATGGAATGCTGAACAAGAGTACTTTGGAAATTTCGGCTTTTATGATGAGTGACGCTTAATTCATGTTGTCTCATTCTCTTATGAATGTACTGTGATGTTTGGCCAATGTATTGTTTTTGACAATTTTTGCAAGGGATGGAATAAACTATGTTAGTATTGAATTTAGGAGGGGTGGTGGATTTAATTTTTGAAAACATTTCTTTAAAAGAATATAGAGCTGTTCCTGAAATGAAAATATTTTCTTCTTTGAGTAATTTGGCAAAATAATCAAATAAGCCTTCAATGTAAGGCATGCTGTGAAAAGTTGGTTTAATATTGTTGTCTTGGAATAACTTGGAGATGGATTGATAATTGTTACTTTTATGATAGGAAAGTCTTTTATTGGTAATGGAATTGATGAGGGTGAGGGGATATCCGTTTTCTAATAAAGTTTTAGTTACTAATGTTGTGTTTTGGGTATGAAAAGAAGAGTGAGACAACATGATTGCGTGGTCTATCAAAGAAATGATTGTATTGACTTTATAATTTTTGGGACAATATGACGCGTAATGAAGGTATCTCCCGGACCATGTAGTTTTTCTGTACCAATTTGTGCAAATAATGTTGTCAATTTTGTGTACAGTCACGTCTAAAAAGTTTAATTTGTTGTCGATTTGTGTTTCATGTGTGAACTGAATGCTCTTATTGTAATTGTTAAAGGTATCGATTATTATATCTGATTGTTCTTTGTCTATTATGTGTTTAAGTCTTGTGTAGTCGTAACATCTACAAATATCTTCCAAAAAAAAATCGAGTGTTTTTAACAAAAAAATATTAGTGATATGGATATATAAATTATTACAGGTAAATAATTTTTGCTTCTCAATTTTATATAAAACCTTTTTTAGTTAAGTCTTATTACTATCTATCCGGTACATAATCCATTCCTTTATAACAAAATTTTTTTCTAATTAATCTGTATTGACCATTGTTAATTAATGTTAATCAGTATTTTAAAAAACATTGTATTTGACAGAATAAACCTGATGATGGAACGTACCTAGTTCCGAAACGTCGTATTAAACATCTTCAAAAAACAAATTGTTTTTTATTATTGGATTTACTGTTCGGAAAAGAAACAATCAATATATATATATATATATATATATATATACCTTATATATAAATTTCTTCTGCACGGGTGTAAATCGATATACTTCTCCTGAACGATTATTCGGATTTTGATAAATCTTTCTCAAGTTTGTTAAGGGATTTTTTTAGGATCTATATAATTATAAAAATATAGTAATATTGTAGAAATAAATGGAAAAAATTACAAAAAGCGACATATCATTGTTTCACTTGTTTTGCGCTCGACTAGCAGTCCATGTAATGTAAGGTCTATGGTATCAGTTAATTAAAAGTCATTGGTAATCAAAATCGCGAACGAGACCACTTTCAATAATTAACAGATTTTGCATAAAATAGTATTCACATTTAGAAATCAGCAGATTTGCGAATAATATAATTGAAACAGCGCCGCATGCGATATGTTAATTAACTAATTAACAAGACACAGGATTGATTGACTGATTGATTGATCAGTATTTACTAGTGATGATGATGATGAGATTGAAATTCGCAGCAGAGATGTATTGAAAATATTTGGTAAGTATATTTATCTAGAATTAAACCCAGTGGTAAATTTACGTGCTACAGTCAGTGGTGCCTCTATGTAGTGGGAAAACAACTAAAATTGAGGTAATGGTAAAGCGGAGGTGATTGCGAACTATTTATACATGATTATTTTTTTACAATATTTTTATATTTTACAAAATCAGAAAATTGTCTTAAGCTTGTAGTGAAATAAGAAAGGAATATTATGTAAAAAAAACACTTTTTGCAAAAAGTCGTCTTATATTTATAAACCCTTCTAATAGTGTTAATATAATCTTTGCACAATCTTTTGCACGATTCATATTTAAATTTAAAAATTATTTTTGTTTGTTTTTTACATGTTTATTTTCAATCATTCTATTTTTTTCGATACCGCTTTGCCATTACCTCAATTTTAGTTGTTTCTCCACGCCATAGAGGCACCACTAACTGTAGCACGTAAACTTACCTCTGGGTTTTATTCTAGATAACTATATAGTATGGTAAAGATAAAACCAATTTGCAAAAAAAAAATGTAAAATCAAATTTTGTACTTTTACTCGATCAATTCTAATGATCTTATGTTTCACGATTTTTTCAACCAAACAGACAGAATAATTTCAAAACTAATCTGAATATTTAATTTTGTACAAACGTTAAAAGAACAATAAACTTCGTGCGTTATCTTTCAATACTTTCAAAATTTATAATTTCATGGAAAATATTTTCGTTATCCTTATCTTGTGGAACTTCCGTTTCCGTTTTTGCAAGACAAGATTGATAAACAATTTTATTATTTCAAACTGAACATTTCAGCAAAATATTCAATAATATTTCATCAGAAAAATATTATTAGAAAAAAATATAAACTTACAAGAAAAACAAATTTACTCGCCTGGGAATTAAATGAAATTAAGCATGGTCATAGTTTAGATAATCAAACGAAGCTCTTAAAAAATTATAGGCCTATGAGAAGACAAAATCTGAGCATACAAAAATTAACATAATTCACTTGAAATTTGGATTTAGCTGAAATTATGAACCTAGATAATATTAGAATATAATATACGAGAAAAATGTAATATCTACATTATTATTGTCGAAAAGCAGATGAGATGTGTCAGAAATTAGAATAATATAAGATACAATCAACAGTACATGTTTGGCAGATGAAATTATATAATTCAGTATATCTTCTTAACCATTATCTCAACATAGTACAGACCAATTTCGAAAACTTTGATAAGAAGATAAGATTACAATTAGAATGTCTTCTTAAATATTTCGTGTTATAGATTTCCATATTTTGCTGATATCGTTATAACTTATTGATAGTTCATAATTAAAACAATTCCAAGGCGTCTCCTTATAAACAAAACGTGATCATGATTCACGATTCCGTACATTAACAAATTTGGCAGTGCAGAGGCGTCCACTTACAATAATAAGAACGAAATCATATAATATATATTTGCATCTAAATCACAAATATGTTTTCACAAAAATATGTAATAAAAAATATGACTGCCAAAATTAAATAAAATTATCAACACTTTAATATTTTAACTAATTGTAAGAATGAGCTTTTTAATATTACCTATCATGGGGACATAGATAAAATAAACATAGAACAAATGAGCTTAACTCTGTATTAGTGTTTTTAGCGTATCACAGATGGTGCTGGTGTGCCATTATTGATACAATTATTAAAAAAAAACAATAATTTAAAAGTATCATTGTGTTAAAAATTCATATGTTTGGCATTGGATACGGAATATTTACTCAAGTCATTGGAGCGTTTTGGGTCTTAATTTTTTTTTTACTGTGCTCCAATTTGTATGAAATTTTGAAATTAGGTTCATCTTACTTTCAAGTTCGAAAATGAAAATAAGGTAGACTCCTTTGCCACTTCTCGGGGAATGAAAAATGTTTCATAATGTTTTTCAAAAAAGGAAATACTTTTCAAGTTACTGCCTGAAAATTCGTTTCTCTTTGGCGCTTTTCATCGTTTTTTGCAAATATATCCAAAAATATACTTTTTAACAAAAATCATGTAATGAACAAAATTATATCAATTAAAATCTTAATAAATCGCTATTTTATAATGTCTTAGGAACAATCTATTAAAGATATGAAAAAGCCAAGTCGTTTTTTTATTTTGTTCAAAATTTAATTGTTGTATTCGAAGCCATCTAGCGGCGAGGGGTTACATTTTATATATTCCATGGGGTTTTATAGTGCTCAAAATAAGCTTTAAAATGAGTACGGTTAATCACGTGATCAAAATTACCCCTTTTCGCCCACCAAACATCAGGTGTATTTTTAGTTACGAGAAAAAATGGTGAATTTTTTTATTTTTTTTGAAAATGTTCAGATTTAAAAAAAAAATCATGTAAAAATAAATCACGTGATAACTTACTACATTTGTCCCTCCCTCCACGTGATTAATACCTCACGTGATTAATGGACGCCTCCTAAGGGTCTGTTTTTTTTTCATTTAAATCAAATAGTTTTATGAGTACCATTTCCACCAAAATTAAAATTAATCGCATTTCATCTAGATTTAACTTTGTTCAAGAGATTCCAAAATATCATGCAAATTAGAGCACAGTAAAAAAGTTCACATGTTAAACCCTCTTTTCCTCTCCATTTATTGTACTAATTTAGTTGATCGTAAATTGAATAGTGCACATGAACAGGATTTGACTAATTAATTCACTTAAGTAATGATATATATTGAATTATTATTAACAAAAATGTAATTTTGATTTTATGATTGCTGAAAACATTTAATATGCAGTACGAGATTATAAAAATTATGGGCAACATTATTGTAGCTATTATTTTGAGTGAAATGATCCAAGGTGATATTGTACCTTCACCGTGGATATTATATATTAATTCTTTCTATATTCGTTATACTGGCAGATAGGCAGACGATGAATTTTTGTAAGGACTAACTAACACATTGAGAACTGATAGAAACAAATCATAATTTGTGAAAATAAAATAGGTGCACCGAGAGTAGCAAATCATCAACGTACTACCAGAAAGAGAGACACATTTAGACTTCTTTTTTTCTCAAAGAAGGGTTGATGAGATGCAGTGCTCTTGTTTCCAAATCAATATTGTCAATATCGTTTTTACAAGTACCCTCTACTCGTAGTACCTCTACCTATCTACTTATCATCTCACACAAAAACCAGTTTGCACGTACCAGAGCTTACCAGCTGATGATAATCCGAATGCGATCGACCGATCGGCCGCATCCGAAGGAATGAAAGTCGTTTGGAAATCATAACCGAGTTACGTCTACGTGCCCGACCTGACCTTCGGGGGCTCCCGACGACTCGATATTATTGGATATTCTATATTGTATATACTGGATGAGAATAAACTGGTTCCGAATATAATGGATAAAACAGACGGACGGACGGACGGACGGACAGACAGAAGTGATAGTCGATATAGCGTCAACACTCTGGTATGTAGGTAGAAGGACGAGGTGGGGACGTTCTGTACCATCGGGTACAGAATTATTATTAGTGGTATATTAAAATATTTTAAACTAAGTGTAAGTGTTATTCTGTCTTAAAAACAGACGGACGGACAGACAGAAGTGATAGTCGATATACCGTCAACACTGTGGTATGTAGAGAGGGACCTTGTGCCCCATCGGGCAATACTAAGGATTCAGTTGGTCAAATCATATCAATTAATTTGTTTTATAAAATAGTACTTCGCATCAACAATCGACTTGTCCGAGAAAAAATCAGATTTAGCTGTCTAGATAAAAATTTAAACTGTTTATTTCTAGAAATAAAAGACTAGAGTGTCGTTGTACCATCGGGCAATAGTAAGGATTATACCAACTATTTTAATATTAAAATATAGTAAACTAGTAATCTGATTTTACCTTGAGGACCTCATAGATAAAATCAATAAAAATCCAGAATTAGCTATTAAGATAAAAAATTTTAGCTGTTTATTTCAAAAATAAAGACCGATAGGGACGTTGTGCCTCATTGGGCAACACTAAAGATTTTATCTCAAGAGTTGTGCTAATTACAGATATTGATGAAATCTGTAATAATTGAAGACACTTTACAATTTTGGTATTTATTTTGTAGAATTGGTATTTGGTTTATTATTTATTACGATACTCGGTTCGAGTCCTGGCACTGACATACAATTGTCATCTAATTTGAATTTGAATAAAATTAGAGGTAAAAAGAAAATATCTAGATTTGCAGGTGAGAAGATAAGATTTAGAAGAAAAAATAAGAATGGAGAATTTAGTTGTAAATACAGAAAGAATATAAAAATTAAATGTTGTATGTGGCTAAACAAAATCAAAACAAAATAATTTAGAATGTAATTTTAAAATAGAGACTAAAATTAGTTGTGTATAAAAATTGGAACTGTTTATGGACTATAAAATCAAATTTGCTCGGTCAGTAGCAAAAAAGACTTAATGAAGAATGAATGAATGAAAAGAATGAATAATACAAAAAATTATACTAACGAACAAATTAGGATTATCTTAAGTAAGAGGAAAAAGAACTCTACTGACGAGCAAACTGAAAATTTACTCAACATAGAAAATAACTCTGCAGATGAGCAAACTAAATATAAAAGCAGAGTCTGAGGTCATCCTAAAGATTTAATTAAATAATTTAAAAAATCTACTTACGAGAAAATTTAAGTTAGAGAAAAAAGAACTTTACTGACGATCTTGTCGAAAAATTGGTTTAAGAGAAAAAGAACTTTACTAACGAGGAAATAAAAAATTATCTCAATGTAGAGAATAAAAAAAAAATCTACTGACGAGTTAATCGAACTCTGCTGAAATCTAAATAAAGTAACTCTACTGACGCTCAAAATAAAAATTCTCTGAAATAAACTTTACTGACTACCAAATTCAATCTCAACTTCATCAAGTTGGATAAATAATTTTTACTGACAAACATATTGAAAATTCAATTAAGTGGAAAAAGGACTCTACTGACGAGCTTCAAGAAAAATTTGTTAAAGATAAAAAAAATCTACCGATGAACTTGAAAATTTGGTAAGTGACAAAAAATGGAACTCTACTGACGAGCAAATGAGAAAATTCTCTCAAATTAGAGATATAAGTCTCTACAAAAAAAGAGATAAGAAACCATACTGACGAGCAAATTAAAAATTCTCTCAAGTTAGTAAAAAAATGCATTTAACACAAAAAACCTTTAGACTCCTCACACAATTTTAGTAAAATTGTTGAAATTTGATAAAAATAAGTTAAATAACAATATAAAACGTGCATAACAAATAGCATTATAATTAAATTTTTGTGCCAAAATCTAAAATTTATCCTTAACGTCCTTAAACATAACCTTAAAAAAATCTTTTTAGTGTATAAAAATATAATTTTAACTCATATATAGGAAGAAATGCAGATTAAATTGTTTTATCAAAATTCGACTAGAATTTTGGATTTTGGTAAACAAAATTGAATTTAGCAAAAAAAATCCTTTGGACTTCTTCACACAATTTGTGTAAAATTATTTAAATTTGATTATAGTTTTAAAAAAAAAGTGTTAAATAACTATATATAAATATAACCAAAATAACAATTACACAAAAAATAGCATTATAATTCAATTTTTGTGTCAAAATCAAAAAAATTATCCCCAAAGTCCTTAAACATAACCTCAAATTTTTTTGACAATTTTGACATAAATAACATGTAAAAGGATCTTATACCAAAAATATAATATCAACTTATATTTCAAAATAAAATACAAAATGAAAATTGAATTGATTTAGCAAATTTTGACTATTTTGAATTTTGGTAAACAAAAATTAATTCAACAAAAAAATCCTTTGGACTTCATATGCAATTTTAGTAAAATTATTTAAATTTGATTGTAATTTGCAAACAATGTATAAAATAGTAATATAAAACGTCCAAAACAACAATTACACAAAAAATAATAAATAATAATATAATTCATCCCTATAGTCTTTAAGCATAACCTCAAATTTTTTTGACAATTTTGACACAAAAACATGCAAAAGGATCTTATACCAAAAATATAATATCAACTTATATTTCAAAATGAAATACAAGATGCAATTTAAATTGTTTTAGCAAAATTTGATTAGAATTTTGGATTTTAGTTGAAAAAAAATGAATTTAACAAAAAATCCTTTGAGCTTCTCATACAATTTGTGTAAAATTGTTTAAATTTGATTATAGTTTGTAAATAATATATAAAATAACAATATAAAGCGTCCGAAACAATAATAACACAAAAAACTATATAAAAATAGCCTTACAAAACAATTTTAGTACTAAAATCTCCTAAAATCCTTTAAACATAACCTCAAAATTTTGAGACACTAATTTTTGACACAAACTTTATAAAATCATATAATACTTACATTACACTATATCCTTTCCTCAGATATCACTTCCCAAACAATTTTAACACATAACAAACCAAAATTTGCCACTTTTTCATAAACTAAACTCTAAAAACACAAAAATGCCGGCAGGATTAAAAGAATCCCCTTATTGACAAGTCACTTTTCCTGGAATGTTTTTCGACACTTTCTAAAACCTTTCGAAAACTTTTATTAATGCTAATAGATAATTTTGATTGTTGTTTTTGATTCGGGTAAATAAATTTTGTGTTTTTAATACTGTTTTCTGTATGAATTTATTAATTTTGTTGAAGGACGACGCGCACGATCTTGTTGACTGACGGAATCGTACTGACGTAAGTTGCGAGTTGTGTCTGTAGAGGCGGCGTGTTAGGGTGCGGGCACATGGGTGGAAAAGAGATGTGACAGATATTAGGCGTGAAGTTTATAATGAATTTTGAAAAAAAAAATTATATATATAAATATAAATATATATAAATATATATAGTCGAAATAAAACGCAATAAATAATTCAACTATTTATTATGTACGTTTCGACACTGTATGTGTGTCATCATTCAGCAAGTTCTTACAAAATATTTAAAATAGTATTGTTTTAAAATACCATACTTAACTTGTTTTTTTTCTTATTTTAAAGAGTTGGCCGGTTATACATCAGTTTCCTTGTACTTTAAAATAGTATAAGTTAAAAAATACCAAATTTTACTTGTTTTTGAGAAAATGGTTGTAAATCTTTGCGATTATTGGATACACATCTTTTGCCCTCTACTTTAAAATAGTATTTTACAAAGTTTAAAAAAATTGCAAGTTTACAATGAGATAATATATGAGATATAAGTATATAAATTATACTAGCAAATAAGAGTATCAATACATATCAAAACACACAAATTTTGAAGATATTGTTAAATAAAAATAAAAAAATAAAATAACATATTATTATTAAATTAAACAAACAGTTGTATAATAAAATCATATCTAGTTAACGAATAGTAAATGGAAAAAGAATGTAAAGTTGTGTCTCATAGATGCAACGGGGTTCACAAACGTAGATTCAGGATCAAATTCTAGGAATTGTTAGTAAGAAAGTTCAAATAAGGATAGGAAAAATATAAACAAAAATGAAACAATGTTTAAAAAATATTACAATTAAAATAAATAAATATAAAATATAATAATAAAATAATTTGTTGTGTATGGCATATTGCCTTAAAAGAAAATTGCTGGAACTTCTCGTATCGTAACGAAATATTCGAGGAATATTAAATGTTTTCATATAAATTATTATAAATGTCTGCAATTTTCATTATTACTATTTTATAGACAAAATATAAGAGCTTATAAATTGGATGATGAAAAGTTAATGAACAAAACTTAATCAAGCTGAGTTGGAATTAATGGAACTTATCTCATATTTATGAGAATTTTATAGACTGAATTGTAAAGTTAAAATTATTTATTTGAAGTATATAAGTGACATTTAGAATTTAAGCTAGAATTAAAGTTAAAACCTGAATTATTTTCGATATTCAACAATTTTTTTTTTGAAAATTGAAAAAAATTGTATTAATGATACAAAAATAATCATTTCGTCAACACAAACAAAATGTTTTTTGAATCATTCAAATCGGACGCTTAGTTCACTCAAAAACTGCCATTTTTTGCACTTTTAGATCTAAAATTCCAAAACGGCTTCCCTACGGGAAGTTATTATAACTTTGTTTTGTAATAACACAAAAACGTAAAATTTTGACATAAAAATAAAAATATAAAAAAAATTAATACAATTTCGTAGTTAAGCGCATGATTTAAAATTTAACTCAAAAAGTATGTTCGAAAATTAAAATAAACAGTAAAGCAGGGTTCACAAAAAGTTGAACCAAGGACTAGAAGACTGAATTTTGGAAAATAACAAAAAAAGGCGTACTACTAAAGTAGAGTCAAGGACGGAAAGAAAATAAACAAAAATAAATCATTCTTAGAGTAAAACATTAAAATAATAAAAAATATATATATCTACACATACATCCATTTACTCTAATAAGGAATGTCAAAAATAATAAGGTATGACGAAGAAGTTTATATTTTCACCAGGAAATCTGATCTGCTAATTTTTCAGGAATCATTGAAAAAAGTATGTATGTAAGTCAAAATTAGACCTTTCTTCTACGTTTTCTCAAAAGCGGTGCAACGATTTCTGTAATATATATATATATATATATATATATATATATATATATATATACATATATATATATAGATTTTTCTAATTTATTTCGCAGAATGTGTGATCCTAACCTTAGATTAGCGGTAGGGAGAGAGCGCGCATACTTTTTTGAACAAAGACAACAAACAATCGCAATGTGAAGACATTGCAGAATATTTGAAACGAAATCGCAATTGCAAAATTATATATATATATATATATATATATATATACATATAAATATAAAAATTCATTTCTACGATAACCACATTTTTAAAAAAATTACTAAATTCTACTGACGAGCCAAATGGGTCTCACTTGCCAAAAAAGTTGATGTAATTTATAACAACCCGGCTTATTTTAGATCAGTAATATGGACTCTAGAAAAAATTAACATTTATTGTTAAGACGTTGTTCCAGAAAAGATCAGTTAAATCAACAATATGACAAATGAGGAATAAAAATAATTCTACTATTCTATTGCGAGAAGAAGAGAAAACTGTTTCGGATCCATATTGATAATGAAAAGTTTAATTTTACTTTTTTGATTCTATATCTTCGCCTTGTAGATACATACGAGTTCGGTAGATAGTAGAGTCCTTTCTCACCCACATCACATTGTCAGATTTTTTTTCGACGATGGCTAGACGGATCTCTTTCTCTATCATACCTTGTCAGTTAGAGGGAGGGCTGAGGGAAATATTATATCATGAAAATAGTTGACAAACTATTATATATAGACCGATAGCACCACTAAACTACATATATTTATGAAGCATCTCTATTATCAAAAATTTAAAATTAATCCTTTCCACTCGCGAATTTCTAAAAAAGTCAGAACAAACACATCCACTATTCAGTTCGTTATATTTTGAAATAACTCTACAAAATTAGAAGTAGCTAGTGGTGTATGGCATCGTGTCTTAAGGCAAATTGCTGGAACTTCCCGTACCGTAATGAAATATTCGAGGAATTTTAAACGTTTTCAAATATATTATTACAAATACTGTAACTTTAATTATTTTTGCTATCTTGTTATATCTGAGCAAATCAAATGTAATTCATAAATCAATTTATCTCCAGAACAATCGTCATTTCATTTAGAATTCAATTTCAAAAAAAAAAAAATAGTTGCCCAAATAGTTACACAAAATTGAAAAAGTGCTCCGTATAGTAACAGTCTAAACGCATTTGCAAATAATTCAGTGCGACATTGTCACTTATGCTGTGCTTAGCTTGGCGGCATTTTCACATTTTTCAATAGTTTTCATAAAATTGGAAAAGTGCTTCAATACAAAAACAGTCTAAACGCACTTGGGTGAACATTTATACCAGAATGGCGCTTAGACTGTGCTTAGCCTGGGTATTTTTTTGAATTTTAAATCCAAAATTACAAAAATATTTTATGAAAAATAAAAAAAGATTTAATCATTTTTTATCCTCATAAGCAATTGTTTTGTCAATACAAGCAGAAAGTTTTTTATATCATTCAAATCAGAAGCTCAGTTCACTCAAAAACTGTCATTTTTTGCACATTTAGCTCTGTATTTTCGAAATGGCGAGACCTGCCTTTGCCAAAAACTAATTACCCCTTCTCCCTAACAATAGGGATCGAATGTTTTTTAAACCATTCAAATCGGTTGATCCGTGCGCCCGAAAACATGGACGAAAAAATGCGGGACTCACTCACACACATCCATTTTTTCTGAGGTATGCCAAAATGTTCAGAAACCTTCAAAACGTCGAGAAATGCAAAAAATTTCATTTTCGATTATCGGCGCATTACTATAACTACCCTACGGGAATTTAATCAATAAGATTAGATTAAAAGTAAATTAAAATAGTTGTAGAAAAATAAAAAATAAGTTTATTTCCAGAATATAAAAATCTAGCAAAAATATTAACATAGCAAGTGATAAGACTAAATAAATGCAAAATCACATTAAAAATACAAAATTAAAAACTATTTAAATAAATTTAAATTTGTAACAAATATTAAAACATAAATAATAAAATATAAAAAACTATTAATTTCAAACCTGAATGAATAAACTCGTCTCTATGCAGCTAAAGCACTACCATTGTTTTGGAATTTGGAATTCAGAATAAGAAAACATTTTTTTTCAAGTTTTTTGCCCAAAAAAGTCATTTTTTTTCAAAAATTTAAAATCTCTCAAAAATCTTTTTTTTTTCAAAAATTAAACAAAAAATTAATATTTAAAAAAACTTTTGGTACGGAAATTTGCTTTAAGGCACAATGCCATACACAACTAGTTTTATTATAATTTTATCCGACCAGCTCTCCGTCTATTTCCCCGACAAGACCACTCGACCGTGAGCTCCATCATCCCCAAAAAGCACCCAAAGCACCCCAATACCCCATTAAATGGACCACAGTGGATCATTCACATATTATATATAGGGAAAACAGGTTAAATAAATATCACACAATATAATAATAACTTATTACTAGGTGTAACAAGTGGCATGTAAACGTTTTGTAACTTTAAAATTATTAATAATGATATATTCGAAAATTTTATACAAATTTCAACATTATATAAAATTTATTATATCAATGGTCACAACAATTTACTCTACTCTAAAATGCTAAAACTGAAATATTACAATTATCCTTTTTGTTGCGTAATTTTAAAGCAATCCAATTAATCTATACGATGTTGTAATTTTTAAACTTTAATTCATTTTTATAATTAAACTACTTATCACAGGCCTCTAATATTTTACTTCTATATTTTACACACACATACTTTTTCTAAATTTGGTCTCAAACGATTCAGAATGACTTAAAAGCGTCAAAGCATCAAAAGAAGCGATTCAGATTTCTGGCAAAACCATAAAGTTCTCAATCAGGAAGTTTAAAAAATCAAGTAAGGAAAAAATCTTATACCTAAGATATGATTTTATATTACTATTGTGTCTATTTTACCCCATTTTTCCCTATTTTAGGGCGATCCACTTCGCAAAATCCCTCTCCGACTGTCTCGACGTCTGATGGAATTCTCTTCGTCACAAAAACTGATTTGAATTCATTATTCATCCCTTTTGTTTGAAAAAAAAAAAGAATAATTAATAATATAGAATTTAATAATAAATATAAGGGTCATATTAATATATAGCGTTGTTATGGCAATGCTATGTTATTCTTTTATCTCGGTTGTAAAAAAGTAAAAAAATCTATCTATTTGCTGTACGATCAGGCGTATTTTACATATAAACAAAGCAAGGAAGAATGTTATGATAACTGCGTATTTGTGATACAGTTTATATGTAAAATACGCCTGATGGTACAGCAATGAATTGACTTTTCATAGTTTTTACTACCAAGAAAGAAGTATTAGATAGTGTTGCCATAACAACCGTAGAATTAGCATCATAGCGAAAAAAAATAAAACAAAAAAAGAGTTGTAGAATATGTCATTTAAGTAAAATAAATACATGTAACAATTTTGAATAATGTTTATTAGTAATATGGTAACACTCGTCGTGATGCACACATTTATTAGTGTCAATCATTATATACATATTTATATAATAAATTGTAAATTATATATTTATAATAGCATTAAAAATATGTATAATATTTAAAAGCAATAATGTAATTAAAGTCATACTTCAAATACGACATGATCGGTTTGTCATTGTAATTAGCATTTAGGACTTGCACCTTCATTAGAGAAATGAAGTAATTGCTGATTAATAAATTCTATACATAGTGGATTATGTTAAACAACGCCTAAACAAATATTGTTTTTGTAAATTCACTTATCATGTAATAATTGTGTTTGAAGAACTTCATGTAATTAAAATTAACATACATTCATTGACTGTTTTACTTTTTCGTTGGCGATACAGTCTAATTCTTTGAACAGCTGTAATATCTGTCTTGCCTATAAATATAATCTCTAAAAATATATATTAACCACGAATAATACAAATTACTTCAATAAACTTACGTTTCTTACACGGAACGGATTTTTCATTTGTTTTTTTATTTTCGCTATAATTATTTACTGATGAGGGGATAAATTATTCTACCGATCCACATATTTTTTAATCAAAATCAAGATTTCTACTAAGACGTCATCTTAAAATCTAATTACGTATGTGGCGTACACCCTCGCACGTGACACGACGACCAATCACAATCGACCCGTATAGAAATGATATCATCGAGAGCGAATGACGAATCATTGGCACTCGACTCGGCCGTAACGCTCTTCCGTTGTATTTGCACAGATTTACACCCTAGTCGCGCCTAAAGGAGCTTTACTAAGAATATTGAAGAATTGAAGAACAAAAATAGTAGGGCTTTGAATAAAACAAAAATAAATAGCATTTGTACTATGTATTTATATTAATAAACAATTACATACAAGGCACTGGTTAGGAGTAACAACTAGAATTGTGACTGAAATATATATTAAATAAATTGCATTTAATATCCTGTGTATCAATATAAGTTGAGTGATTGATAAGGATTATAAGGCCGGACAGTTTCTAGGCTAATTTATCAGTTTTGTTGACAGTTTTTTTACAGTTTATTCTCAAGTATGTCCTCTTTCATGTCGCATTAATTTATCTTTTGTTTTGAATGTTTTATTGCATATGTCACATGGATAAGGTCGTTCTTCAGAATGCACTGATAAATGCACTGATAAATTACATAACTGTAAAAATCTTTTATTGCATATTTTGCACTCATACGGCCGTTTTCCAGTATGTACATATTTATGTTGATATAAATTAGGTTTTGTTTTGTATCTTTTATTGCATATGTCACATGCATAAGGTCGTTCTTCACTATGCATTGATAAATGCCTTATTAAATTACCTGAAAGTGAAAATGTTTTATTGCATATTTTGCACTCATTACGGCGTTCTCCAGTATGTACTGTTTTATGTCGCATTAATATACGTTTTGTTCTGAATGTATTATTACATATTTCACATGCGTAAGGTCGTTCTTCACTATGCACTGATAAATGCCTTATTAAATTACCCTTTTGTGAAAATGTTTTATTGCATATTTTGCACTCATTACGTTCTCCAGTATGTAATGTTTTATGTTGCCTTAATATAAGTTTTGTTCTGAATGTTTTATTACATATTTCACATGCGTAAGGTTGTTCTCCAGTATGCAATGATAAATGCTCTCTTAAATTAGTTGACCGTGAAAATCTTTTATTGCATATGTTGCACTCATGAGGACTTTTTTCAGTGTGAATCATTTTATGTACTTTTAAAATTTTTTTCAATTTGAATGTTTTATTACATATTTCACATGCATAAGGTCGTTCTTCAGTATGCACTGATAAATGATCTCTTAAATTAGTTGACCGTAAAAATCTTTTATTGCATATTTTGCACTCATGAGGCAGTTCCCCAGAGTGTATAATTTTATGTTGGTTTAAGTTTGGTTTTGTTGTGAATGTTTTATTGCATTTTTCACATTCATAGGGTTTCAACTTGCTAGTTGCTTCATGTTTTGCTGGAACTTTTTCAAATGATTTGTCCGTGCTATCCACTAAATTACTTGAATTAGTGATCTCTTTGTTACATATGTAAGGTTTTTCATTTAAAACTCTTTCGTTTGTATTACCCAAAGCATCTTGGTCATCATTCGTCTCTTGTTTTATTTCCTCGTCAATTGTAACCTCAGATTTTAGAAATTGCTGCCGACATATATCATCATCCATATACAAATCTGATGTATTTTCATAATCATCAAATTCCTGTTTCACTTGAGGATAATCATCGATCGGTTCAATTTTAATTGTTTTGTTTAAATTTGTTTCCACAGACATGTTTGAAGTTTGTAGGTTATAATAAACTGGTGATGAGTTCTTAAAAATTGAGAAGTCTAAGTGTATAATAATATATGTGTTTCGATATTTACTAATTCGTTTATTGTTTAATATGATATAAAGCTAACACTGACCTTTTTACTAAATTTATCTTCGAATTCAACTTTAATAATTCCATAAACCACTTTGACGTTTCTCCTCCATTTTGTTTTCATGAACAAGTGACCAGGTTGGACAACATTGAGCACATTTTAAATGCGAGATTTTCGGCGGCAAAATTTGAAATCCGAAATTATTATTAATTTTAACAAAAAAAAAACATAAAATATGAACATATAAAAGTTTTTGAGAGGGAACAAATAAATATATATGTGTCTTCATTAAGAAACCATATAAAGTATGTATGAACTTGTGGGAATCAAAGCGGCTATGAGTTTTTAAGAAAGAGCTACTTAAAAAGTACGCCCAGTCCTCGGGTCATCTCGGTTTAACGCATTTACTCTAGCCATGACACCGGACTTTCGTTGGCATACTCGTTCTGTATGTCCAGACATCGGGTTATCGCTGACACCAAAAGGTTCATTGGAATCGCAATTTAACCTCTTCTTGTCCTTTAACTCAACAAATCGTCTTTTGATGCTTAAGACTTTGGAACTAGATCTGGATTGTATGTTGTTTTCAGAACTGGATTTAAATACATTTTTATAAAACTTAGAAATATATTTCTATTAATTCATATTTTTCTATATTATTAAATAATTAACAATTATAATGTGATGACAGTGCCATTTCCCATCCGTATAAACAGTGAAGTGAACTATAAAATTAGTATCCCTCGGAAATAAATAGGTTTTACTGTATATTCAGGTTATCCATTGTCGATTGAGTAAACAAAAAATTAACAAATTGTATTTTCTAGTTTGTATTTTTGGCCGCCCTTGAAAATAACATAATAGGATAAAATCAAATATGTTCTCACAAAAAATCGACTTGTAATTTTTATGTTTTCTCAACGTTTCTAGTCATTCTGAATCAAATTTGAGAAAGAAGTGTGTATATGAGCTGATTTTTGTTTTCTTGTCAATGTCTTCTTAAAAACGGTTAAGTTGATTTCAAAAATTTAAAAGTTATTTGATGTAACTAGATAACGACTACCGTCTGTCAATTTTGTCCAACATTCGGCCAAGTCGTTTCTAATCAACAACTAGCTGTAAGTGGAATTCTGTCTTAAGGCAATTAAGGCATCGTGCCTTAAGGCAAATTGCTGGAACTTCCCGTGCCAAAAATTATTAATTTTTTTAAATTTTACTTCGGAAAAATAAGATTTTTTAGAAACTTTAAATTGGACAAAAAATTACTTTTTTGAAAATTTTTTTTTGGAAAAAATGTTATCTTCATTTTGACATATTTTGGAAGATCTGAACTTTTTTTCAAAGCAATCGTACTGCTTTAACTGCATAGAGACAAAATATAAAGCGCGTAAGCGCCGCGTCGCTGTCTAACGGAACCCATAGGAATGTAAACAAAACTTATACTTATTGTTAAAATCTCAATAAAACATCTGATAATTTGATATGCATATGTCTAATGTCTAATGATTATTGTTGACCGCCAAATGTTATTTTTTTTTAGTTTTTTTTACTAGATCTCCGAAATCTTCATCTTGTTAATACAAATAAAATGTTTTTTGAACTATACAAATCGGACGCTCCGTTCTCTTAAAAACTGAGTTACCGTTTTTGGCCCTTTTTGCCCACATACATCAATTTTCTCCAAGGTATGCCAACATATTCAGAAACCTCTGAAACGTGAAGATATATAAAAATTTTCATTTTCGATTTTTTTGCAATTACTTACCCTATGGAAAGTTAATTATAAATAAATCAATTTATCATCTCCAGAACATTAACAATCGTCATTTCATTTCGAATCAAATTCAAAAAAAAAATAGTTGCCAAATTTACACAAAATTGGAAAAGTGCTCCCGCATAGTCGGAGTCTAATTTGCATTTGCAAATAATTTTGTGCGACATTTATATATTATACTGTGCTTAGCATGGCGGCATTTTCACATTTTTCAATAGTTTTCACAAAATTGGAAAAGTGCTCCAGTACACAAACAGTCTAAACGCACTTGGGTAAACATTTGTACCAGAGTGGCGCTTAGAATGTGCTTAGCTTGGGTGATTTGTTGAATTTTAATCCAAAATTACAACAAAATTTTTTTGAAAAAAAAATTAGACACAAAAATTTTTTTTTTCCACAATCAATTATTTTGTTGAAAAAAGCAGAAAGTTCTTTGAATCATTTAAATCGGACGTTTAGTTCTCTCAAAAACAGCCATTTTTTTAAATTTAGCTCTGTATCTCCGAAACCTCTGGGCCTACCTTTGCTAAAAACTAATCAGCACATCTCCCTATCAATAGGAATCGAATGTTTTTTAAACCATTCAAATCGGTTGATCCGTTCTCTCAAAAACTCGCTTTCTATTTTTTGCACTCTTTGCTCCATATCTCCGTAACGGCTGGACCTGCCTTTGCCAAAAACTAATCAGCACATCTCCCTATCAATAGGAATCGAATGTTTTTTAAACCATTCAAATCGGTTGATCCGTGCGCCCGAAAACGTGGACGGAAAAACGCGGACATACAAAACACACACACATCCATTATTTTCTGAGGTATGCCAAAATGTTCAAAAACCTTCAAAACGTCGAGAAATGTAAAAATTTTTGATTTCGATTTTTGGACGATTACTATAACTTACCCTACGGGAAGTTAAAAAAGTGTACAAATTTTCGTACACGTTTTAGCCAAAAATTCTGCATCGTTTTTAAACATTCAGAAGCTGTTTGAAAGATATCATTTGGGAATCGTGCTGATTAGTTTTCAGAGATCGGCCGGATCGTTTCTTCGTATTTACTTGTTAAATATTTTTTACGATGATATTTATAAATTTCGGCGATAGAGATCATGATCTCAAATTTAACTAAATATTTCGACCTTACGACAAGTCGTTTTAATTTTCAAAATATTATAAAAATTTCATCTTTATTCGATGGTTTTCTCAAAAATGCGCAGTCCTATTTGAAAATTCGATACAATTCGATAAGCACGTGCTGGTTCATGATGGTTAATTTTGCCTCACGATCGGCCGAGCCGTTTCTTTAGAATTGTCATAGAAGTGTCAAATTTTTCGTCCACGTTATAGCCTAAATTCGTGTATCGATTTTAAAAATTCAACTAGCTGTAAGTGGAATTCTGTCTTAAGGCAATTAAGGCATCGTACCTTAAGGCAAATTGCTGGAACTTCCCGTACCAAAAATTATTATTTTTTTAAAAACGATTAACATTTTTGAAAAAAATTTACTTCGAAAAAATAAGATTTTTGACAAACAATTAGACAAAAAATTATTTTTTTTTGAAAAAAAATTTTTTTTATTAATTTTTTTGTTTTAATTTTTTTTTTTTTTTGAAAAAAATGTTTTCTTTATTTTGACATATTTTGAAAGATCTAAACTTTTTTTCAAAGCAATCGTACTGCTTTAACTGCATAAAGACAAAATATCAAAGCGCGTAAGCGCCGCGTCGTCGTCTAACGCATAAACATTGGTACGGAACCCAAAGGAATGTAAACAAAATTTATACTTGCTAAAATCTCTATAAAATATCTGATAATTTGATGTGCATATGTCTAATGATCATTTTTGACCACCAAATGGCATTTTTTTTTACTTTTTTCATTAGAGCTCCGAAACCGCTAGACCTGCCTTTATGAAAATTTGATCGGTTCTTTACCTTGTCAATACAAGTAAAATGTTTTTTGAATTATTAAAATCGGACGCTCCATTCTCTTAAAAACTGAGTTACCGTTTCCGGCACTTTTTGCCCCGTATCTTTGGAACGGCTAGACCTGACTTCGCCAAAAACTAATCAGCACGTCTCCTTATCAATACGAATCGAATGTTTTTTGAATTATTCAAATCGGTTGATTGGTGTTCCCGAAATCGTCGACGAAAATTTGTATCCGCACAAACACACACACGCACACACACACACATACATCCATTTTTTCTAAGGTATGCTAAAATATTCAGAAACCTTTGAAACGTCGAGAAATGCAAAAATTTTCATTTTCGATTTTTTTGCGATTACTATAACTTGCCCTACGGGAAGTTAAAAACCATTTGAGAATTGGATTAGTTGATGTTTTTGTCAATGATCGGTCGAGTCGTTTCTCAGTTATTGATTAACAATTTTTTTTAGCGATTTTGGAGCCTGTTCTTAATGAACATACTACACGTTTATTTCTTGTTCAATAATATATAATTTTTTAACCATTTTTAAAAAATAACTGATATGTTTAGAAAATTTGTACAAAATTGAATAATCGGCGATAGTTTTTCACATTACAATTCATTCATGATTTAATATATTTTTATAATTATGTCGATTATTTACACATGTTTAAAAAATCATGCATCTTGCTTTAAGGGGGTATTCTACTGTAGAGGTATGAATTTCCCCTGGTTTTTGAAGCGCTGTATAAAGGAAACAAATAATATTTTTACCATCGATTTTTTTATCATTTGTTCGTTGATATTTTATTATTACACAAAAAAATTATTTAGAAAAAAAAATTGAAATTCACAAAGATATGAGCAGTCAAAGTGGGGGCTCCTGGCGTGCATGATTCCAACCCTCCTGGTGATTTGAAACATAAAAAAAGAGTGCGCGTAAGGATCACACGCGATTGAAGTAAAACTTATTTGCAATTATATTGTAGCAAATTTAAGTTGAGTAAAAATAAATACATCATATAAAAATTTTGAATAATGTTTATTAGTAATATGGTAACACTCGTGATGCACACATTTATTAGTGTCGTCAATCATTATACACATTTATATAATGATAAGTTATAAATTATATATTTATGATTGCATTAAAAATATGTATAATATTTACAAGCAATAATGTAATCAAAGTCGTACTTGAAATATGACTATGATTGCTGATTAATAAATTCTATAATATTCATTCACACAGTGGATTATGTTAAACAACGCCTAAACAAATATTGTTTTTGCAAATTAACTCATCCTGTAACAACTGTGTTTGAAGAACTTCATGTAATTAAAATTAACATACATTCATTTACTGGTTTGTATTTTTTACTTTTTCGCTGACGATATAATCTCATTCCTTGAACAGCTGTAATATCCGTCTTGCCTAACAAATTGAAGCCATACTTTTATATTTGTTTTATTTATCAAGCCCCCTGCACACAGCTTGATCTATGAATCATTTGCTTTTTTATGTGAACGTTAATGCAATGATCATCATTAATATTACGAGGTAAAAAATTAACCATATTATCAACGTCAACAGGCAAATTTATAATTTGGCCAAACATTCCAAATTGTCCATTTGCATGTCGCAATCGTCTAATTTGCATGAAAAACAACCTAGGTGAAATTAACCTTTCAGATACAGTATCTAGTTTAGGTAGATAATTTGGTATAGGTGGAAATACAAACCCGTTAAACATACACAAAGTGGGAATTTTACCCGAATTTAATATCTTTCGACAAGTTTGACATTCAACCTGATTATTTTATCCAACCTAACCCATGTCGCGCCTAAAGAAGTTTTACTTCAAAAATAAATGGATTCTTAATTATTATAGATGCCGCTATCGTATGAACCTTGGATATGTTAAAAGAAAAAAATTTGTTTTAATGGCGGCAGTTTGAAAAAAAAATATTTTTTTTTCATGTTTTTTTTAACATTTCCGAATTTTTTAAAAATACTAAATGAAAAGTTATAGTTTTGGGAGAGGTCCACGCGATAAAGCGATGTATAGAGAAGATCCTCTCCAAATTTGAAGTAAATCGGTTCATTAGAACTCGAATATCGATATCCTTACCGCCAGCTCGAAAAAAGTAGTTCCGAGAAAAACGCGTTCAAAGTTTTGATTCTCCTTAGGACCCGAACCGAGGCCACGTCACTAAAACGGATATAACTCAGGAAATAATAGTAATTTTGAAAAATCCTTTTAATGACATATTTTTGAATAACTAAACTTTGATAATATGAAAAAAAATTTTTTTCGATTTTTTCAAAATTCTACAGTAGAATACTCCCTTAAGGCAAAGTTGCCACTTACACCAAGATTATACACTTAATAATGATTTAGAAACAAAGCTTTCAATAGCCGCTTTTTGATTCGATCTCACTTTCAATTAAATTTATTATATACGGCCGCCTTCGGGTGATTTTGACTACGGTCGTTTTTTAAGTCACGATCGGCGGATTTTCAGGTGCACGCACTGCACGCTGGCCAGGCACGGCCCTGGGCTTTTAATAAAACAAAAATAAATAGACTTTGTATACTATGTATTTATATTAATAAACAATCACATACAAGGCACTGGTTAGGAGTAACAAACAGAGTTGTAACTGAGATATATATTAAATAAATTGCATTTAATATCCTGTGTATCAATATAAGTTGAGTGATTGATAAGGATTATAAGGCCGGGCAGTTTCTAGACTTGTTCAACTAATTTGTTGACTGTTTTTTTACAGTTTGTTCTCTAATATGTCTTCTTTCATGTTGCCTTAATAAATGTTTAGTTTTGAATGTTTTATTGCATGTCTTGCATTCATAAGGTCGTTCTTCAGTATGCACTGATGAATGCAATTTTAAACTATTTAACTGTATAAATTTTTTATTGCATATTTTGCACTCATGAGGCCGTTCTCCAGTATGAATTAATAAGTGTCTTTTTAAATGACTTAACCGTGAAAATGTTTCATTACATATTTTGCACTCATAAGAGCGTTCTCCAGAATGGACCACTTCATGTTGTTTTAACATTTTTTTCATTCTGAATGTTTTATTACATATTTCACATGCATAAGGACGTTCACCAGTATGAATCGATGAATGTTCTCTTAAACTACTTGATTGTAAAAATGTTTTATTGCATATTTCGCACACATAAGGACGTTCTCTAGTATGAACTGATAAATGCTGTCTTAAACCAACAGACTGTGAAAATGTTTTATTGCATATGTCACACTCATACAAGCGTTCTCCAGAATGGACCACTTTATGTTGTTTTAAAATTTTTTTCATTTTGAATGTTTTATTACATATATCACACGTGTAAGGTCGTTCTTCAGTATGCACTGATAAATGCTGTCTTAAATTACTTGACTGTGAAAATCTTTTATTGCATATTTCGCACTCATGAGGCCGTTCTCCAGTATGGATCATTTCATGTCGGTCTAAGCCTTGTTTTGCTACAAATGTTTTACTGCATGATTTACATTTATATTTCAACTTACTAGTTGTCTTACGTTTTCCTGAAACTTTTTTAAATGATTTGTTTGCACTATTGACTATCATACTTGATTCACTGATCTCGTCGTTACATATGGAAGAATTTTCATCTAAAACTGCTTTGTTTGTACTAGTTATGTCATCTTGGTCATCAATCGTCTCTTGTTTTATTTCCTCGTCAATTGTAACCTCAGATTTAAGAAATTGCTGCAGACATATATCATCATCCATATATAAATCTGATGTATTGTCATAATTATCAAATTCCTGTTTCACTTGAGGATAATCATCGAACGGTTCGGTTTTAATTGTTTTGTTTGAATTTGTTTCTTCAGACATGTTTGAAGTTGTAGGTTATAATAAACAAACTGGTGATGAGTTCTTAAAATTTGAGAAGTCTAAAGGTACAATAATAAATATGTTTCGATATTTACTAATTGGTTTATTGTTTAATAGAATATAATGCTAACACTGACCTTTTTACTAAATTTATCTTCGAATTTAACTTTAATAATTCCATTAAACACTTTGACATTTCTCCTCCATTTTCTTTTATAAACAACAGATCAAGTTGAAGTTAAAAACAATTCAATTGCGATTTTTTCGGCGGCAAAATTTGAAATCCGAATTTAATATTAGTTTCAACAAAAGATATAAAATCTGAATATACAAAAGTTTTAGAGGGGAGAACAAATATATATATATATATATATATATATATATATATATATATATAAATTTAAAAAATAATTTGGCATATATTCATCAAGACATAAAAGCTTTCAGTAATTCTGTTAAGAGAGAATTCTGTTAAAAGGAGCTACCGAATGATCCTAACATTTACCATCATAGACATGCTTTTAAATACATCAATCTTATAGAAAAAAATGACACATCACCAATTCTATTCCCTTGAAGTTAAAAGGAACCCTCTAGTTCCTTAAATTATACAGTCTTCTCAAAATACATAAACCCAATTGCCCTTTCAGACCGATAGTTTCATGCATTAATTCGCCTTACTATAATTAATCTAAATTTTTTTCCAAAATTTTAAACAATGTTACTATTAATTCACCCAGTAGTAGATTGTTTAAAAGATTTCAAGAATCGTTATTATTATTGAAAGTAGATGGTTGCAAATTGTTGAATACTATTCACTACCTTTCGAAACATTTATTTCAGGAATAGATTTACTACTGAAGGCCTAATATTTCCAATTCAATAATAAACTAGTGTTGTGTGGCATCGTGCCTTAAGTCAAATTGCTAGAACTTCCCGTTTTGTAATGAAATATTCGAGAACTTTTAAACGTTTTCAAATATATTATTACAAATACTGTAACTTTCATTATTTTTGCTATCTTGTTATATCTGAGCAAATCGAATGTAAATCATAAATCAATTTAGTTCAATCTCCAGAACATTAACAATCGTCATTTCATTTCGAATTCAATTTCAAAAAAAAAAATGTTTGCCCTAATTTACACAAAATTGAAAAAGTTATCCTGCATAGTCACAGTCTAAACGCATTTGCAAATAATTCTGTGCGACATTTTCGCTTATACTGTGCTCAGCTTGGCGGCATTTTCACATTTTTCAATAGTTTTCACAAAATTGGAAAAGTGCTCCAGTACATAAACAGTCCAAACGCACTTGCAAAAACATTTGTACCAGAGTGGCGCTTAGACTGTGCTTAGCCTGGGTGATTTTTTGAATTTTTAATCCAAAATTACAAAAATATATTTTGAAAAAAAAATTAGAAACAAATGTTTTTTTCCAAAATAAATTATTTTGTTAAGACAAGCAGAAAGTTTTTTGAATCATTCAAATCGGACGCTTAGTTCTCACAAAAACTGCCATTTTTTTAACATTTAGCTCCGTATCTTCGAAATGGCTGAGCCTGCCTCTGCCAAAAACTAATAAACACTTCTCCCAATCATTACTAATTGAATGTTTTTTAGATCATTCAAATCGGATGCTCCGTTCTCTCAAAAACTCGATTTCTATTTTCTGCACTCTTTTTCTCCGTAACTGCTGGACCTGCCTTCGCCAAAAACTAATCAACACGTCTCCTTATCAATACGAATCGAATGTTTTTTGAATTATTCAAATTGCTTCATCCGTGTTCCCGAAATCGCCGACGAAAATTTTTATCTGCACACACATACATACACGCACGCACACACACACACATACATCCATTTTTTCTAAGGTATACCAAATTGTTCAGAGGGTTTTGAAACGTAAAGATATATAAAAATTTTCATTTTCGATTTTTTTTGCGATTACTACGGGAAGTTAATATAATACACTGATGATGAGACAAACATAGTCTCGAAACGTTTGTAAAATTAATACTATTTAATATATTAGAGCAAAAAAGAGTGATTAAAAAATTCTTTTTAATTTTTAAAAATTCTTAATCATTGCGTTTGGAACGGTTTGCAAATAAATTGAATAATTTTATAAAAAAAATTTAATTTTTTGTTGAAAATAATTTCGAAAATTTGAATTTTTTCTTTTAAATTACAAAATTTCAAAATTTTCTGTAAAGACTTTCTGCACACCGTCTACTCAAGCAAAATGTTTTGTGAATTAATTTAATCGGATGATCCGTTCACTCAAAAACTGCATAATCGTTTTTACACCCTTTGCGCTCCATACCCCCGAAACGGCAAAATTGCGTTTTGCAAAAACGCATCGCGATCAAGTACAAACCAAATGATTTTTCATTCATAGTTTGATATACGTATATTTTAAAAAAAAAAGAAAAATATTATTAAAATCTCTATAAAATATCTGATAATACGATGTGCTAATGTCTAATTATCATTTTTGACCGCCAAATGCCATTTTTTATACTTTTTTTTTTTATTGTAACTATATAACCGCTGGACCTGTCTTTTCAAAAACTTGCACAGTTCTCCTTTTCGTCAATACAAGTAAAATATTTTTTGGATTATTAAAATCGGACGCTCGGTTATATCAAAACCGAAATACCAATTTTAGCCCTTTTTGCCCCGTATCTCCGAAACCGCTGGACCTGCCTTTGCCAAAAACTAATCAGCACATCTCCGTTCAAAGTATTCTTCATTTGTTCAAGAATGACGGCATTTACATAGGATTTTGGGTTTGATATAGGAAGCGGCGCATATAGGAATTGGGTAGCAATTTTTTTTTGCCGCGAATAAAGAACTTCTACTAAACCAGCATCTGTACTATGTATTTATATTATTAAACAATTACATACAATACACTAATTATGAGTAACAAACAGAATAATATAATGCACAAATTAGAATTAATATCCTGTATTCATATAAGTTGTGTAATTATAAGGACTGTTTTTTTACAGTTTGTTTCCTAGTATGTCCTCTTTCATGTCGCATTAATATAGGTTTTGTTTTGAATGTTTTATTGCATGTCTTACATTCAAAAGGTCGTTCTTCACTATGCACTGATGAATGCTTTTTTAAATTAAATATCAGTGTAAATCTTTTATTGCATATTTTGCACTCATAAGGCCGTTCTCCAGTATGGATCATTTCATGTTGTTTTAAGCTATTTTTTGCTGTGAATGTTTTATTGCATGTTTCGCATACATAAGGACGTTCTCCAGTATGAACTGATAAATGCTGTCTTAAATGACTTGACTGTGAAAATGTTTTATTGCATGTCTTACATTCATAAGGTCGTTCTCCAGTATGCAGTGATAAATGCCGCCTTAAATGACCTGACTGTAAGAATCTTTTATTGCATATTTTGCACTCATGAGGCAGTTTCCCAGTGTGAATCAATTCATGTTTGTTTAAGCTTTGTTTCAAATTAAATGTTTTATTACATATTTCGCAAACATAAGGACGTTCTCCAGTATGAACTAATAAATGTGTTTTTAATTCACTTAACTGTAAAAATGTTTTATTGCATATTTCGCACTTATGAAAACTTTCTCCAGTATGCACAAATTTATGTTGATTCAAGCCTTGTTTCATTCTGAATGTTTTATTACATATTTCACATGCGTAAGGACGTTCTCCAGTATGAATTGATAAATGCCGTCTTAAATTACTTATCTGTGAAAATGTTTTATAGCAAATTTTGCACTCATAAGAAAGTTCTATATTATGGATCTTTTCATGTCGTTGTAAGTCTTGTTTTGCTACAAATGTTTTACTACATGATTTACATTTATATTTCAACTTACTAGTTGTCTTACGCTTTCCTGAAACTTCTTCAAATGATTTGTTCGTGTTATCCACTGAATTACTTGATTCACTGATCTCGTCGTTACATATAGAAGAATTTTCATCTAAAACTATTTTGTTTGTACTAGTCACATCATGTTGGTCATCAATCGTCTCTTGTTTTATTTCCTCGTCAATTGTAACCTCGGATTTTAAAAATTGCTGCAGACATATATCATCATCCATATACAAATCTGATGTATTTTCACAATCATCAAATTCCTGTTTCACTTGAGGATAATCATCGAATGGTTCGGTTTTAATTGTTTTGGTAAAATCTATTTCATCAGACATTTTTGAGGTTAGTTTAGTTACAATAGACTAACTTTTGATGAATTCTTAAAAATTGAGAAGTCTAAGTGTATAATAATATATGTGCTTCGATATTTACTAATTCGTTTATTGTTTAATATGATATAATGCAAACACTGACCTTCTTACTATTATTTTAAATTTCTCATTGAACGTATAATTCCATAAAACACTTTGACATTACTCCTCCATTTTGCTTTTATAAACAACAGATCAAGCTGAAGTTAAACACAAATCAGCTGTAAGTTTTTCGGCGGCAAAATGTGAAATCCGAAACAATTATTAATTTCAACAAAAAATATAATAAGAATCTGAATATACAAAAGTTTTTGAAGGGAGGACAAATATATATATATATATATATATATATATATATATATATATTGTTAGCGAAATATATTGTGTGAACACATTAAAAAAAAAAAATTGACGATTTTTATGATTATTTTTTTGACGGTAGAATCCATAGTCTTCTAGATCAAACTAAAATATTACGGCCCTACGACAACTGGTTCAGCTTTAAAAATTCGTCAAAGTTTGCAAAAATTGGTATCGTTTTTTTGGCATTTGTCAAAATTAGACCTTTGATCGACGCTTTCTCCAAAACGCCTGAGCCGATTTTAGAAATTTAAAAGCTATTTGATGTATTTTGGTGAGGACTATCGTTTGTCAGTTTTGTGTGACGATCTGCCAAGCCGTTTCTTTGCAATTTGAAAAAAAGTGTTAAATTTTCGTCCACATTTAAGCTCATCCTACCGAACCGATTTAAAAAAATCAAAAACTGTTCGAAAGATATTAGTTGGGAATGAAACTGATTAGTTTAGGTGAAAATCTACCGAGCCGTTTTCTTGTAATTCGTTGTTGAAAAAAAAATTTAAGCCGATTTTCATGGAACTTTTTTTGGCGATATACATCATGGTCTTATAGAACTTACTGTAATAATGAAATACGAGTGTTATTGAAAATTGAATGCTAGTTTTTTTAAATATTAATATTGCACAAATTACTGGATTATAATCAACCCGCGAATCGCCTCGATTTTCTAAATAAATTTAAAATCAATATATTTTATACGCTTTTAGATTATATCTAATTTTTTTGTGCACTAAATCCAGAATAATGATAAATTAATTTATTTATTTCACTTATTTTTGTTAAATCAAAGTTATAGAACTTAAAAAATGCATTTCAGAAATAGTATTTATTATTTTGATATCAAGATCTTTATATCAAATTAATAAATACTATTTATGAAATGCATTTCTTAAATTCTATAACTTTAATTTAACAAAAATATTAATTCTTTTGCTATGGTAGTCGAACTTACATCCTTAATCAATTTAATACATTTTGAATATTACTAAAATGTGAAATTATGACAGGGATTGTTTTATCTATTGATATCGACAATAATAAATAAATTTAAAATCAATATATTTTATACCCTTCTATATTATATCTCATTTTTTGTGTACTAAATCCAGAATAATTAAAAATTAATTTAAAAAAAAAAATGTAAATATTTATATAATTTTCATGATAAACTGTTAAAACGGTGAAAATTAATAGGGGGGGGCGCTAAAAAGAAAGTTGCATGCGGGCGCTAAGGACCCCAGGACCGGCCCTGTATATATATATATATATATATATATATATATATATATATATATATATATATATATATTATTTTTTTGTTTTGTTTGTTCATACTTTAGCTTAAATACGCGTTACCCATGTTCAAAGTCACTCAGAAGTTGAGTGGTAATGTTCATAATTATGTAACGTACAATAAATCGTCTGAGACTTTTCACCAAACTATAAACTATAAAAATTAGTCGGGTTTTCCTTCCTGACGATATAATTCCAGAAAGCACGAACCGATTTCGACAATTTTGCATTCTTTGGAAAGGTCTCGGGCTCCGTGCTAAGAAAATTAGTGGTGCATGGCATCGTGCCCTAATGCAAATTGCTGAAACTTCACGCACCGTAATTAAAAATTCGAGTAATGACATTAGTGAGAATTATCAGAATTATGCTTGCAATTAAGTCAACGAGCAATTCTTGCCGCAAAGAATAATGGTGTACACGCACTGAATTTTACCATTCAATCAAAAATTGCTGGCGATTTGGTGCCATACCAATGATTCCGACTGGTCTTCCGTTTGACTTCAAACGATTGCAATATCCAGTTCGCCTTGCGTTCGCAATAACAAGTCGCAAGGCCAATCGCTTAGTGTTTGCGGGATAAATTTCAAATAGATTATTTAGAAAATCATTGTTTTTCACATGGGCAGTTATACGTTGCCTGTTCACGAGTTGGAAAACCATCCGCTTTGTTCGTGTTAACGTCAGACCAAAAAACAAAAAATGTGGTTTACCAAAGAGCACTTCAATGAAACGGATAATTTGCGGATTCACTTCCATTTACTTAGAGAAGTTCAACTAAAAAACACTTAATTTTTGTAATCGAAATAAATTCATTACTGTTGTGTAATAAAATCAAGTTTTTCCTTTTAAAATATAAAACAAACAAAACATTTCTTCATTTTTCTCACGAAACCATCTGGTGGCGAAACGGAGTTCGTCGAGTTTGCTAGTTATTTATATTATTATTATTCTTTTTATTATATATAGTTTTTGTTGTTAAATAATAGCAAAATAGCTTATAGAATTATAAGTAATTTTGATTGCTGATTATTAATTAATAATTTTTTTAAAAAAAAAAATACATTTTAGTACAAATCTTGATTTAATGAAAAATGCCTAAATCAGAAGAATATTTTACCCTGTTCTTTGAAAATAATAAAACAAATTAAACATTTGAGCCGTGTACTAAACGTAAGTTTATTGATTAGAAATTATTTCTATATTATTCGTAGTTTCTATAAATCTTTGAAGTTATTAAAATGGAAAATATTTTTTAGGCAAGACATATATGACTGTTGTATAAAGAATGAGATTATATCGCCAGCGAAAAAGTAAAAAAAATACAAGCAGTCAATGAATGTATGTTAATTTTAATTACATGAAGTTCTTCAAACACAATTACATGGCGAGTGAAGTTGCGAAAACAATATTTAAAACAATTCAAGACGATGTTAACTGAGCATATTAATAATTTAAACCATAACATAAATTTTTTCAACCCAAAAATTTTACATTTTGAAGAGAACGTAATTAAAAGAAGATTCGCAGAGAGGTTGTTTTTACAATTGCATAACCACAGAGTCGTAAACAAACGCTTCGACAATACGGATCTGAACGAAACAAATACGTGGTTCCTAAATAGCGTGTCAAAATTTCTTTTCATTATTTCATTTCATTTCAAAATTAAGAAATTGGATTTTCTGGTGAAAATCATAAACTTCTTTGTGAAGTTAATAATAATGAAAATTGTAGAATTTTAGAAAAAATAGTAGGGCTTTGAATAAAACAAAAATAAATAGAATTTGTACTATGTATTGATATTATTACATACAATTCACCGATTATGAATAACACAGTTGTTGCTGAAATATATATTAAATAAAGTGCAATTAATATGGTAAATCAATATAAGTTGTGTAATGGATAAGGATTATTAGGTCAGGCAGTTTCTTGACTGATTCAACAGTTTTGTTGACTTTTTTATTACAGTTTGTTTTCTAGTATGTTTTCTTCTTTCATGTTGCATTAATATAGGTTTTGTTTTGAATGTTTTATTGCACGTCTCACATTCATAAGGTCTTTCTTCAGTATGCACTAATGAATGCTTTCTTAAATTACTTATCAGTGCAAATCTTTTATTGCATATTTTGCACTCATAAGAGCGTTCTCCAGAATGAACCTCTTCATGTCTTTTTAACAAGCTTTTCATTCTGAACGTTTTATTACATATTTCACATGAGTAAGGACGTTCACCAGAATGCACTGTTAAATGGTTTCTTAAAGTACTTGACTGTGAAAATCTTTGATTGCATATATTACACTCATAAGGCCGTTCTCCAGTATGTACTATTTTATGTTGAGTTAATGTATGTTTTGTTTTGAATTTTTTATTGCATATTTCACAACCATAAGCACGTTCTTCAGTATGCACTGATGAATGCTTTCTTAAATTACTTATCAGTGCAAATCTTTTATTGCATATTTTGCACTCATGAAGCCGTTCTCCAGTGTGGATCATTTCATGTCGGATTAAGCTATTTTTTGCTGTGAATGTTTTATTGCATATTTCACAGATATACGGGCATTCTTCAGTATGCACTGATAAATGCTCTCTTAATCTATATGACTGTAAAAATCTTTTTTTGCATATTTTGCACTCATGAGGCCGTTCCCCAGAGTGAATCGCTTCATGTCTCTTCAAGCTATTTTTTGTTGTGAATATTTTACTGCATGATTTACATTTATATGATTTCAAGTTTTTAGTTGTTTCCCTTTTGCCTGAAACTTTTTCAAATGACTTATTGATGCTATGCACTAAATTTCTTGATGTATTGATTTCTTCGTTACATACATAAGAACTTTCATCTTGGTCATCAATCGTCTCTTGTTTTATTTCCTCGTCAATTGTAACCTCGGATTTTAGAAATTGCTGCAGACATATATTATCATTATTCGTATACAAATCTGATGTATTTTCATAATCATCAAATTCCTGTTTCACTTGAGGATAATCATCAAACGGTTCAATTTTAATTGTTTTGCTAAAATCTGTTTCTTCAGACATTTTTGGCTAGTTTGGTTACAAAAGAGAAGTCTAAGTGTATAATAATATGTTTCGATATTTACTAATTCGTTTATTATATAATTTGATATAATACTAGCACTGACCTTGCTGAGCTTCTTACTATTATTTTAAATTTCTCATTCAACCTTAATTCCATAAAACACTTTGACATTTCTCCTCCATTTTGTTTTGATCAACAAGTGATCAGGTTGGACAACATTAAGCACATATCAAATGCGAGTTTTTCGGCGGCAAAATTTGAAATCCAAAATTATTATTAGTTTTAACAAAAAAAATTAAAATCTGAACATACGAAAGTTTTTGAGGGGGAACAAATAAATATATACGTGTTTTCATTAAGAAACCATAAAAAATATGTATGCACTTGTGGGAATCAAAGAGGCTATGAGTTTTTAAGAAAAACAATATTCATATCATGACATTTTGTATAGATAATGATAATTTTTAATACATTTTTATAAAACATAGAAATATATTTCTATACGGGTAACCCACGACATCTACAATGAATATACAATAACTAATACATTTTCGAAAATATATGAAAAAATGATTAAAGAAAGATTACTAAATTTGCTCATTCAAATAAATAGATAAACATCAATATGGTTTCCTCCCTTCATCAAATACACAAGGTGCCCTAATAGATTTGTCTAATACCATCAGTCTGGTATGTGGTATCAGGTGCTCTTGAGGAAAATATGCATACTAACAGCTGCCATTTTTATTGATTTACGAAAAGCTTTCGACACAGTAGATCATGTCATATTACTCAATAAACTAATAGATTTGGGTGTAGTGGGTTTGTATTACAGCATAATTAAAGATTTTCACGTGGAAAAGGTGGTAAGGACAAAGGTGGGAAATTTTACAAGTGGAGGACGTAGCATAGCTTGTGGCGTCCCACAAGGTTCTGTATTAGGACCTTTATTATATCTATTATACACCAACAACCTTAAAGACGTAAAATTAAAGGGTAGATACATATTATATGCAGAGGATACTGCCATAGGATAAGGATAAAAAAAGACTCGAAGATACAATAAACACGGACATGAAAATATACATTGAGTGGCTAACTGAAAATAAACTAACAATTAACATCGATAAAACAAAATACATACTGTAGAGGTATGAATTTCGCCTGGTTTTTGAAGCGCTGTATAAAGAAAACAAATAATATTTTTACCATCGATTTTTTTATCATTTGTTTGTTGATATTTTATTATTACACAAAAAAAATATTAGAAAAAAAAATTAAAATTCACAAAGTTATGAGCAGTCAAAGTGGAGCTCAAAAAAAAGAGGGTGTCCTGGCGTGCATGATTCCAACCCTCCTGGTGATTTGAAACATAAAAAATAAATGGATTCTTAATTATTATAGATGCCGCTATTTTATGACCCTTGGATAAGTTAAAAAAAAATTTTTTGTTTGAATGGCGGCAGTTTGAAAAAAAAATAATATTTTTTCATGTTTTTTTAACAATTCCGACTTTTTTAAAAATACTAAATGAAAAGTTATAATTTTGGGCAAGGTCCATACGATAAAGAGATGTATAGAGAAGATCCTCTCCAAATTTGAAGTAAATCGGTTCATTAGAACTCGAGATATCCTTACCGCCAGCTCGAAAAAAGTAGTTCCGAGAAAAACGCGTTCAAAGTTTTGATTCTCGGTCGGACCCGAACCGAGGCCACGTCACTAAAACGGATATAACTCAGGAAATAATAGTAATTTTGAAAAATCCTTTTAATGTCATATTTTTGAATAACTAAACTTTGATAATATGAAAAAAAAATTTTTTCGATTTTTCCAAAATTCTACAGTAGAATACCCCCTTATGGCAAAGTTGCCACTTACACTAAGATTATACACTTAATAATGATTTAGAAACAAAGCTTTCAATAGCCGCTTTTTGATTCGATCTCACTTTCAATTAAATTTATTATATACGGCCGCCTTCGGGTGATTTTGACTACGGTCGTTTTTTAAGTCACGATCGGCGGATTTTCAGGTCCTGGGCTTTTAATAAAACAAAAATAAATAGGCTTTGTATACTATGTATTCATATTAATAAACAATTACATACAAGGCACTGGTTAGGAGTAACAACCATAGTTGTAACTGAAATATATATTAAATAAAGTGCATTTAATATCCTGTGTATCAATATAAGTTGAGTGATTGATAAGGATTATAAGGCCGGACAGTTTCTAGGCTAATTTATCAGTTTTGTTGACTGTTTTTTTACAGTTTGTTCTCTAATATGTCTTCTTTCATGTTGCCTTAATAAATGTTTAGTTTTGAATGTTTTATTGCATGTCTCACATTCATAAGGTCTTTCTTCACTATGCACTGATAAATGCAATTTTAAACTATTTAACTGTATAAATTTTTTATTGCATATTTTGCACTCATGAGGCCGTTCTCCAGTATGAATTAATAAATGTCTTTTTAAATTACTTAACCGTGAAAATGTTTCTTTACATATTTTGCACTCATACGGACGTTCTCCACTATGGACCAATTTATGTGCATTTAAGTTTGGTTTCAATCTGAATTTTTTATTACATATTTCGCAAATATGAGGAAGTTCACCAGTATGGACTGATAAGTGCTGTCTTAAAGTACTTGACCGTGAAAATCTTTTATTGCATATTTTGCACTCATAAGGGCGTTCTCCAGTATGAATCATTTGATGTTGTTGTAAGCTTTGTTTTGCTGTGAATGTTTTATTGCATGATTCACATTTATACTGTTTCAAGTTATTAGTTGTTTCACTTTTGTTATCTGAAACTTCTTCAAATGATTTGTTCGTGCTATCCACTGAATTACTTGATTCACTGATCTTTTCATCACACATATATGAATTTTTATCTGAAACTGTTTTGTTTGTACTAGTCAAGTCATCTTGGTCATCAATCGTCTCTTGTTTTATTTCCTCGTCAATTGTAACCTCAGATTCTAAAAATTGCTGCAGACATATATCATGATCCATATAAAAATCTGACATTTCATAATCATCGAATTCCTGTTTCACGTGAGGATAGTCATCGAACGGTTCGATTTTAATTGTTGTGTTTGAATTTGTTTCTTCAGACATTTTTGAGGTTAGTTTGGTTACAACAGGCTAACTGGTGATGAGTTCTTAAAAATTAAGAAGTCTAAGCGTATAAAAATATATATGTTACGATTTTTACTATTTTGTTTGTTGTTTAATATGATTTAACACTAGCACTGACCTTTTAACTAAATTTATCTTCGAATTTAACTTTAATAATCCCATAAACCACTTTGACGTTTCTCCTCCATTTTGTTTTATAAACAACAGATCAAGTTGAAGTTAAACACAAATCAGCTGCGTGTTTTTCGGCGGCAAATTTGAAATCGCGACATAATTGAAAAGTGAATGTTCATATTTTTCAGTTTCAGATTATGCTGAGACTTGCAACGACAAACATATTATAATTTTTCATGGCTTTTTAGCAACGTTTTTCGGGCCAGCTGGTGTACATATATATATTTGTTCCGTTGAATCATCTCGAAGCTAATTGAACTAGTACCAGTCTATTAGCAATGCAAACGGTTTTCCCATCTCTATGATAAATTCATTGCCACAATTTTTGTATATTGCTATCTGTACTTTTAAATTCACTACTACTTGACATCATGCTGTCTGAGCACCTGAAACATCTGATTCTACACCTATTAATAAAATTTGCAAAACATATATTGTAAAGACTAGTGAATATATTTCGTATTAACAACAAAGAAAATACATCTTTAATTATATACATATAGATTAGAATTAGTTATTACAAATAAATATATACGTGTTTTCATTAAGAAACCATAAAAAATTTGTATGCACTTGTGGGAATCAAAGAGGCTATAAAGCCGGCCACAGACGTAACTGTATAACTGCGCAACCTGCGACTTGCACATGTATTCTGTAGCGTCTGTGGCGTGTTTTTTGCGCAACTGGACAGACTGGTGCAAGCGAGTAGGCATGAGCACTTTTCGATTATTTTAATTGCGCAATCGTTCAAGTCGGCAAGTTCCTTCGTTGGCCGCGTGTGGCAGCACATGTCTCGTTTCTATTTTACTTTGTAGCGAATTCATAATACAAAATTATGAATATATCGACAATTAAAAGTTATTAAATTAGCCCTATGAACACTTTGAATTCTCTTCTGATGCTGTAAATATATAAATTAATAAAAAAAATATATTTTTAGGTTATGTTTTGACATTTATTATTTGACATTTGTGATATGCTTGCGCAAGTACTTGAACATAAACTTGAACCGTCTGTGGGCGCTGTGAAAATACGCCTGGTTGCGCATTCATTCAGTTGCACAAGTGTACAGTTACGTCTGTGGCCGGCTTAAGATTTTAAGAAAAACAATATTCATATCATGACATTTTGTATAGTTTTGATAATGATAATTTTTAATACATTTTTATAAAACATAGAAATATATTTCTGTTAATTTATATATTTCTATACGGGTAACCCACGACATCTACAATGAATATACAATAACTAATACATTTTCGAAAATATATGAAAAAATGATTAAAGAAAGATTACTAAATTTGCTCATTCAAATAAATAGATAAACATCAATATGGTTTTCTCCCTTCATCAAATACACAAGGTGCCCTAATAGATTTGTCTAATACCATCAGTCTGGTATGTGGTATCAGGTGCTCTTGAGGAAAATATGCATACTAACAGCTGCCATTTTTATTGATTTACAAAAAGCTTTCGACACAGTAGATCATGGCATATTACTCAATAAACTAATTTTGATTTTGATTTGGGTGTAGAGGGTTTGTCTTAATAATTAAAGATTTTCTCATGGAAAGGATGATAACCTGTGGAGTCCCACAAGAAACTGTATTAGGACCTTTATTACATCTATTATACACCAATCATATTATATGCAGAGGATACTGCCATAGGATAAGGATAAAAAAAGACTCGAAGATACTGAAAATATACACCGAGTGGCTAACTGAAAATAAACTAGCAATTAACATCGATAAAACAAAATACATATATTTCAAACATAGAAAAAATACCGAGAACACTAAACTAAATATTAACGTAAATAATAGAGAAATAGAAGAAGTGGAAAGCATAAAATACTTAGGACTGATAATAAATGAAAAACTGACATGGACAGAACATATAAACAAAATAAAAAGAAACATAGGAACATTAACAGGGGCATTGAAAAGGATCCACTTTTTCGGCAAAAAAAATAAAATACTAATTCTTAAAACGCAAATAATATCTATAATTTTATATGGAATAACTTGAGAGGAAATATCATATGGAGCGCAGTAAAATATATAATGAATTGCCAAATGATATTAAGATGACCAATGATGACGATAAATTCAAAAGAAAAATAAAGAAATACTATAAGGAAATTGAAGACAAAGAAGACTGAAGAGTTATATATAAAAATATTTTAATTATAATAGATATTATATTAATGAAATAGTCCAATGATAAATGTATACATATTATATGAAAACTGTTTTTCATAATCTCTCATACCAGGCAACTCTGCCTGACTGAGATATGAAAATAATATATATATATATATATATATATATATATATAATTTAAAAAAATATATATATATATATAAAAAACCACGAATAATACAAATTAATTCAATAAACTTACGTTTCTTACACGACACGGATTTTTCATTTGTTTTTTTTTATTTCCATTAAAATTATTTACTGAAGACGGGATAAATTATTCTACCGATCCACATATTTTTTAATCAAATCGAGATTTCTACTAGGACGTAACCTTAAAATCTAATTACGTATGTGGCGTACGCCCTCGCACGTGACACGACGACCAATCACAATCGACCCGTATAGAAATGATATCATCGAGAGCGAATGACGAATCATTGGCACTCGACTCTTATTTGCCATAACGCACTTCCGTTGCATTTGCACAGATTTACACCCTAGTCGCGCCTAAAAGAGTTTTACTAAGAATATTGAAGAATTGAAGAACAAAAATAGTAATGTTTCGAATAAAACAAAAATAAATAGATTTTGTACTATGTATTGATATTATTAAACAATTACATACAAGGCACTAGTTTAGAATAACTGAAATATATATTAAATAAAGTGCATTTAATATCCTGTGTATCAATATAAGTTGAGTGATTGATAAGGATTATAAGGCCGGACAGTTTCTAGGCTAATTTATCAGTTTTGTTGACAGTTTTTTTACAGTTTATTCTCTAGAATGTCTTCTTTCATGTCGCCTTAATGAATGTTTTTGTTTTGAATCTTTTATTGCATGTCACATGATAAGGGCGTTCTTCAGTATGCACTGATAAATGCTGATAAATACTTAACTGTAAAAATGTTTTATCGCATATATTACACTCATACGGCCGTTTTCCAGTATGTACAATTTCATGTTGATATAAATTAGTTTTGTTTTGTATCTTTTATTGCATATGTCACATGCATAAGGTCGTTCTTCACTATGCACTGATAAATGCCTTATTAAATTAGCTAATGTGAAAATGTTTTATTGCATATTTTGCACTCATTACGGCGTTCTCCAGTATGAACTGTTTTATGTCGCATTAATATACGTTTTTGCTGAATGTTTATTACATATTTCACATGCGTAAGGTCGTTCTTCAGTATGCACTGATAAATGCCTTTTTAAACTACTTGACTGTGAAAATGTTTTATTGCATATTTTGCACTCATTAAGGCGTTCTCCAGTATGAACTGTTTTATGTTGCCTTTAAGTTTTGTTCTGAATGTTTTATTACATATTTCACATTCATAAGGTGTTCTTCAGTATGCACTGATAAATGCTCTCTTAAACTAGTTGACCGTGAAAATCTTTTATTGCATATGTTGCACACATGAGGACTTTTTTCAGTGTGAATCATTTTATGTTGTTTTAAAATTTTTTTTTTTTGAATGTTTTATTACATATTTCGCACACATAAGGACGTTCTCCAGTATGAACTGTTTTATGTTGCATTAATATAGGTTTTGTTCTGAATGTTTTATTACATATTTCACATGCATAAGGTCGTTCTTCAGTATGCACTGATAAATGCTGTGTTAAAGTACTTGACCGTAAAAATCTTTTATTGCATATTTTGCACTCATGAGGCAGTTCCCCAGAGTGTATAATTTTATGTTGGTTTAAGTTACGTTTTGCTGTAAATGTTTTATGGCATATTTCACATGTATACAGTTTCAATTTATTAGTTGTTTCACTTTTTCCTGAAATTTCTTCAAATGATTTGTTCGTGCTATCTACTAAATTACTTGATTCACTGATCTCTTCACAACATATATAAGAACTTTCATCTAATACAGTTTTGTTTGTACTAGTCACATCGTCTTGGTCGTCAATTGTCTCTAGTTTGATTTCCTCGTCAATTGTAACCTCAGATTTTAGAAATTGCTGCCGACATATATCATCATCCATATACAAATCTAGTGTATTTTCATAATCATCAAATTCCTGTTTCACTTGAGGATAATCATCGATCGGTTCGGTTTTAATTGTTTTGTTTGAATTTGTTTCCACAGACATGTTTGAAGTTTGTAGGTTATAATAAACTGGTGATGAGTTCTTAAAAATTGAGAAGTCTAAGTGTATAATAATATATGTGTTTCGATATTTACTAATTCGTTTATTGTTTAATATGATATAATGCTAACACTGAGCTTTTTACTAAATTTATCTTCGAATTCAACTTTAATAATTCCATAAAACACTTTGACATTCTTCCTCCATTTTGTTTTTATGAACAAGTGACCAGGTTGGACAACATTGAGCACATTTTAAATGCGAGTTTTTCGGCGGCAAAATTTGAAATCCGAAATTATTATTAATTTTAACAAAAAAAACATAAAATCTGAACATATAAAGTTTTTGAGAGGGAACAAATAAATAGATATGTGTCTTCATTAAGAAACCATATAAAGTATGTATGAACTTGTGGGAATCAAAGCGGCTATGAGTTTTTAAGAAAGAGCTACTTAAAAAGTACGCCCAGTCCTCGGCTCATCTCGAAATACAACAAATTGTATTTTCTAGTGAAAATCATAAATTTCTCTCTTATAGAATTTTATAAAAATAGTAAGGCTTTGACAGGGCCGTGCCTGGGTATGTGGCCGCCTGCGTGCGAGCGTTTTTTGGCCGCCCTTGAAAATAACATAATAGGATAAAATCAAATATGTTCTCACAAAAAATCGACTTGTAATTTTTATGTTTTTTCAACGTTTCTAGTCATTCTGAATCAAATTTGAAAAAGAAATGTGTATATGAGCTGATTTTTGTTTTCTTGTCAATGTCTTCTTAAAAACGGTTAAGTTGTTTTCAAAAATTTAAAAGTTATTTGATGTAACTAGATAACGACTACCGTCTGTCAGTTTTGTCCAACATTCGGCCAAGTCGTTTCTAATCAACAACTAGTTGGTTTGGTATTTAGCCTTGAGGCAAGTTACATGAACTTCCCGATATGTGTAAATAATCGACTTAATAAAAAAAAATGTGTAAATAATATTCTTTATCAATCCTACTTTGAAAAAAAAACAATAATAATTTTAGCAAACTTTGACGAATTTGTAAAATTAAACTACTTGTCGTAAGGCCATAATATTACAGTAAGTTCTATAAGACCATGATGTATATCGCCAAAAAAAGTGCCATGAAAATCGTCTTAAATTTTTTTTCAACAGGTAATTACAAGAAAACGGCTCGGTAGATTTTCACCTAAAATTAATCAGTACCATTCCTAACTAATATCTTTCGAACAATTTTTGATTTTTTAAAATCGGTTCGGTAGGATGAGCTTAAATGTGGACGAAAAGTTTAACACTTTTTTTTCAAATTACAAAGAAACGGCTTGGCAGATCGTTGCACAAAACTGACAAACGATAGTCCTCACCGAAATACATCAAATGGCTTTTAAATTTCTAAAATCGGTTCAGGCGCTTTTGAGAAATCGTCGATCAAAAGTCTAATTTTGACAAATGCCAAAACGACCATACTGATTTTTGCAAACTTTGACGAATTTTTAAAGCTAAACTAGTTGTCGTAGGGCCGTAATATTTTAGTGTGATCTAGAAGACTATGGTATCTATCGCCAAAAACATAATCATAAAAATCGTCAAAAATTTTTTTTTAAAAACTTTATTACAAGAAAACGGCCCGGCCGATCTCTACCAAAAACTAATCAGCACGATTCCCAACCAATATCTTTCGAACGGTTTTTGAATTTTCAAAATCGATTCAGAATTGCGGGCTAAAACGTAGACGAAAAATTTTTCACACTTCTGCCATTTATAAAGAAACGGCTTGGCCGATCGTCGCACAAAACTGACAAACAATAGTCCTCGTCGAAATACATCGCTTTTAAATTTTTGAAATCGACCCAGCCGTTTTCGAGAAAACGTCGATTTACGGCAAAAAATCTGTTCACACACACACACACACACATACTTTTTCCTTAAATTTTGTCTCATTCGATTCAGAATGGCTTGAAACGTCGAGAAAACATAAAATTAGCGAATCGAATTTTTTAATGAAAACATAAACTTCTCCTTCGGGAAGTTAAAAAAGTGTACAAATTTTCGTACACGTTTTAGCCAAAAATTCTGCATCGTTTTTAAACATTCAGAAGCTGTTTGAAAGATATCATTTGGGAATCGTGCTGATTAGTTTTAAGAGATCGGCCGGATCGTTTCTTCGTATTTACTTGTTAAATATTTTTTACGATGATATTTATAAATTTCGGCGATAGAGATCATGATCTCAAATTTAACTAAATATTTCGACCTTACGACAAGTCGTTTTAATTTTCAAAATATTATAAAAATTTCATCTTTATTCGATGGTTTTCTCAAAAATGCGCAGTCCTATTTGAAAATTCGATACAATTCGATAAGCACGTGCTGGTTCATGCTGGTTAATTTTGCCTCACGATCGGCCGAGCCGTTTCTTTAGAATTGTCATGAAAGTGTCAAATTTTTCGTCCACGTTACAGCCTAAATTCGTGTATCGATTTTAAAAATTCAACTAGCTGTAAGTGGAATTCTGTCTTAAGGCAATTAAGGCATCGTACCTTAAGGCAAATTGCTGGAACTTCCCGTACCAAAAATTATTATTTTTTTAAAAACGATTAACATTTTTGAAAAAAATTTACTTCGAAAAAATAAGATTTTTGACAAACAATTAGACAAAAAATTATTTTTTTTTGAAAAAAAAATTTTATTAATTTTTTTGTTTTAATTTTTTTTTTGAAAAAAAATGTTTTCTTTATTTTGAAATATTTTGAAAGATCTAAACTTTTTTTCAAAGCAATCGTACTGCTTTAACTGCATAAAGACGAAATATCAAACCGCGTAAGCGCCGCGTCGACGTCTAACGCGTAAACATTGGTACGGAACCCATAGGAATGTAAACCAAAATTATACTTATTGTTAAAATCTCTATAAAATATCTGATAATTTGATGTGCATATGTCTAATGATCATTTTTGACCGCCAAATGGCATTTTTTTTTTACTTTTTTCATTAGATCTCCGAAACCGCTGAACCTGCCTTTATGAAAATTTGATCGGTTCTTCACCTTGTCAATACAAGTAAAATGTTTTTTGAATTATTAAAAATCGGACGCTCCGTTCTCTTAAAAACTGAGTTACCGTTTTCGGCACTTTTTGCCCCGTATCTTCGGAACGGCTAGACCTGCCTTCGCCAAAAACTAATCAGCACGACTTCTTATCAATACGAATCGAATGTTTTTTGAATTATTCAAATTGCTTCGTTCGTGTTCCCGAAATCGTCGACGAAAATTTGTATCCGCACACACACACATACATCCATTCTTTCTAAGGTATGCCAAAATGTTCAGAAACCTCTGAAAAGTAAAGATATATAAAAATTTTCATTTTCGATTTTTTTGCGATTACTATAACTAGCCATACGGAAAGTTAAAAACCATTTGAGAATTGGATTAGTTGATGTTTTTGTCAATGATCGGTCGAGTCGTTTCTCAGTTATTGATCAACAATTTTTTTTAGCGATTTTGGATCCTGTTCTTAATGAACATACTACACGTTTATTTCTTGTTCAATAATATATAATTTTTTAACCATTTTTAAAAAAATAACTAATATGTTTAGAAAATTTGTACAAAATTGAATAATCTGCGATAGTTTTTCACATTACAATTCATTCATGATTTAATATATTTTTATAGTTATGTCGATTATTTACACATGTTTAAAAAATCATGTATCTTGCTTTAAGGGGGTATTCTACTGTAGAGGTATGAATTTCGCCTGGATTTTGAAGCGCTGTATAAAGGAAACAAATAATATTTTTACCGTCGATTTTTTTATCATTTGTTTGTTGATATTTTATTATTACACAAAAAAATTATTAGAAAAAAAAATTAAAATTCACAAAGTTATGAGCAGTCAAAGTAGGGGCTCAAAAAAAAAAGAATGTCCTAGCGTGCATGATTCCAAACCTCCTGGTGATTTGAAACATAAAAAATAAATAGATTCTTAATTATTATAGATGCCGCTATCTTATGAACCTTGGATATGTTAAAAGAAAAAAAATTGTTTGAATGGCGGCAGTTTGAAAAAAAAATAATTTTTTTTCATGTTTTTTTAACAATTCCGAATTTTTTAAAAATACTAAATGAAAAGTTATAGCTTTGGGAAAGGTCCATGCGATAAAGCGATGTATAGAGAAGATCCTCTCCAAATTTGAAGTAAATCGGTTCATTAGAACTCGAGATATCCTTACCGCCAGCTCAAAAAAAGTAGTTCCGAGAAAAACGCGTTCAAAGTTTTGAGACTCGGTCGGACCCGAACCGAGGCCACGTCACTAAAACGGATATAACTCAGGAAATAATAGTAATTTTGCAAAATCCTTTTAATGACATATTTTTGAATAACTAAACTTTGATAATATGAAAAAAAAATTTTTTCGATTTTTTCAAAATTCTACAGTAGAATACACCCTTAAAGAATAAAAAACTTGGTATTATTATATCAGACTTTAAAAACAGTTTAGCATAATTTGGTCGCAAGTATGAGAGTATTTTCTATTTCTTACACTAAGATTATACACTTAATAATGATTTAGAAACAAAGCTTTCAATAGCCGCTTTTTGATTCGATCTCACTTTCAATTAAATTTATTATATACGGCCGCCTTCCGGTGATTTTGACTACGATCGTTTTTTAAGTCACGATCGGCGGATTTTCAGGTGCACGCACTGCACACTGGCCAGGCACGGCCCTGGGCTTTTAATAAAACAAAAATAAATAGCATTTGTACTATGTATTAATATTATTAAACAATTACATACAAGGCATTGGTCAGGAGTAACAACCAGAGTTGTAACTGAAATATATATTAAATAAATTGCATTTAATATCCTGTGTATCAATATAAGTTGTGTAATGGATAAGGATTATAAGGTCGGGCAGTTTCTAGACTTGTTCAACTAACTTGTTGACTGTTTTTTTACAGTTTGTTCTCTAATATGTCTTCTTTCATGTTGCCTTAATAAATGTTTAGTTTTGAATGTTTTATTGCATGTCTTGCATTCATAAGGATGTTCTTCAATATGCAGTGACAAATGCCGTCTTAAAGAACTTGCCATTGAAAATCTTTTATTGCATATTTTGCACTCATGAGGCCGTTCTCCAGTATGTACTATTTTATGTTCAGTTAATGCTTGTTTTCTTTTGAATTTTTTGAAGTAAAACTTCTTTAGGCGCGATATGGGTGTAAAAATTTTTAGGCGCGACACGGGTGTAAATCCGTACAAATGCAACGAAAACGCCAATGTGAAGTTGAACACTACGACGCCGTAAGCGCTGATGTCGCGAGTATCCACTCCCGTCATGTCATGCGTAAGTCGAGCGCTAAACCCTATATGAACTTGCATTAATTGAATCACGTTTTTTATGTTATGTCCGCATGGAATAAGACTTTTCTTAGAGAATAAATGTGTCATGAAATATAATAAATTTATACTGAATCTCGTTGAAGACAAAATAATATCTACTGCCACGGATATTTATGTAGGTTGCCATGCGACAGATCAACAATCATACATTCGTCAGCAGTTTCACAAAAATCGGTTATTGATACCGGGGCTTTGCCGTATGAAATAATTTTAGTTCTGAATAAATTTTACATAATAACAACTAATATTGATGTAAGTGATGGCTTAGCTAATGGTTGTGTGGGAAAATTAGTGTACATAGAACGTGGCGATAATGATGAACTTCTACGTTTATGGTTTGAATTTCCCGGTAAGATAGGTAACAAAATTAGGAAGAAAGCTTCACATCATATTCAAACTCTTAATATCAGTAGGACAGCTGTGCCGATGCTCAGGAGATCTTATTATTATTGATGTTATATGATTATTAAAAGATGATTTTTAAAATTCAAATATGATGTTTTTTTATTTTTATCTTAATTGCCTACTCATACAATATTAAAAGTTTTACTTCAATCGCGTGTGATCCTTACGCGCACTCTTTTTTTTTATTGCACATTTCACAATCATAAGCACGTTCTTCATTATGCATTAATATATGTCTTTTTAAATGACTTAACACTAAAAATGTTTTTTTGCATATTACGCACTCATGAGGGCGTACTCCAGTATGGACCAGTTTATGCTGATTTAAGTATTCTTTCAATCTGAATTTTTCATTACATATTTCACAAATATAAGGACGTTCTCCTGTATGCACTGATAAATGCTTTCTTAAATTACTTATCAGTGCAAATCTTTTATTGCATATATTACACTCATGACAGCGTTCTCCAGTATGTACTATTTTATGTTGAGTTAATGTTTCTTTTCTTTTGAATTTTTTATTGCACATTTCACAATCATAAGCACGTTCTTCACTATGTACTGATGAATGCTTTCTTAAATTACTTATCAGTGCAAATCTTTTATTGCATATTTCGCACTCATGAGGCCGTTCTCCAGTATGGATCAATTCATGTCGGTCTAAGCCTTGTTTTGCTACAAATGTTTTACTGCATGATTTACATTTATATTTCAACTTACTAGTTGTCTTACGTTTTCCTGAAACTTTTTTAAATGATTTGTTTGTACTATTGACTATCATACTTGATTCACTGATCTCGTCGTTACATATGGAAGAATTTTCATCTAAAACTGCTTTGTTTGTACTAGTTATGTCATCTTGGTCATCAATCGTCTCTTGTTTTATTTCCTCGTCAATTGTAACCTCAGATTTAAGAAATTGCTGCAGACATATATCATCATCCATATATAAATCTGATGTATTGTCATAATTATCAAATTCCTGTTTCACTTGAGGATAATCATCGAACGGTTCGGTTTTAATTGTTGTGTTTGAATTTGTTTCTTCAGACATTTTTGAGGTTAGTTTGGTTACAACAGGCTAACTGGTGATGAGTTCTTAAAAATTAAGAAGTCTAAGTGTATAAAAATATATATGTTACGATTTTCACTATTTTGTTCGTTGCTTAATATGATTTAACACTAACACTGACCTTTTTACTAAATTTATCTTCGAATTTAACTTTAACAATTCCATAAACCACTTTGACGTTTCTCCTCCATTTTGTTTTATAATAAACAACAGTTCAAGTTGAAGTTAAACACAAATCAGCTGCGTGTTTTTCGGCGGCAAATTTGAAATCGCAACATAATTGAAAAGTAAATGTTCATGTTTTTCAGTTTCAGATTATGCTGAGACTTGCAACGACAAACATATTATAATTTTTCATGACTTTTTAGCAACGTTTTTCGGGCCAGCTGGTGTACATATATATATTTGTTCCGTTGAATCATCTCGAAGCTAATTGAACTAGTACCCATAGATAAGTAAACATAAATAGATCGCTATCTGAGGCCATTTGACATTACCGCCATTTTATTATTTTTAGCGATCTGAAGAAGGCAGCACTTGTTCAGTATATAAATCAACTGCTGGTATTATTCCTAGATATGGTTCGCATACGTAATTCAAAATAAGAAAACCTAAATAATTTCTTATATTGCAAATGAGAAAAAAAACATACGAAGTACAAAATATATTTTCAAATATATCACAAACATTTTTACATAACAATTAAAATTTTTATAAATGCAATAATCAATATATACATAATAATAAGTATTATAATTTTACAATTATAAGTAACTAAAAAAAGTATTCACAATGGTATGATAAATTTACAAGGAACAATCAATATGAATTATTGAATGATCAATAATATATAACAACTACACAGAAATATTGTAAAAGTTTTCATAAGTATAATGAATTTACACAAACTGACTAAGTAATGATTGTGTTTCAAGAACTTCATGTAATTAAAATTAACATACATTCATTGACTGTTTTACTTTTTCGTTGGCGATACAGTCTCATTCTTTGAGCAGCTGTAATATCTCTCTTGCCTATAAAATTAATTTCTAAAAATATATAGTAACCACAAATAATACAAATTATTTCAATAAACTTACGTTTCTCACACGGCACGGATTTTTCATTTGTTTTTTTTTTCGCTATAATTATTTACTGAAGACGGAATAAATTATTCTACCCATCCACATATTCTTTAATCAAATCAAGATTTCTACTAGGACTTGACCTTAAAATCTAATTACGTATGTGACGTATGCCCTCGCACGTGACACGACGACCAATCACAATCGACCCGTATAGAAATGATATCATCGAGAGCGAATGACGAATCATTCACACTCGACTCTTATTTATGCCGTAACGCTCTTCCGTTGCATTTGCACAGATTTACACCCTAGTCGTGCCTAAAGGAGTTTTACTAAGAAAATTGAAGAATTGAAGAACAAAAATAGTAATATTTTGAATAAAACAAAAATAAATAGGTTTTGTACTATGTATTTATATTAATAAACAATTACATACAAGGCATTAGTTTAGAGTAACTGAAATATATATTAAATAAAGTGCATTTAATATCTTGTGTATCAATATAAGTTGAGTGATTGATAAGGATTATAAGGCCGGACAGTTTCTAGGCTAATTTATCAGTTTTGTTGACAGTTTTTTTACAGTTTATTCTCAAGTATGTCCTCTTTCATGTCGCATTAATATATTTTTTGTTTTGTATCTTTTATTGCATATGTCACATGGATAAGGTCGTTCTTCAGAATGCACTGATAAATGCACTGATAAATTACATAACTGTAAAAATCTTTTATTGCATATTTTGCACTCATACGGCCGTTTTCCAGTATGTACAATTTTATGTTGATATAAATTAGGTTTTGTTTTGTATCTTTTATTGCATATGTCACATGCATAAGGTCGTTCTTCACTATGCACTGATAAATGCCTTATTAAATTAGCTGAATGTGAAAATGTTTTATTGCATATTTTGCACTCATTACGGCGTTCTCCAGTATGAACTGTTTTATGTCGCATTAATATACGTTTTGTTCTGAATGTTTTATTACATATTTCACATGCGTAAGGTCGTTCTTCAGTATGCACTGATAAATGCCTTTTTAAACTACTTGACTGTGAAAATGTTTTATTGCATATTTTGCACTCATTACGGCGTTCTCCAGTATGAACTGTTTTATGTTGCCTTAATATAAGTTTTGTTCTGAATGTTTTATTACATATTTCACATTCATAAGGTTGTTCTTCAGTATGCACTGATAAATGCTCTCTTAAACTAGTTGACCGTGAAAATCTTTTATTGCATATGTTGCACACATGAGGACTTTTTTCAGTGTGAATCATTTTATGTTGTTTTAAAATTTTTTTTATTTTGAATGTTTTATTACATATTTCGCACACATAAGGACGTTCTCCAGTATGAACTGTTTTATGTTGCATTAATATAAGTTTTGTTCTGAATGTTTTATTACATATTTCACATGCATAAGGTCGTTCTTCAGTATGCACTGATAAATGCTGTGTTAAAGTACTTGACCGTAAAAATCTTTTATTGCATATTTTGCACTCATGAGGCAGTTCCCCAGAGTGTATAATTTTATGTTGGTTTAAGTTACGTTTTGCTGTAAATGTTTTATGGCATATTTCACATGTATACAGTTTCAATTTATTAGTTGTTTCACTTTTTCCTGAAATTTCTTCAAATGATTTGTTCGTGCTATCTACTAAATTACTTGATTCACTGATCTCTTCACAACATATATAAGAACTTTCATCTAATACAGTTTTGTTTGTACTAGTCACATCGTCTTGGTCGTCAATTGTCTCTAGTTTGATTTCCTCGTCAATTGTAACCTCAGATTTTAGAAATTGCTGCCGACATATATCATCATCCATATACAAATCTAGTGTATTTCATAATCATCAAATTCCTGTTTCACTTGAGGATAATCATCGATCGGTTCGGTTTTAATTGTTTTGTTTGAATTTGTTTCCACAGACATGTTTGAAGTTTGTAGGTTATAATAAACTGGTGATGAGTTCTTAAAAATTGAGAAGTCTAAGTGTATAATAATATATGTGTTTCGATATTTACTAATTCGTTTATTGTTTAATATGATATAATGCTAACACTGAGCTTTTTACTAAATTTATCTTCGAATTCAACTTTAATAATTCCATAAACCACTTTGACATTCTTCCTCCATTTTGTTTTTATGAACAAGTGACCAGGTTGGACAACATTGAGCACATTTTAAATGCGAGTTTTTCGGCGGCAAAATTTGAAATCCGAAATTATTATTAATTTTAACAAAAAAAACATAAAATCTGAACATATAAAAGTTTTTGAGAGGGAACAAATAAATAGATATGTGTCTTCATTAAGAAACCATATAAAGTATGTATGAACTTGTGGGAATCAAAGCGGCTATGAGTTTTTAAGAAAGAGCTACTTAAAAAGTACGCCCAGTCCTCGGCTCATCTCGAAATACAACAAATTGTATTTTCTAGTGAAAATCATAAATTTCTCTCTTATAGAATTTTATAAAAATAGTAAGGCTTGACAGGGCCGTGCCTGGGTATGTGGCCGCCTGCGTGCGAGCGTTTTTTGGCCGCCCTTGAAAATAACATAATAGGATAAAATCAAATATGTTCTCACAAAAAATCGACTTGTAATTTTTATGTTTTTTCAACGTTTCTAGTCATTCTGAATCAAATTTGAAAAAGAAATGTGTATATGAGCTGATTTTTGTTTTCTTGTCAATGTCTTCTTAAAAACGGTTAAGTTGTTTTCAAAAATTTAAAAGTTATTTGATGTAACTAGATAACGACTACCGTCTGTCAGTTTTGTCCAACATTCGGCCAAGTCGTTTCTAATCAACAACTAGTTGGTTTGGTATTTAGCCTTGAGGCAAGTTACATGAACTTCCCGATATGTGTAAATAATCGACTTAATAAAAAAAAATGTGTAAATAATATTCTTTATCAATACTACTTTGAAAAAAAAAACAATAATAATTTTAGCAAACTTTGACGAATTTGTAAAATTAAACTACTTGTCGTAAGGCCATAATATTACAGTAAGTTCTATAAGACCATGATGTATATCGCCAAAAAAAGTGCCATGAAAATCGTCTTAAATTTTTTTTCAACAGGTAATTACAAGAAAACGGCTCGGTAGATTTTCACCTAAAATTAATCAGTACCATTCCTAACTAATATCTTTCGAACAATTTTTGATTTTTTAAAATCGGTTCGGTAGGATGAGCTTAAATGTGGACGAAAAGTTTAACACTTTTTTTCAAATTACAAAGAAACGGCTTGGCAGATCGTTGCACAAAACTGACAAACGATAGTCCTCACCGAAATACATCAAATGGCTTTTAAATTTCTAAAATCGGTTCAGGCGCTTTTGAGAAATCGTCGATCAAAAGTCTAATTTTGACAAATGCCAAAACGACCATACTGATTTTTGCAAACTTTGACGAATTTTTAAAGCTAAACTAGTTGTCGTAGGGCCGTAATATTTTAGTGTGATCTAGAAGACTATGGTATCTATCGCCAAAAAATAATCATAAAAATCGTCAAAAATTTTTTTTTAAAAACTTTATTACAAGAAAACGGCCCGGCCGATCTCTACCAAAAACTAATCAGCACGATTCCCAACCAATATCTTTCGAACGGTTTTTGAATTTTCAAAATCGATTCAGAATTGCGGGCTAAAACGTAGACGAAAAATTTTTCACACTTCTGCCATTTATAAAGAAACGGCTTGGCCGATCGTCGCACAAAACTGACAAACAATAGTCCTCGTCGAAATACATCGCTTTTAAATTTTTGAAATCGACCCAGCCGTTTTCGAGAAAACGTCGATTTACGGCAAAAAATCTGTTCACACACACACACACACACATACTTTTTCCTTAAATTTTGTCTCATTCGATTCAGAATGGCTTGAAACGTCGAGAAAACATAAAATTAGCGAATCGAATTTTTTGATGAAAACATAAACTTCTCCTTCGGGAAGTTAAAAAAGTGTACAAATTTTCGTACACGTTTTAGCCAAAAAATTCTGCATCGTTTTTAAACATTCAGAAGCTGTTTGAAAGATATCATTTGGGAATCGTGCTGATTAGTTTTAAGAGATCGGCCGGATCGTTTCTTCGTATTTACTTGTTAAATATTTTTTACGATGATATTTATAAATTTCGGCGATAGAGATCATGATCTCAAATTTAACTAAATATTTCGACCTTACGACAAGTCGTTTTAATTTTCAAAATATTATAAAAATTTCATCTTTATTCGATGGTTTTCTCAAAAATGCGCAGTCCTATTTGAAAATTCGATACAATTCGATAAGCACGTGCTGGTTCATGATGGTTAATTTTGCCTCACGATCGGCCGAGCCGTTTCTTTAGAATTGTCATGGAAGTGTCAAATTTTTCGTCCACGTTATAGCCTAAATTCGTGTATCGATTTTAAAAATTCAACTAGCTGTAAGTGGAATTCTGTCTTAAGGCAATTAAGGCATCGTACCTTAAGGCAAATTGCTGGAACTTCCCGTACCAAAAATTATTATTTTTTTAAAAACGAAAAAATAAGATTTTTGACAAACAATTAGACAAAAAATTATTTTTTTTTGAAAAAAAAATTTTTTATTAATTTTTTTTTTGAAAAAAAATGTTTTCTTTATTTTGACATATTTTGGAAGATCTAAACTTTTTTTCAGAGCAATCGTACTGCTTTAACTGCATAAAGACGAAATATCAAACCGCGTAAGCGCCGCGTCGACGTCTAACGCGTAAACATTGGTACGGAACCCATAGGAATGTAAACCAAAATTATACTTATTGTTAAAATCTCTATAAAATATCTGATAATTTGATGTGCATATGTCTAATGATCATTTTTGACCGCCAAATGGCATTTTTTTTTTTACTTTTTTCATTAGAGCTCCGAAACCGCTAGACCTGCCTTTATGAAAATTTGATCGGTTCTTTACCTTGTCAATACAAGTAAAATGTTTTTTGAATTATTAAAATCGGACGCTCCGTTCTCTTAAAAACTGAGTTACCGTTTTCGGCACTTTTTGCCCCGTATCTCCGGAACGGCTAGACCTGACTTCGGCAAAAACTAAACAACACGTCTCCTTATCAATACGAATCGAATGTTTTTTAAATTATTCAAATCGGTTGATCGGTGTTCCCGAAATCGTCGACGAAAATTTGTATCCGCACATACATACACACACGCACACACACACACATCCATTTGGTTTCTGAGGTATGCCAGTAAAATATTCAGAAACCTTTGAAACGTCGAGAAATGCAAAAATTTTCATTTTCGATTTTTTTGCGATTACTAATAATAACTTAGTTGATGTTTTTGTCAATGATCGGTCGAGTCGTTTCTCAGTTATTGATTAACACATTTTTTTAGCGATTTTGGATCCTGTTCTTAATGAACATACTACACGTTTATTTCTTGTTCAATAATATATAATTTTTTAACCATTTTTAAAAAATTACTGATATGTTTAGAAAATTTGTACAAAATTGAATAATCGGCGATAGTTTTTCACATTACAATTCATTCATGATTTAATATATTTTTATAATTATGTCGATTATTTACACATGTTTAAAAAATCATGCATCTTGTTTTAAGGCAAAGTTGCCACTTACACCAAGATTATACACTTAATAATGATTTAGAAACAAAGCTTTCAATAGCCGCTTTTTGATTCGATCTCACTTTCAATTAAATTTATTATATACGGCCGCCTTCGGGTGATTTTGACTACGGTCGTTTTTTAAGTCACGATCGGCGGATTTTCAGATGCACGCGCTGCACGCTGGCCAGGCACGGCCCTGGGCTTTTAATAAAACAAAAATAAATAGTCTTTGTATACTATGTATTTATATTAATAAACAA
>NW_020536999.1:6206651-6218871 GCF_003426905.1 Ctenocephalides felis
TTTTAATTAACGAATTATTAAGTATTTTAACAATAACAATCATATAAAAAAAGAAAAAAAAACAAAGAAATAATAATAATAATAATAATAATTTAGAAATATTTAGTTTAACGAACGAATTATGTTAATTCAACGTATTTCAACAGCCTATTTGACCTATTGATCAATAATATAATGGCAATGGTGATGGCTGATAATTTTGTAAGAAATTATATTAATAATATTTATTTCCCCTACATAAAATCGAATCCACTTGTTAAAATCGGTTTATATATTATATGGGTTTATGTTAGGCACGTAACATATGACATGTGTGACATTTGATCAATCTGGGAGAGTCCGCGAGTGTCGTCGGCAATGTTTGCTCAGACATGTGACGTCCCAGTTGAGAACTATAACATGTGAGGACTAGCAGTCCATGTAGTGTAATGTCTATCTTCGATATGTTACTTTTGTTTATTTGGCCCAATAATAATCAGATTGACGTACGGTCTTTGACTCTCTGCAGTGATGTTTGATAATGGAAACAAAACTGTTTTCTATTTTTAGACGCGGTGATAACGGCAGACTGATCTTCTGCTCGGTAAATGGTAAATTTAGACACACGACGACCTTGCATGCAATTTTCGAATAAAAAGATTTCAGTTGACCTATTGGAAAAATAAAAAAAACAAATATATATATATATATATATATATATACTAGCAAACCCGACGAACTCCGTTTCGCCACCAGATGGTTTTGCGAGAAAGATGAAGAAATTTTTCGTTTGTTTTATATTTGAAAAGAAAAAGTTTGATTTTATTGCACAACAATAATGAATTTCTTTCGATTACAAAAATGAGGTGTTTTTTAGTCGAACTTCTCTAAGTAAATGAAAGTCAATCCGCAAATTATCCGTTTCATTGAAGTGCTCCTTGGTAAACCACATTTTTTGTTTTTTGGTCTGACGTTAACACAAACAAAGCGGATGGTTTTCTAACTCGTGAACAGGCAACGTATAACTGCTCATGTGAAAAACCATGATTTTCTAAATAATCTATTTGAAATTTATCCCGCAAACACTAAGCAATTGGCCTTGCGACTTGTTATTGCGAACGCAAGGCAAACTGGAAATTGCAATCGTTTGAAGTCAAACGGAAGACCAGTCGGAATCATTGGTATGTCACCAAATCGCCAGCAATTTTTGATTGAATGGTGAATTGCAGTGCGTGTTGTACATCATTATTGTTTGCGGCAAGAATTGCTCGTTGACTTAACCGAGCATAATGCTGATAATTCTTCTTACTAATGTCACTACTCGAATTTTTAATTACGGTGCGTGAAGTTCCAGCAATTTGCATTAGGGCACGATGCCATGCACCACTAATTTTCTTAAACCTTGCGGAGCCCGAGACCTTTCCAACGAATGCAAAATTGTCGAAATCGGTTCGTGCGTTCTGGAGTTATTTTCAGAGAAATCCCAACTGATTTTTATATGTATATGTATATCTTATATATAAAATTCTTCTGTACGGGTGTAAGTCGATATACTCCTCCAAAACGATTATTCTAATTTTGATAAATCTTACTGAAGTTTGTTAAGGGAATATTTTACGATCTATGCGACATATCACTGTTTCACTTGTTTTGCGCTCGACTAGTAATCCATGTATTATAAGGTCTATGGTATCAGTTAATTAAAAGTCATTGGTAATCAAAATCGCGAACCAGACCACTTTCAATAATTAACAGATTTTGCATAAAATAGCATTCAGATTTAGAAATCAGCAGATTTGCCAATAATATAATTGAAACAGCGCCGCATGCGATATGTTAATTAACTAATTAACAAGACACAGGATTGACTGACTGATTGATTGATCAGTATTTACTAGTGATGATGATGATGAGATTGAAATTCGCAGCAGGGATGTATTGAAAATATTTGGTGCTGAAGATCTTTTTATAAAAGTATGCTTTATAAAGTATATTTATCTAGAATTAAACCCAGTGGTAAATTTACGTGCTAGTGGCGCCTCTATGGAGTGGGGAAACAATTAAAATTGAGGTAATGGTCAAGCGGACGTGTTTGCAAACTATTTATACATGACTATTTTTTTACAATATCAGAAAATTATCTTAAGCTTGTAGTAAGATAAGAGAGCAATATTATATAAAAAAACAGTTTTGGCAAAAAGTCGTCTTATATTTGTAAACTCTTCTAAATAGTGTTAATATAAGAATAGATCACAAAATCACAACTTTTTACACGATCCATATTTAAATTAAAAAAATATTTTTTTGGGTTTTTACGTCTATTTATTTTCAATATTTCTGTATTGATGCCGCTTCGCCATTACCTCAATTTTAATTCTTTCCGCGCTCCATAGGGGCGCTACTAACTGTAGCACGTAAACTTACCTTTGGGTTTTATTCTAGATAAATATATAGTATGGAAAAGATAAAACCGATTTGCGCAAAAAAAATGTACTTTACTCGAACAATATGAATTCTCTTATGTTTTATAATTTCAAAACTAACCTGAATATTTAATTTTATACAAACGTTGAAAGAACAATAAACTTCGTGCGTTATCTTTCAATACTTTCAAAATTCATAATTTCAAAATGGGAAAGATTTTCGTTATCCTTATCAGTTTGTGGAACTTCCGTTTCCGTTTTTGCAAGACAAGATTGATAAACAATTTTATTATTTCAAACTGAATATTTCAGCAAAATATTCAATAATATTTCATCACAAAAATATTATTGGAAAAAAATATAAAACTTGCGAGAAAAACAAATTTAGTCGCCGGAATTAAATGAAATTATGCATAGTTATAGTTTAGACAATGAAACAAAGCTCTTAAAAAATTATAGGCATATGAGAAGACAAAATTTGAGCATGCAAAAATGAAGATAAATCACTTGAAATTTGGATTTAGCTGAAATCATGAGCCTAGATAATATTAGAATATAATATACGAGAAAAATGTAATATCTACATTATTATTGTCGAAAAGCAGCTGAGATGTGCCAGAAATTAAAATAATATAAGATACAATCAACAGTATATGTTTGGCAGATGAAATTATATAATTCAGTATATCTTCTTAACCATTATCTCAACATAGTACAGACCAATTTTGAAAACTTAAAATTATAATTACGAATAGAAATATAATTACGAAATTGGGATATTTTATATCATTTTGTATCTAGTGTGTCTTCGTGTTATAGATTTCCTTATTTTGCTAATAACGTTATAAATTATTTATTGATAGTTCATAATTAAAACAATTCCAAGGCGTCTCCTTATAAACAAAACGTGATTATGAATCACGATTCCGTACATTAACAAATTTGGCAGTGCAGAGGCGCCCACTTACAAAGTGGCAGCAGGCACTTGACTAAATTAGTTAATTTTCAAATATATATATATATATATATATATATATATATATAATATTATAATTATAGTGTTGTCTCAATTTATCTACTACTCTGAAGTTGAGTGTGGTTAATCTCTGGCAACCCAGAACATCGAGAGTAACATAATGTCCATAGATAAAAGAAGTATAAATAGATCTCTAACACGCAACTATTTCGATTTTAGTTGTTTTTGCACTCCATAGGGGCGCCACTAACTCTAGCACTCTTGGGTAACCTTTACTCTGGGTAAGCAGTTTAGGAGTACATTTAGGACAAACATCGTGACACGTACTTTATATATAATTATATACGGTAAATTTCTCACAGCCCTTAGTTAAGAAGTCTAAATCACGTCAGGGTCACCAATTTGGCAAATATGACTGCCAAAATTAAATGGAATTATTAACATATTTTGACTAAGAATGAGATTTTTAATATTACCTATCATGGGGAGTAAACATAGAATAAATGCGCTTAACTCTGTATTAGTGTTTTCAGCGTATCACAGATGGTGCTAGTGTGTTTCAAATTCAGCGTTTTGCATCATTTTTTTATAATTTATTTTTTGATTTTTGATGAATAAATTTAACAAATTTGTAACCCAGGCGAGATTTGAACTTCATATCTTTTGGGAGAGTATTGTGGCGATACGAATATGAACTGATAGTTGTAATGTTGCTTATAACCTAAGTTGGATGTAAATGCACATGGTGAGCCAATAAAATTTAAAATCGGTTCATAAGATTAAGAGTCTAATCCGGACAAACATTGCTATACGTATTTTATATATAATTATAAATGGTAAAATTCCTGCAGAACTGCATTTCTCGTAATCAAGTCTTGGGGTCACCAATTTGGCAAAAATGACTTCCAAAATTAAATGATATCATCAACATTTTAATATTTTAACTAAGAATGAGATTTTTAGTATTACCTATCATGAGGAGTAAACATAGAACAAATGAGCTTAACTCTGTATTAGTGTTTTTAGCATATCACAGATAGTGCTAGTGTGCCATTATTTATACTATTATTAGAAAAACAATAATTTATAAGTTTCTTTGTGTCAAAAATCCATATGTTTGGCATTGGATACGGAATATTTACTCAAGTCAATGGGAGAATTTTGAGTCTCAATTATTTTTACTGTGCTCCAATTTGAATGAAATTTTGGAATTAGGTTCATCTTACTCTCAAGTTCAAAAGTGAAAATAATTTAGACTCCTTTGCCACTTCCCGGGGGAATAAAAAATGTTTCATGATGTTTTTCAAAAAAGGAAATACTTTTCAAGTTACTGGCTGAAAATTCATTTGTCTTTGGCGCTTTTCATCGTTTTTTGCAAATATTTTCAAGAATATACATTTTAACGAAAATCATGTAATGAACAAAATTATATCAATTAAAATCTTAATAAATCGCTATTTTATAATGTCTTAGGAACAATCTATTAAAGATATGAAAAAGCCAAGTCGTTTTTTTATTTTGTTCAAAATTTAATTGTTGTATTCGAAGCCATCTAGCGGCGAGGGGTTACATTTTATATATTCCATGGGGTTTTATAGTGCTCAAAATAAGCTTTAAAATGAGTACGGTTAATCACGTGATCAAAATTACCCCTTTTCGCCCACCAAACATCAGGTGTATTTTTAGTTACGAGAAAAAATGGTGAATTTTTTTATTTTTTTTGAAAATGTTCAGATTTAAAAAAAAAATCATGTAAAAATAAATCACGTGATAACTTACTACATTTGTCCCTCCCTCCACGTGATTAATACCTCACGTGATTAATGGACGCCTCCTAAGGGTCTGTTTTTTTTTTCATTTAAATCAAATAGTTTTATGAGTACCATTTCCACCAAAATTAAAATTAATCGTATTCCATCTAGATTTAACTTGGTTCAAGAGATTCCAAAATATCATGCAAATTGGAGCAGAATAAAAAAGTTCACATGTTACACCCTTTTTTTCTCTGCATTTACTGCACTAATTTCGTTGATCGTGGATAGAATAGTGCACATATGAGCAGGATTTGACAAATTAATTAACTTAAGTTATAATGTATATCGAATTGTTAGTGAACAAAATGTAATTTAGATATTATTACTGAAAACAATTAATATATAGTACGAGTTATGGGCAACATTATTGAAGCAATTATTTTGCGTAAAAAAATCCAAGGTGATATTGTATTTTTTACGCGGAATACTATATATTAATTCTTTCTGAATTCGTTATACTGTTTAAAAAACTGCAATTTTCAATACGTGTATCTTATGCTATAAATCACAAAGGCAGACGATGAATTTTTGTAAGGACTAACTAATTGAGAACCAATAGAAACAAATCATGATTTGTGAAAATAAAATAGGTGCACCGAGAGTAGCAAATCATCAACGTACTACCAGAAAGAGAGACTCATTTAGACTTCTTTTTTTCTCAAAGAAGGGTTGTTGAAATGTGGTGCTCTCGTTACCAAGTAAACCACCAAAATTAACAGTATCCTTTATCATCGATATGATCCAAGTACCTCATACTCGTAGTACTTCTATCTATCTACTTACTATCATCTGACAAAAACCAGTTTGCAAGTACTAGAGCTTACCAGCTGATGATAATCCGAATGCGATCGACGGTTCGGCCGCATCCGAAGGAATGAAAGTCGTTTCGAAATCATAACCGAGTTACGTCTACGTGCCCGACCTGACCTTCGGGGGCTCCCGACGACTCTATTGGATATTCTATATTGTATATACTGGATGAGAATAAACTGGTTCCGAATATAATGGATAAAACAGACGGACGGACGGACGGACGGACAGACAGAAGTGATAGTCGATATAGCGTCAACACTCTGGTATGTAGGTAGAAGGACGAGGTGGGGACGTTCTGTACCATCGGGTACAGAATTATTATTAGTGGTATATTAAAATATTTTAAACTAAGTGTAAGTGTTATTCTGTCTTAAAAACAGACGGACGGACAGACAGAAGTGATAGTCGATATACCGTCAACACTGTGGTATGTAGAGAGGGACCTTGTGCCCCATCGGGCAATACTAAGGATTCAGTTGGTCAAATCATATCAATTAATTTGTTTTATAAAATAGTACTTCGCATCAACAATCGACTTGTCCGAGAAAAAATCAGATTTAGCTGTCTAGATAAAAATTTAAACTGTTTATTTCTAGAAATAAAAGACTAGAGTGTCGTTGTACCATCGGGCAATAGTAAGGATTATACCAACTATTTTAATATTAAAATATAGTAAACTAGTAATCTGATTTTACCTTGAGGACCTCATAGATAAAATCAATAAAAATCCAGAATTAGCTATTAAGATAAAAAATTTTAGCTGTTTATTTCAAAAATAAAGACAGATAGGGACGTTGTGCCTCATTGGGCAACACTAAAGATTTTATCTCAAGAGTTGTGCTAATTACAGATATTGATGAAATCTGTAATAATTGAAGACACTTTACAATTTTGGTATTTATTTTGTAGAATTGGTATTTGGTTTATTATTTATTACGATACTCGGTTCGAGTCCTGGCACTGACATACAATTGTCATCTAATTTGAATTTGAATAAAATTAGAGGTAAAAAGAAAATATCTAGATTTGCAGGTGAGAAGATAAGATTTAGAAGAAAAAATAAGAATAGAGAATTTAGTTGTAAATACAGAAAGAATATAAAAATTAAATGTTGTATGTGGCTAAACAAAATCAAAACAAAATAATTTAGAATGTAATTTTAAAATAGAGACTAAAATTAGTTGTGTATAAAAATTGGAACTGTTTATGGACTATAAAATCAAATTTGCTCGGTCAGTAGCAAAAAAGACTTAATGAAGAATGAATGAATGAAAAGAATGAATAATACAAAAAATTATACTAACGAACAAATTAGGATTATCTTAAGTAAGAGGAAAAAGAACTCTACTGACGAGCAAACTGAAAATTTACTCAACATAGAAAATAACTCTGCAGATGAGCAAACTAAATATAAAAGCAGAGTCTGAGGTCATCCTAAAGATTTAATTAAATAATTTAAAAAATCTACTTACGAGAAAATTTAAGTTAGAGAAAAAAGAACTTTACTGACGATCTTGTCGAAAAATTGGTTTAAGAGAAAAAGAACTTTACTAACGAGGAAATAAAAAATTATCTCAATGTAGAGAATAAAAAAAAAATCTACTGACGAGTTAATCGAACTCTGCTGAAATGTAAATAAAGTAACTCTACTGACGCTCAAAATAAAAATTCTCTGAAATAAACTTTACTGACTACCAAATTCAATCTCAACTTCATCAAGTTGGATAAATAATTTTTACTGACAAACATATTGAAAATTCAATTAAGTGGAAAAAGGACTCTACTGACGAGCTTCAAGAAAAATTTGTTAAAGATAAAAAAAATCTACCGATGAACTTGAAAATTTGGTAAGTGACAAAAAATGGAACTCTACTGACGAGCAAATGAGAAAATTCTCTCAAATTAGAGATATAAGTCTCTACAAAAAAAGAGATAAGAAACCATACTGACGAGCAAATTAAAAATTCTCTCAAGTTAGTAAAAAAATGCATTTAACACAAAAAACCTTTAGACTCCTCACACAATTTTAGTAAAATTGTTGAAATTTGATAAAAATAAGTTAAATAACAATATAAAACGTGCATAACAAATAGCATTATAATTAAATTTTTGTGCCAAAATCTAAAATTTATCCTTAACGTCCTTAAACATAACCTTAAAAAAATCTTTTTAGTGTATAAAAATATAATTTTAACTCATATATAGGAAGAAATGCAGATTAAATTGTTTTATCAAAATTCGACTAGAATTTTGGATTTTGGTAAACAAAATTGAATTTAGCAAAAAAAATCCTTTGGACTTCTTCACACAATTTGTGTAAAATTATTTAAATTTGATTATAGTTTTAAAAAAAAGTGTTAAATAACTATATATAATATAACCAAAATAACAATTACACAAAAAATAGCATTATAATTCAATTTTGTGTCAAAATCAAAAAAATTATCCCCAAAGTCCTTAAACATAACCTCAAATTTTTTTGACAATTTTGACATAAATAACATGTAAAAGGATCTTATACCAAAAATATAATATCAACTTATATTTCAAAATAAAATACAAAATGAAAATTGAATTGATTTAGCAAATTTTGACTATTTTGAATTTGGTAAACAAAAATTAATTCAACAAAAAAATCCTTTGGACTTCATATGCAATTTTAGTAAAATTATTTAAATTTGATTGTAATTTGCAAACAATGTATAAAATAGTAATATAAAACGTCCAAAACAACAATTACACAAAAATAATAAATAATAATATAATTCATCCCTATAGTCTTTAAGCATAACCTCAAATTTTTTTGACAATTTTGACACAAAAACATGCAAAAGGATCTTATACCAAAAATTAATATCAACTTATATTTCAAAATGAAATACAAGATGCAATTTAAATTGTTTTAGCAAAATTTGATTAGAATTTTGGATTTTAGTTGAAAAAAAATGAATTTAACAAAAAATCCTTTGAGCTTCTCATACAATTTGTGTAAAATTGTTTAAATTTGATTATAGTTTGTAAATAATATATAAAATAACAATATAAAGCGTCCGAAACAATAATAACACAAAAAACTATATAAAAATAGCCTTACAAAACAATTTTAGTACTAAAATCTCCTAAAATCCTTTAAACATAACCTCAAAATTTTGAGACACTAATTTTTGACACAAACTTTATAAAATCATATAATACTTACATTACACTATATCCTTTCCTCAGATATCACTTCCCAAACAATTTTAACACATAACAAACCAAAATTTGCCACTTTTTCATAAACTAAACTCTAAAAACACAAAAATGCCGGCAGGATTAAAAGAATCCCCTTATTGACAAGTCACTTTTCCTGGAATGTTTTTCGACACTTTCTAAAACCTTTCGAAAACTTTTATTAATGCTAATAGATAATTTTGATTGTTGTTTTTGATTCGGGTAAATAAATTTTGTGTTTTTAATACTGTTTTCTGTATGAATTTATTAATTTTGTTGAAGGACGACGCGCACGATCTTGTTGACTGACGGAATCGTACTGACGTAAGTTGCGAGTTGTGTCTGTAGAGGCGGCGTGTTAGGGTGCGGGCACATGGGTGGAAAAGAGATGTGACAGATATTAGGCGTGAAGTTTATAATGAATTTTGAAAAAAAAAATTATATATATAAATATAAATATATATAAATATATATAGTCGAAATAAAACGCAATAAATAATTCAACTATTTATTATGTACGTTTCGACACTGTATGTGTTTCATCATTCAGCAAGTTCTTACAAAATATTTAAAATAGTATTGTTTTAAAATACCATACTTAACTTGTTTTTTTTCTTATTTTAAAGAGTTGGCCGGTTATACATCAGTTTCCTTGTACTTAAAATAGTATAAGTTAAAAAATACCAAATTTTACTTGTTTTTGAGAAAATGGTTGTAAATCTTTGCGATTATTGGATACACATCTTTGCCCTCTACTTTAAAATAGTATTTTACAAAGTTTAAAAAATTGCAAGTTTACAATGAGATAATATATGAGATATAAGTATATAAATTATACTAGCAAATAAGAGTATCAATACATATCAAAACACCAAAATTTGAAGATATTGTTAAATAAAAATAAAAAAATAAAATAACATATTATTATTAAATTAAACAAACAGTTGTATAATAAAATTATATCTAGTAACGAAAGTAAATGGAAAAAGAATGTAAAGTTGTGTCTCATAGATGCAACGGGGTTCACAAACGTAGATTCAGGATCAAATTCTAGGAATGTTAGTAAGAAAGTTCAAATAAGGATAGGAAAAATATAAACAAAAATGAAACAATGTTTAAAAAATATTACAATTAAAATAAATAAATATAAAATATAATAATAAAATAATTTGTTGTGTATGGGCATCGGCCTTAAAAGAAAATTGCTGGAACTTCTCGTATCGTAACGAAATATTCGAGGAATATTAAATGTTTTCATATAAATTATTATAAATGTCTGCAATTTTCATTATTACTATTTTATAGACAAAATATAAGAGCTTATAAATTGGATGATGAAAAGTTAATGAACAAAACTTAATCAAGCTGAGTTGGAATTAATGGAACTTATCTCATATTTATGAGAATTTTATAGACTGAATTGTAAAGTTAAAATTATTTATTGAAGTATATAAGTGACATTTAGAATTTAAGCTAGAATTAAAGTTAAAACCTGAATTATTTTCGATATTCAACAATTTTTTTTTTGAAAATTGAAAAAAATTGTATTAATGATACAAAAATAATCATTTCGTCAACACAAACAAAATGTTTTTGAATCATTCAAATCGGACGCTTAGTTCACTCAAAAACTGCCATTTTTTGCACTTTTAGATCTAAAATTCCAAAACGGCTTCCCTACGGGAAGTTATTATAACTTTGTTTTGTAATAACAACACAAAAACGTAAAATTTTGACATAAAAATAAAAAATATAAAAAAAATTAATACAATTTCGTAGTTAAGCGCATGATTTAAAATTTAACTCAAAAAGTATGTTCGAAAATTAAAATAAACAGTAAAGCAGGTTCACAAAAAGTTGAACCAAGGACTAGAGAGACTGAATATTGGAAAATAACAAAAAACGTTCTACTAAAGTAGATTCAAGGACGGAAAGAAAATAAACAAAAATAAATCATTCTTAGAGTAAAACATTAAAATAATAAAAAATATATATATCCACACATACATCCATTTACTCTAATAAGGAATGTCAAAAATAATAAGGTATGACGAAGAAGTTTATATTTTCACCAGGAAATCTGATCTGCTAATTTTTCAGGAATCATTGAAAAAAGTATGTATGTAAGTCAAAATTAGACCTTTCTTCTACGTTTTCTCAAAAGCGGTGCAACGATTTCTGTAATATATATATATATATATATATATATATATATATATATACATATATATATATAGATTTTTCTAATTATTTCGCAGAATGTGTGATCCTAACCTTAGATTAGCGGTAGGAGAGAGAGCGCGCATACTTTTTTGAACAAAGACAAACAAACAATCGCAATGTGAAGACATTGCAGAATATTGAAACGAAATCGCAATTGCAAATATATATATATATATAGATATATATATAATATATAATATAAATATAAAAATTCATTTCTACGATAACCACATTTTTAAAAAATTACTAAATTCTACTGACGAGCCAAATGGGTCTCACTTGCCAAAAAAGTTGATGTAATTTATAACAACCCGGCTTATTTTAGATCAGTAATATGGACTCTAGAAAAAATTAACATTTATTGTTAAGACGTTGTTCCAGAAAAGATCAGTTAAATCAACAATATGACAAATGAGGAATAAAAATAATTCTACTATTCTATTGCGAGAAGAAGAGAAAACTGTTTCGGATCCATATTGATAATGAAAAGTTTAATTTTACTTTTTTGATTCTATATCTTCGCTTGTAGATACATACGAGTTCGGTAGATAGTAGAGTCCTTTCACCCACATCACATTGTCAGATTTTTTTTCGACGATGGCTAGAGATCTCTTTCTCTATCATACTTGTCAGTTAGAGGGAGGGGGAGGGAAATATTATAACTTGAAAATAGTTGAAAAACTATTATTTATAGACGATAGCACCACTAAACTAATATGTTCATGAATCATCTCTATTATCAAAAATTTAAAATTAATCCTTTCCACTCGCGAATTTCT
>NW_020536999.1:6219871-6238578 GCF_003426905.1 Ctenocephalides felis
GGTATGCCAAAATGTTCAGAAACCTTCAAACGTCGAGAATGCAAAAATTTCATTTTCGATTATCGGCCATTACTATAACTACCCTACGGGAATTTAATCAATAAGATTAGATTAAAAGTAAATTAAAATAGTTGTAGAAAAATAAAAAATAAGTTTATTTCCAGAATATAAAAATCTAGCAAAAATATTAACATAGCAAGTGATAAGACTAAATAAATGCAAAATCACATTAAAAATACAAAATTAAAAAACTATTTAAATAAATTTAAATTTGTAACAAATATAAAAACATAAATAATAAAATATAAAAAACTATTAATTTCAAACCTGAATGAATAAACTCGTCTCTATGCAGCTAAAGCACTACCATTGTTTTGGAATTTGGAATTCAGAATAAGAAAACATTTTTTTTAATTTTTTGCCCAAAAAAGTCATTTTTTTTCAAAAATTTAAAATCTCTCAAAAATCTTTTTTTTTCAAAAATTAAACAAAAAAATTATATTTAAAAAAAACTTTTGGTACGGAAATTTGCTTTAAGGCACAATGCCATACACAACTAATTTTATTTATAATTTCATCCAACCAGCTCACAATCTATTTCCCCGACAAGACCACTCGACCGTGAGCCACTCTTTCTCTATCATCCCCAAAAAAGCACCCAAAGCACCCCACCCAATACCCCATTAAATGGACCACAGTGGATCATTCACATATTATATGTAGGGAAAACAGGTTAAATATCACACAATGTATTAAAAACTTATTACTAGGTGTAAGGGGCATATAAATTTGTTGTAACTTTAAAATTATTTGGATAATATACATGATGTGTTCGAAAATTTCAATATTATATAATATTCATTATGTCAATGGTCACAACGATTTACTCTACTCTAAAATGCTAAACTGAAAAATTTACAATTTGCTTATTTCTTGCGTAATTTTAAAAACATTCGATTAATCTAAACTATGTTAACATAAATTAAAATTTTAATTTTTAAACTTTAATTCATATTGAAAGAAATTGAAGGCAAAGAAGACTGAAGAGTTATATATAAAGATATTATAATTACAATAGATATTATGAAATAGATATTATAGTCAAATTAAATGTATATATAAAATATGAAAACTGTTTTTCATAATCTCTCATACCAGGCACCTCTGTCTGACTGAGATATGAAAATAATGAATGAAAATATATGAAAATATATATATATATATATATATATATATATATATATATAAGAAAATAAAAAAAATAACATGTCTAAGACTACAGTCCAAAATAATGACGCAATTTCCAAAATTTTTAAAAATAAGATTGTTGTTAAATTATAAATTTAAAATTTTTAATGTCGATCGACTTTAAGACGACCTCATTTAAAAAAAATGTACTAAAGTTTGTTGGCAAGTTTTATCAAAATTTTGCGAATTTAATCAGGATTGTAAAATGGTACAATACTTGTTAGTTTTGTAATAAAAATTTTGAGTAAAAAAATAAAAACATAACATTACATAATTGCTAGTGCTTTATGCTTTCAGCCAAGACGGAAAATTTTTCACTTTACTGAGATTTACAAAGAAACGGCTTGGGTGATCGTCGCGCAAATTGATAAACGCCAGTCCTCATCGTGATACACACAAATGGCTTTCAAAATTTTGAAATCGGTTCAGGCGTTTTTGAGAAAACGTCGACGAAAGGTCAAATTTTGACAAATGCCAAAATAACGATACTAATTTTTGCAAACTTTGACAAATTTTTAAAGCTAAACGAGTTGTCGTAGGATCGTAATATTTTATTGTGATCTAGAAGACTATGGTATCTACCGTCAAAAAAATAATCATAAAAATTGTCGGAATTTTTTTAAAAAAACTTTATTACAAGAAACGGCCCGGCCAATCTTTACCAAAACTAATCAGCACGATTCCCAACCAATATCTTTCGAACGGTTTTGAATTTTCAAAATCGATTCAGAATTGCGGGCTAAAACGTAGACGAAAAAAATTTGCATTTTCTACGATTATAAAGAAACGGCTTGACTGATCGTGGCACAAAACTGAGAAACGCTAGTCCTTATCGAAATACATCGAATGGCTTGTAAATTTTTGAAATCCGTCATTCGTTTTTGAGAAAACGTCGATTTACAGCAAAAAATCTGTACACACACACACATACTTTTTCCAAACTTGGTCTCAAACGATTTAGAATGACCTAAAAATCGTCAAAAACATCAAAAGAAGCGATTCAGATTTCTGGCAAAACCATAAAGTTCTCAATCAGGAAGTTGAAAAAATCAAGTAAGGAAAAAATCTTATAACTAAGATATTATTATATATTACTATTATATCTATTTTACCCCGTTTTCCCCTATTTTAGGGCGATCCACTTCGCAAAATCCCTCTCCGACTGTCTGCAGGCAGTCTCGACGTCTGATGGAATTCTCTTCGTCACAAAAACTGATTTGAATTCATTATTCATCCCTTTTGTTTGAAAAAAAAAAGAATAATTAATAATATAGAATTTAATAATAAATATAAGGATCATATTAATATATAGCGTTGTTATGGCAATGGTAAAAAAGTAAAAAAATCTATCTATTTGCTATACGATCAGGCGTATTTTACATATAAACAAAGCAAGGAAGAATGTTATGATAACTGCGTCTTTGTGATATACAGTTTATATGTAAAATACGCCTGATGGTACAGCAATGAATTGACTTTGCATAGTTTTAACCACCAAGAAAGAAGGATTAGATAGTGTTGCCATAACAACCGTAGAATTAGCATCATAGAGAAAAAAAATAATACAAAAAAAAAGAATGAAAAAAAAAGAGTTGTGGAATATGTCATTTAAGTAAAATAAATACATGTAACAATTTTGAATAATGTTTATTAGTAATATGGTAACACTCGTCGTGATGCACACATTTATTAGTGTCAATCATTATACACATTTATATAATGATAAATTATAAATTATATATTTATAATAGCATTAAAAATATGTATAATATTTAAAAACAATAATGTAGTTAAAGTCATACTTCAAATATGACATGATCGGTTTGTCATTGTAATTAGCATTTAGGACTTGAATCTTCATTAGAGAAATGAAGTAATTGCTGATTAATAAATTCTATACATAGTGGATTATGTTAAATAACGCCTAAACAAATATTGTTTTCACAATTTCACTTATCATGTAATAATTGTGTTTGAAGAACTTCATGTAATTAAAATTAACATAAATTCATTGACTGTTTTACTTTTTCGTTGGCGATACAGTCTCATTCTTTGAACAGCTGTAATATCAGTCTTGCCTAAAAAATTCATTTCTAAAAATATATATTAACCACGAATAATACAAATTACTTCAATAAACTTACGTTTCTTACACGGAACGGATTTTTCATTTGTTTTTTTATTTTCGCTATAATTATTTACTGATGAGGGGATAAATTATTCTACCGATCCACATATTTTTTAATCAAAATCAAGATTTCTACTAGGACGTGATCTTAAAATCTAATTACGTATGTGGCGTACACCCTCGCACGTGACACGACGACCAATCACAATCGACCCGTATAGAAATGATATCATCGAGAGCGAATGACGAATCATTGGCACTCGACTCGGCCGTAACGCTCTTCCGTTGTATTTGCACAGATTTACACCCTAGTCGCGCCTAAAGGAGCTTTACTAAGAATATTGAAGAATTGAAGAACAAAAATAGTAATGTTTTGAATAAAACAAAAATAAATAGCATTTGTACTATGTATTTATATTATTAAACAATTACATAAAAGGCACTGGTTAGGAGTAACAACCAGAGTTGTGACTGAAATATATATTAAATAAATTGCATTTAATATCCTGTGTATCAATATAAGTTGAGTGATTGATGAGGATTATAAGGCCGGACAGTTTCTAGGCTAATTTATCAGTTTTGTTGACAGTTTTTTTACAGTTTATTCTCAAGTATGTCCTCTTTCATGTCGCATTAATTTATCTTTTGTTTTGTATCTTTTATTGCATATGTCACATGGATAAGGTCGTTCTTCAGAATGCACTGATAAATGCACTGATAAATTACATAACTGTAAAAATCTTTTATTGCATATTTTGCACTCATACGGCCGTTTTCCAGTATGTACATATTTATGTTGATATAAATTAGGTTTTGTTTTGTATCTTTTATTGCATATGTCACATGCATAAGGTCGTTCTTCACTATGCATTGATAAATGCCTTATTAAATTACCTGAAAGTGAAAATGTTTTATTGCATATTTTGCACTCATTACGGCGTTCTCCAGTATGTACTGTTTTATGTCGCATTAATATACGTTTTGTTCTGAATGTATTATTACATATTTCACATGCGTAAGGTCGTTCTTCACTATGCACTGATAAATGCCTTATTAAATTACCCTTTTGTGAAAATGTTTTATTGCATATTTTGCACTCATTACGTTCTCCAGTATGTAATGTTTTATGTTGCCTTAATATAAGTTTTGTTCTGAATGTGTTATTACATATTTCACATGCGTAAGGTTGTTCTCCAGTATGCAATGATAAATGCTCTCTTAAATTAGTTGACCGTGAAAATCTTTTATTGCATATGTTGCACTCATGAGGACTTTTTTCAGTGTGAATCATTTTATGTACTTTTAAAATTTTTTTCAATTTGAATGTTTTATTACATATTTCACATGCATAAGGTCGTTCTTCAGTATGCACTGATAAATGATCTCTTAAATTAGTTGACCGTAAAAATCTTTTATTGCATATTTTGCACTCATAAGGCAGTTCCCCAGAGTGTATAATTTTATGTTGGTTTAAGTTTGGTTTTGTTGTGAATGTTTTATTGCATTTTTCACATTCATAGGGTTTCAACTTGCTAGTTGCTTCATGTTTTGCTGGAACTTTTTCAAATGATTTGTCCGTGCTATCCACTAAATTACTTGAATTAGTGATCTCTTTGTTACATATGTAAGGTTTTTCATTTAAAACTCTTTCGTTTGTATTACCCAAAGCATCTTGGTCATCATTCGTCTCTTGTTTTATTTCCTCGTCAATTGTAACCTCAGATTTTTGAAATTGCTGCCGACATATATCATCATCCATATACAAATCCGATGTATTTTTACAATCATCAAATTCCTGTTTCACTTGAGGATAATCATCGATCGGTTCAATTTTAATTGTTTTGTTTGAATTTGTTTCCACAGACATGTTTGAAGTTTGTAGGCTATAATAAACTGGTGATGAGTTCTTAAAAATTGAGAAGTCTAAGTGTATAATAATATATGTGTTTCGATATTTACTAATTCGTTTATTGTTTAATATGATATAATGCTAACACTGACCTTTTTACTAAATTTATCTTCGAATTCAACTTTAATAATTCCATAAACCACTTTGACATTCCTCCTCCATTTTGTTTTCATGAACAAGTGACCAGGTTGGACAACATTGAGCACATTTTAAATGCGAGTTTTTCGGCGGCAAAATTTGAAATCCGAAATTATTATTAATTTTAACAAAAAAAACATAAAATCTGAACATATAAAAGTTTTTGAGAGGGAACAAATAAATTTATACGTGTCTTCATTAAGAAACCATATAAAATTTGTATGAACTTGTGGGAATCAAAGCGGCTATGAGTTTTTAAGAAAGAGCTACTTAAAAAGTACGCCCAGTCCTCGTCTCATCTCGGTTTAACGCATTTACTCTAGCCATGACACCGGACTTTCGTTGGCATACTCGTTCTGTATGTCCAGACATCGGGTTATCGCTGACACCAAAAGGTTCATTGGAATCGCGATTTAACTTCTTTTTGTCCTTTAACTCAACAAATCGTCTTTTGATGCTTAAGACTTTGGAACTAGATCTGGATTGTATGTTGTTTTCAGAACTGGATTTAAATACATTTTTATAAAACTTAGAAATATATTTCTATTAATTCATATTTTTCTATATTATTAAATAATTAACAATTATAATGTGATTACAGTGCCATTTCCCATCCGTATAAACAGTGAAGTGAACTATAAAATTAGTATCCCTCGGAAATAAATAGGTTTTACTGTATATTCAGGTTATCCATTGTCGATTGAGTAAACAAAAAATTAACAAATTGTATTTTCTAGTTTGTATTTTTGGCCGCCCTTGAAAATAACATAATAGGATAAAATCAAATATGTTCTCACAAAAAATCGACTTGTAATTTTTATGTTTTCTCAACGTTTCTAGTCATTCTGAATCAAATTTGAGAAAGAAGTGTGTATATGAGCTGATTTTTGTTTTCTTGTCAATGTCTTCTTAAAAACGGTTAAGTTGATTTCAAAAATTTAAAAGTTATTTGATGTAACTAGATAACGACTACCGTCTGTCAATTTTGTCCAACATTCGGCCAAGTCGTTTCTAATCAACAAAAAAGTGTACAAATTTTCGTACACGTTTTATCCAAAAATTCTGCATCGTTTTTAAACATTCAGAAGCTGTTTGAAAGATATCATTTGGAAATCGTGCTGATTAGTTTCAAGAGATCGGCCGGATCGTTTCTTCGTATTTACTTGTTAAATATTTTTTACATCATGATCTCAAATTTAACTAAATATTTCGACCTTACGACAAGTCGTTTTAATTTTCAAAATATTATAAAAATTTCATTTTTCGATGGTTTTCTCAAAAATGCGCAGTCCTATCTGAAAATTCGATACAATTCTATAAGCACGTGCTGGTTCATGCTGGTTAATTTTGCCTCACGATCGGCTGAGCCGTTTCTTTAGAATTGTCATGGAAGTGTCAAATTTTTCGTCCACGTTATAGCCTAAATTCGTGAATCGATTTTAGAAATTCAACTAGCTGTAAGTGGAATTCTGTCTTAAGGCAATTAAGGCATCGTGCCTTGAGGCAATTTGCTGGTACTTCCCGTACCAAAAATTATTATTTTTTTAAAAACGATTAACATTTTTGAAAAAAATTTACTTCAAAAAAATAAGATTTTTGACAAACAATTAGACAAAAAATTATTTTTTTTTGAAAAAAAATTTTTTTTATTAATTTTTTTGTTTTAATTTTTTTTTTTTTTTGAAAAAAATGTTTTCTTTATTTTGACATATTTTGAAAGATCTAAACTTTTTTTCAAAGCAATCGTACTGCTTTAACTGCATAAAGACAAAATATCAAAGCGCGTAAGCGCCGCGTCGCCGTCTAACGCATAAACATTGGTACGGAACCCAAAGGAATGTAAACAAAATTTATACTTGCTAAAATCTCTATAAAATATCTGATAATTTGATGTGCATATGTCTAATGATCATTTTTGACCACCAAATGGCATTTTTTTTTACTTTTTTCATTAGAGCTCCGAAACCGCTAGACCTGCCTTTATGAAAATTTGATCGGTTCTTTACCTTGTCAATACAAGTAAAATGTTTTTTGAATTATTAAAATCGGACGCTCCGTTCTCTTAAAAACTGAGTTACCGTTTTCGGCACTTTTTGCCCCGTATCTTCGGAACGGCTAGATCTGACTTCGCCAAAAACTAATCAGCACGTCTCCTTATCAATACGAATCAAATGTTTTTTAAATTATTCAAATCGGTTGATCGGTGTTCCCGAAATCGTCGACGAAAATTTGTATCCGCACAAACACACACACGCACACACACACACATACATCCATTTTTTCTAAGGTATGCCAAAATATTCAGAAACCTTTGAAACGTCGAGAAATGCAAAAATTTTCATTTTCGATTTTTTTTGCGATTACTATAACTTGCCCTACGGGAAGTTAAAAACCATTTGAAAATTGGATTAGTTGATGTTTTTGTCAATGATCGGTCGAGTCGTTTCTCAGTTATTGATTAACAATTTTTTTTAGCGATTTTGGAGCCTGTTCTTAATGAACATACTACATGTTTATTTCTTGTTCAATAATATATAATTTTTTAACCATTTTTAAAAAATAACTAATTTGTTTAGAAAATTTGTACAAAATTGAATAATCTGCGATAGTTTTTCACATTACAATTCCTTCATGATTTAATATATTTTTATAGTTATGTCGATTATTTACACATGTTTAAAAAATCATGCATCTTGCTTTAAGGCAAAGTTGCCACTTACACCAAGATTATACACTTAATAATGATTTAGAAACAAAGCTTTCAATAGCCGCTTTTTGATTCGATCTCACTTTCAATTAAATTCATTATATACGGCCGCCTTCGGTTGATTTTGACTACGGTCGTTTTTTAAGTCACGATCGGCGGATTTTCAGATGCACGCACTGCACGCTGGCCAAAAGCCCTGGGCTTTTAATAAAACAAAAATAAATAGGCTTTGTATACTATGTATTTATATTAATAAACAATTACATACAATACACTGATTATGAGTAACAAACAGAGTTGTGTACTGAAATATATAATAAATGAAGTGCAATTAATATCCTGTGTATCAATATAAGTTGAGTGATTGATAAGGATTATAAGGTCGGGCAGTTTCTAGACTTGTTCAACTAATTTGTTGACTGTTTTTTACAGTTTGTTCTCTAATATGTCTTCTTTCATGTTGCCTTAATAAATGTTTAGTTTTGAATGTTTTATTGCATGTCTTGCATTCATAAGGATGTTCTTCAATATGCAGTGACAAATGCCGTCTTAAAGAACTTGCCATTGAAAATCTTTTATTGCATATTTTGCACTCATGAGGCCGTTCTCCAGTATGTACTATTTTATGTTCAGTTAATGCTTGTTTTCTTTTGAATTTTTTATTGCACATTTCACAATCATAAGCACGTTCTTCATTATGCATTAATATATGTCTTTTTAAATGACTTAACACTAAAAATGTTTTTTTGCATATTACGCACTCATGAGGGCGTACTCCAGTATGGACCAGTTTATGCTGGTTTAAGTATTCTTTCAATCTGAATTTTTCATTACATATTTCACAAATATAAGGACGTTCTCCTGTATGCACTGATAAATGCTTTCTTAAATTACTTATCAGTGCAAATCTTTTATTGCATATATTACACTCATGACAGCGTTCTCCAGTATGTACTATTTCATGTTGAGTTAATGTTTCTTTTCTTTTGAATTTTTTATTGCACATTTCACAATCATAAGCACGTTCTTCACTATGCACTGATGAATGCTTTCTTAAATTACATAGCAGTGCAAATCTTTTATTGCATATTTCGCACTCATGAGGCCGTTCTCCAGTATGTACTATTTCATGTCGGTCTAAGCCTTGTTTTGCTACAAATGTTTTACTGCATGATTTACATTTATATTTCAACTTACTAGTTGTCTTACGTTTTCCTGAAACTTTTTTAAATGATTTGTTTGCACTATTGACTATCATACTTGATTCACTGATCTCGTCGTTACATATGGAAGAATTTTCATCTAAAACTGCTTTGTTTGTACTAGTTATGTCATCTTGGTCATCAATCGTCTCTTGTTTTATTTCCTCGTCAATTGTAACCTCAGATTTAAGAAATTGCTGCAGACATATATCATCATCCATATATAAATCTGATGTATTGTCATAATTATCAAATTCCTGTTTCACTTGAGGATAATCATCGATCGGTTCGGTTTTAATTGTTTTGTTTGAATTTGTTTCTTCAGACATGTTTGAAGTTTGTAGGTTATAATAAACAAACTGGTGATGAGTTCTTAAAATTTGAGAAGTCTAAAGGTACAATAATAAATATGTTTCGATATTTACTAATTTGTTTATTGTTTAATAGAATATAATGCTAACACTGACCTTTTTACTAAATTTATCTTCGAATTTAACTTTAACAATTCCATAAACCACTTTGACGTTTCTCCTCCATTTTGTTTTATAATAAACAACAGTTCAAGTTGAAGTTAAACACAAATCAGCTGCGTGTTTTTCGGCGGCAAATTTGAAATCGCAACATAATTGAAAAGTAAATGTTCATGTTTTTCAGTTTCAGATTATGCTGAGACTTGCAACGACAAACATATTATAATTTTTCATGACTTTTTAGCAACGTTTTTCGGGCCAGCTGGTGTACATATATATATTTGTTCCGTTGAATCATCTCGAAGCTAATTGAAGAACTAGTACCCATAGATAAGTAAACATAAATAGATCGCTATCTGAGGCCATTTGACATTACCGCCATTTTAATATTTTTAGCGATCTGAAGAAGGCAGCACTTGTTCAGTATATAAATCAACTGCTGGTATTATTCCTAGATATGGTTCGCATACGTAATTCAAAATAAGAAAACCTAAATAATTTCTTATATTGCAAATGAGAAAAAAAACATACGAAGTACAAAATATATTTTCAAATATATCACAAACATTTTTACATAACAATTAAAATTTTTATAAATGCAATAATCAATATATACATAATAATAAGTATTATAATTTTACAATTATAAGTAACTAAAAAAAGTATTCACAATGGTATGATAAATTTACAAGGAACAATCAATATGAATTATTGAATGATCAATAATATATAACAACTACACAGAAATATTGTAAAAGTTTTCATAAGTATAATGAATTTACACAAACTGACTAAGTAATGATTGTGTTTCAAGAACTTCATGTAATTAAAATTAACATACATTCATTGACTGTTTTACTTTTTCGTTGGCGATACAGTCTCATTCTTTGAGCAGCTGTAATATCTCTCTTGCCTATAAAATTAATTTCTAAAAATATATAGTAACCACAAATAATACAAATTATTTCAATAAACTTACGTTTCTCACACGGCACGGATTTTTCATTTGTTTTTTTTTTCGCTATAATTATTTACTGAAGACGGAATAAATTATTCTACCCATCCACATATTCTTTAATCAAATCAAGATTTCTACTAGGACTTGACCTTAAAATCTAATTACGTATGTGGCGTACGCATACAACCAAAGAACCCTCGCACGTGACACGACGACCAATCACAATCGACCCGTATAGAAATGATATCATCGAGAGCGAATGACGAATCATTCACACTCGACTCTTATTTATGCCGTAACGCTCTTCCGTTGCATTTGCACAGATTTACACCCTAGTCGTGCCTAAAGGAGTTTTACTAAGAAAATTGAAGAATTGAAGAACAAAAATAGTAATATTTTGAATAAAACAAAAATAAATAGGTTTTGTACTATGTATTTAAATTAATAAAACAATTACATACAAGGCATTAGTTTAGAGTAACTGAAATATATATTAAATAAAGTGCATTTAATATCTTGTGTATCAATATAAGTTGAGTGATTGATAAGGATTATAAGGCCGGACAGTTTCTAGGCTAATTTATCAGTTTTGTTGACAGTTTTTTTACAGTTTATTCTCAAGTATGTCCTCTTTCATGTCGCATTAATATATTTTTTTTTTGTATCTTTTATTGCATATGTCACATGGATAAGGTCGTTCTTCAGAATGCACTGATAAATGCACTGATAAATTACATAACTGTAAAATCTTTTATTGCATTTTTGCACTCATACGGCCGTTTTCCAGTATGTACAATTTTATGTTGATATAAATTAGGTTTTGTTTTGTATCTTTTATTGCATATGTCACATGCATAAGGTCGTTCTTCACTATGCACTGATAAATGCCTTATTAAATTAGCTGAATGTGAAAATGTTTTATTGCATATTTTGCACTCATTACGGCGTTCTCCAGTATGAACTGTTTTATGTCGCATTAATATACGTTTTGTTCTGAATGTTTTATTACATATTTCACATGCGTAAGGTCGTTCTTCAGTATGCACTGATAAATGCCTTTTTAAACTACTTGACTGTGAAAATGTTTTATTGCATATTTTGCACTCATTACGGCATTCTCCAGTATGAACTGTTTTATGTTGCCTTAATATAAGTTTTGTTCTGAATGTTTATTACATATTTCACATTCATAAGGTTGTTCTTCAGTATGCACTGATAAATGCTCTCTTAAACTAGTTGACCGTGAAAATCTTTTATTGCATATGTTGCACACATGAGGACTTTTTTCAGTGTGAATCATTTTATGTTGTTTTAAAATTTTTTTTATTTTGAATGTTTTATTACATATTTCGCACACATAAGGACGTTCTCCAGTATGAACTGTTTTATGTTGCATTAATATAGGTTTTGTTCTGAATGTTTTATTACATATTTCACATGCATAAGGTCGTTCTTCAGTATGCACTGATAAATGCTGTGTTAAAGTACTTGACCGTAAAAATCTTTTATTGCATATTTTGCACTCATGAGGCAGTTCCCCAGAGTGTATAATTTTATGTTGGTTTAAGTTACGTTTTGCTGTAAATGTTTTATGGCATATTTCACATGTATACAGTTTCAATTTATTAGTTGTTTCACTTTTTCCTGAAATTTCTTCAAATGATTTGTTCGTGCTATCTACTAAATTACTTGATTCACTGATCTCTTCACAACATATATAAGAACTTTCATCTAATACAGTTTTGTTTGTACTAGTCACATCGTCTTGGTCGTCAATTGTCTCTAGTTTGATTTCCTCGTCAATTGTAACCTCAGATTTTAGAAATTGCTGCCGACATATATCATCATCCATATACAAATCTAATGTATTTTTACAATCATCAAATTCCTGTTTCACTTGAGGATAATCATCGATCGGTTCGGTTTTAATTGTTTTGTTTGAATTTGTTTCCACAGACATGTTTGAAGTTTGTAGGTTATAATAAACTGGTGATGAGTTCTTAAAAATTGAGAAGTCTAAGTGTATAATATTATGTGTTTCGATATTTACTAATTCGTTTATTGTTTAATATGATATAAAGCTAACACTGACTTTTTACTAAATTTATCTTCGAATTCAACTTTAATAATTCCATAAACCACTTTGACATTCCTCCTCCATTTTGTTTTCATGAACAAGTGACCAGGTTGGACAACATTGAGCACATTTTAAATGCGAGTTTTTCGGCGGCAAAATTTGAAATCCGAAATTATTATTAATTTTAACAAAAAAAACATAAAATCTGAACATATAAAAGTTTTTGAGAGGGAACAAATAAATAGATATGTGTCTTCATTAAGAAACCATATAAAGTATGTATGAACTTGTGGGAATCAAAGCGGCTATGAGTTTTTAAGAAAGAGCTACTTAAAAAGTACGCCCAGTCCTCGGCTCATCTCGAAATACAACAAATTGTATTTTCTAGTGAAAATCATAAATTTCTCTCTTATAGAATTTTATAAAAATAGTAAGGCTTTGACAGGGCCGTGCCTGGGTATGTGGCCGCCTGCGTGCGAGCGTTTTTTGGCCGCCCTTGAAAATAACATAATAGGATAAAATCAAATATGTTCTCACAAAAAATCGACTTGTAATTTTTATGTTTTTTCAACGTTTCTAGTCATTCTGAATCAAATTTGAAAAAGAAATGTGTATATGAGCTGATTTTTGTTTTCTTGTCAATGTCTTCTTAAAAACGGTTAAGTTGTTTTCAAAAATTTAAAAGTTATTTGATGTAACTAGATAACGACTACCGTCTGTCAGTTTTGTCCAACATTCGGCCAAGTCGTTTCTAATCAACAACTAGTTGGTTTGGTATTTAGCCTTGAGGCAAGTTACATGAACTTCCCGATATGTGTAAATAATCGACTTAATAAAAAAAAATGTGTAAATAATATTCTTTATCAATACTACTTTGAAAAAAAAAACAATAATAATTTTAGCAAACTTTGACGAATTTGTAAAATTAAACTACTTGTCGTAAGGCCATAATATTACAGTAAGTTCTATAAGACCATGATGTATATCGCCAAAAAAAGTGCCATGAAAATCGTCTTAAATTTTTTTTCAACAGGTAATTACAAGAAAACGGCTCGGTAGATTTTCACCTAAAATTAATCAGTACCATTCCTAACTAATATCTTTCGAACAATTTTTGATTTTTTAAAATCGGTTCGGTAGGATGAGCTTAAATGTGGACGAAAAGTTTAACACTTTTTTTTCAAATTACAAAGAAACGGCTTGGCAGATCGTTGCACAAAACTGACAAACGATAGTCCTCACCGAAATACATCAAATGGCTTTTAAATTTCTAAAATCGGTTCAGGCGCTTTGAGAAATCGTCGATCAAAAGTCTAATTTTGACAAATGCCAAAACGACCATACTGATTTTTGCAAACTTTGACGAATTTTTAAAGCTAAACTAGTTGTCGTAGGGCCGTAATATTTTAGTGTGATCTAGAAGACTATGGTATCTATCGCCAAAAAAATAATCATAAAAATCGTCAAAATTTTTTTTTAAAAACTTTATTACAAGAAAACGGCCCGGCCGATCTCTACCAAAAACTAATCAGCACGATTCCCAACCAATATCTTTCGAACGGTTTTTGAATTTTCAAATCGATTCAGAATTGCGGGCTAAAACGTAGACGAAAAATTTTTCACACTTCTGCCATTTATAAAGAAACGGCTTGGCCGATCGTCGCACAAAACTGACAAACAATAGTCCTCGTCGAAATACATCGCTTTTAAATTTTTGAAATCGACCCAGCCGTTTTCGAGAAAACGTCGATTTACGGCAAAAAATCTGTTCACACACACACACACACACATACTTTTTCCTTAAATTTTGTCTCATTCGATTCAGAATGGCTTGAAACGTCGAGAGAAAACATAAAATTAGCGAATCGAATTTTTTGATGAAAACATAAACTTCTCCTTCGGGAAGTTAAAAAAGTGTACAAATTTTCGTACACGTTTTAGCCAAAAATTCTGCATCGTTTTAAACATTCAGAAGCTGTTTGAAAGATATCATTTGGGAATCGTGCTGATTAGTTTTAAGAGATCGGCCGGATCGTTTCTTCGTATTTACTTGTTAAATATTTTTTACGATGATATTTATAAATTTCGGCGATAGAGATCATGATCTCAAATTTAACTAAATATTTCGACCTTACGACAAGTCGTTTTAATTTTCAAAATATTATAAAAATTTCATCTTTATTCGATGGTTTTCTCAAAAATGCGCAGTCCTATTTGAAAATTCGATACAATTCGATAAGCACGTGCTGGTTCATGCTGGTTAATTTTGCCTCACGATCGGCCGAGCCGTTTCTTTAGAATTGTCATGAAAGTGTCAAATTTTTCGTCCACGTTACAGCCTAAATTCGTGTATCGATTTTAAAAATTCAACTAGCTGTAAGTGGAATTCTGTCTTAAGGCAATTAGGCATCGTACCTTAAGGCAAATTGCTGGAACTTCCCGTACCAAAAATTATTATTTTTTTTAAAAACGATTAACATTTTTGAAAAAAATTTACTTCGAAAAAATAAGATTTTTGACAAACAATTAGACAAAAAATTATTTTTTTTTGAAAAAAAAATTTTATTAATTTTTTGTTTAATTTTTTTTTTGAAAAAAAATGTTTTCTTTATTTTGACATATTTTGAAAGATCTAAACTTTTTTTCAAAGCAATCGTACTGCTTTAACTGCATAAAGACGAAATATCAAACCGCGTAAGCGCCGCGTCGACGTCTAACGCGTAAACATTGGTACGGAACCCATAGGAATGTAAACCAAAATTATACTTATTGTTAAAATCTCTATAAAATATCTGATAATTTGATGTGCATATGTCTAATGATCATTTTTGACCGCCAAATGGCATTTTTTTTTTACTTTTTTCATTAGAGCTCCGAAACCGCTGAAACCTGCCTTTATGAAAATTTGATCGGTTCTTCACCTTGTCAATACAAGTAAAATGTTTTTTGAATTATTAAAATCGGACGCTCCGTTCTCTTAAAAACTGAGTTACCGTTTTCGGCACTTTTTGCCCCGTATCTTCGGAACGGCTAGACCTGCCTTCGCCAAAAACTAATCAGCAACGACTTCTTATCAATACGAATCGAATGTTTTTTAAATTATTCAAATCGGTTGATCGTGTTCCCGAAATCGTCGACGAAAATTGTATCCGCACACACACACATACATCCAGTCTTCTAAGGTATGCCAAAATGTTCAGAAACCTCTGAAAAGTAAAGATATATAAAATTTCATTCGATATTTTTTTGCGATTACTATAACTAGCCATACGGAAAGTAAAAACCATTTGAGAATTGATAATAATTAGTTGATGTTTTGTCAATGATCGGTCGAGTCGTTTCTCAGTTATTGATCAACAATTTTTTTAGCGATTTTGGATCCTGTTCTTAATGAACATACTACACGTTTATTTCTTGTTCAATAATATATAATTTTTTAACCATTTTTAAAAAATAACTAATATGTTTAGAAAATTTGTACAAAATTGAATAATCTGCGATAGTTTTTCACATTACAATTCATTCATGATTTAATATATTTTTATAGTTATGTCGATTATTTACACATGTTTAAAAAATCATGTATCTTGCTTTAAGGGGATTTCTACTGTAGAGGTATGAATTTCGCCTGGATTTGAAAGCGCTGTATAAAGGAAACAAATAATATTTTTACCGTCGTTTTTTTTATCATTTGTTTGTTGATATTTTATTATTACACAAAAAAATTATTAGAAAAAAAAATTAAAATTCACAAAGTTATGAGCAGTCAAAGTAGGGGCTCAAAAAAAAAAGAATGTCCTAGCGTGCATGATTCCAAACCTCCTGGTGATTGAAAACATAAAAAATAAAATAGATTCTTAATTATTATAGATGCCGCATATTTATGAACCTTGGATATGTTAAAAGAAAAAAATTGTTGAATGGCGGCAGTTTGAAAAAAATAATTTTTTTCATGTTTTTTTAACAATTCCGAATTTTTTAAAAATTACTAAATGAAAAGTTATAGCTTTGGGAAAGGTCCATGCGATTAAAGCGAGTATAGAGAAGATTCCTCTCCAAATTTGAAGTAAATGCGGTTCATTAGAACTCGAGATATCCTTACCGCCAGCTCAAAAAAAGTAGTTCCGAGAAAAACGCGTTTCAAAGTTTTGAGATCGGTCGGACCCGAACGAGGCCACGTCACTAAACGGATATAACTCAGGAAATAATAGGTAATTTGCAAAATCCTTTTAATGACATATTTTTGAATAACTAAACTTGAAATATGAAAAAAAAAGTTTTTCGATTTTTTCAAAATTCTACAGTGAATACCACCCTTAAAGATAAAACTTGGATTATTAATCAGACTTTAAAAAAACAGTTTAGCATAATTTGGTCGCACAGTATGAGAGTATTTTCTATTTCTTACACTAAGATGTATACACTTAATAATGATTTAGAAACAAAGCTTTCAATAGCCGCTTTTGATTCCGATTCACTTTCAACATTTTATATTATATACGGCCGCCTTCCGGTGATTTTGACTACGATCGTTTTTAAGTCACGATCGGCGGATTTCAGGTGCACGCACTGCCACTGGCCAGGCACGGCCTGGGCTTTAATAAAACAAAAATAAATAGCATTTGTACTATGTATTAATATTATTAAACAATTACATACAAGCATTGTCAGGAGAGAGTAACAACCAGAGTTGTAACTGAAATATATATTAAATAAATTGCATTTAATATCGTGTATCAATATAAGTTGTGTAATGGATAAGGATTATAAGGTCGGGCAGTTCTAGACTTGTTCAACTAATTGTTGACTGTTTTTTACAGTTTGTTCTCTAATATGTCTTCTTTCATGTTGCCTTAATAAATGTTTAGTTTTGAATGTTTTTTTGCATGTCTTGCATTCATAAGGATGTTCTTCAATATGCAGTGGACAAATGCCGTCTTAAAGAACTTGCCATTGAAAATTTTTATTGATATTTTGCACTCATGAGGCCGTTCTCCAGTATGTACTTTTATGTTCAGTTAATGCTTGTTTTCTTTTGAATTTTTTGAAGTAAAACTTCTTTAGGCGCGATAGGGTGTAAAAATTTTAGGCGCGACACGGTGTAAATCCGTAAAATGCACGAAAACGCAATGTGAAGTTGAACACTACGACGCCGTAAGCGCTGATGTCGCGAGTATCCACTCCCGTCATGTCATGCGTAAGTCGAGCGCAAACCCTATATGAACTTGCATTAATTGAATCACGTTTTTTATGTTATGTCCGCATGGAATAAGACTTTTCTTAGAGAATTAATGTGTCATGAAATATAATAAAATTTATACTGAATCTCGTTGAAGACAAAATAATATCTACTGCCACGGATATTTATGTAGGTTGCCATGCGACAGATCAACAATCATACATTCGTCAGCAGTTTCACAAAAATCGGTTATTGATACCGGGGCTTTGCCGTATGAAATAATTTTAGTTCTGAATAAATTTTACATAATAACAACTAATATTGATGTAAGTGATGGCTTAGCTAATGGTTGTGTGGGAAAATTAGTGTACATAGAAACGTGGCGATAATGATGAACTTCTACGTTTATGGTTTGAATTTCCCGGTAAGATAGGTAACAAATTAGGAAGAAAGCTTCACATCTATTCAAACTCTTAATATCAGTAGGACAGCTGTGCCGATGCTCAGGAGATCTTATTATTATTGATGTTATATGATTATTAAAAGATGATTTTTAAAATTCAAATATGATGTTTTTTTATTTTTATCTTAATTGCCTACTCATACAATATTAAAAGTTTTACTTCAATCGCGTGTGATCCTTACGCGCACTCTTTTTTTTTATTGCACATTTCACAATCATAAGCACGTT
>NW_020536999.1:6239578-6259578 GCF_003426905.1 Ctenocephalides felis
TAGAAACAAATGTTTTTTTCCAAAATCAATTATTTTGTTAGAGACAAGCAGAAGTTTTTTGAATCATTCAATCGGACGCTTATTTCTCACAAAAACTGCCATTTTTTTAACATTTAGCTCCGTATCTTCGAAATGGCTGAGCCTGCCTCTGCCAAAAACTAATAAACACTTCTCCCAATCATTACTAATTGAATGTTTTTTAGATCATTCAAATCGGATGCTCCGTTCTCTCAAAAACTCGATTTCTATTTTCTGCACTCTTTTTCTCCTCGTAACTGCTGGACCTGCCTTCGCCAAAAACTAATCAACACGTCTCCTTATCAATACGAATCGAATGTTTTTTGAATTATTCAAATTGCTTCATCCGTGTTCCCGAAATCGCCGACGAAAATTTTATCTGCACACACATACATACACGCACGCACACACACACACATACCCATTTTTTCTAAGGTATACCAAATTGTTCAGAGGGTTTTGAAACGTAAAGATATATAAAATTTTCATTTTCGATTTTTTTTTCGATTACTACGGGAAGTTAATATAATACACTGATGATGAGACAAACATAGTCTCGAAACGTTTGTAAAATTAATACTATTTAATATATTAGAGCAAAAAAGAGTGATTAAAAAATTTCTTTTTAATTTTTAAAAATTCTTAATCATTGCGTTTGGAACGGTTTGCAAATAAATTGAATAATTTTATAAAAAAAATTTAATTTTTTGTTGAAAATAATTTCGAAAATTTGAATTTTTTCTTTTAAATTACAAAATTTCAAAATTTTCTGTAAAGACTTTCTGCACACCGTCTACTCAAGCAAAATGTTTTGTGAATTAATTTAATCGGATGATCCGTTCTCTCAAAAACTGCATAATCGTTTTTACACCCCTTTGCGCTCCATACCCCCGAAACGGCAAAATTGCGTTTTGCAAAAACGCATCGCGATCAAGTACAAACCAAATGATTTTCATTCATAGTTTGATATACGTATATTTAAAAAAAAAAGAAAAATATTATTAAAATCTCTATAAAATATCTGATAATACGATGTGCTAATGTCTAATTATCATTTTTGACCGCCAAATGCCATTTTTTATACTTTTTTTTTTTTATTGTAACTATATAACCGCTGGACCTGTCTTTTCAAAAACTTGCACAGTTCTCCTTTTCGTCAATACAAGTAAAATATTTTTTGGATTATTAAAATCGGACGCTCGGTTATATCAAAACCGAAATACCAATTTTAGCCCTTTTGCCCCGTATCTCCGAAACCGCTGGACCTGCCTTTGCCAAAAACTAATCAGCACATCTCCGTTCAAAGTATTCTTCATTTGTTCAAAATGACGGCATTTACATAGGATTTTGGGTTTGATATAGGAAGCGGCGCATATAGGAATTGGGTAGCAATTTTTTTTTTGCCGCGAATAAAGAACTTCTACTAAACCAGCATCTGTACTATGTATTTATATATTAAACAATTACATACAATACACTAATTATGAGTAACAAACAGAATAATATAATGCACAAATTAGAATTAATATCCTGTATTCATATAAGTTGTGTAATTATAAGGACTGTTTTTTTACAGTTTGTTTCCTAGTATGTCCTCTTTCATGTCGCATTAATATAGGTTTTGTTTTGAATGTTTTATTGCATGTCTTACATTCATAAGGTCGTTCTTCAGAATGCACTGATGAATGCTTCCTTAAATTAAATATCAGTGCAAATCTTTTATTGCATATTTTGCACTCATGAGGCCGTTCTCCAGTATGGATCATTTCATGTTGTTTTAAGCTATTTTTTGCTGTGAATGTTTTATTGCATGTTTCGCATACATAAGGACGTTCTCCAGTATGAACTGATAAATGCTGTCTTAAATGACTTGACTGTGAAATGTTTTATTGCATGTCTTACATTCATAAGGTCGTTCTCCAGTATGCAGTGATAAATGCCGCCTTAAATGACCTGACTGTAAGAATCTTTTATTGCATATTTTGCACTCATGAGGCAGTTTCCCAGTGTGAATCAATTCATGTTTGTTTAAGCTTTGTTTCGAATTAAATGTTTTATTACATATTTCGCAAACATAAGGACGTTCTCCAGTATGAACTAATAAATGTGTTTTTAATTCACTTAACTGTAAAAATGTTTTATTGCATATTTCGCACTTATGAAAACTTTCTCCAGTATGCACAAATTTATGTTGATTCAAGCCTTGTTTCATTCTGAATGTTTTATTACATATTTCACATGCGTAAGGACGTTCTCCAGTATGAATTGATAAATGCCGTCTTAAATTACTTATCTGTGAAAATGTTTTATAGCAAATTTGCACTCATAAGAAAGTTCTATATTATGGATCTTTTCATGTCGTTGTAAGTCTTGTTTTGCTACAAATGTTTTACTACATGATTTACATTTATATTTCAACTTACTAGTTGTCTTACGCTTTCCTGAAACTTCTTCAAATGATTTGTTCGTGTTATCCACTGAATTACTTGATTCACTGATCTCGTCGTTACATATAGAAGAATTTTCATCTAAAACTATTTTGTTTGTACTAGTCACATCATGTTGGTCATCAATCGTCTCTTGTTTTATTTCCTCGTCAATTGTAACCTCGGATTTTAAAAATTGCTGCAGACATATATCATCATCCATATACAAATCTGATGTATTTTCACAATCATCAAATTCCTGTTTCACTTGAGGATAATCATCGAATGGTTCGGTTTTAATTGTTTTGGTAAAATCTATTTCATCAGACATTTTGAGGTTAGTTTAGTTACAATAGACTAACTTTTGATGAATTCTTAAAATTGAGAAGTCTAAGTGTATAATAATATATGTGTTTCGATATTTACTAATTCGTTTATTGTTTAATATGATATAATGCAAACACTGACCTTCTTACTATTATTTTAAATTTCTCATTGAACGTATAATTCCATAAAACACTTTGACATTACTCCTCCATTTTGCTTTTATAAACAACAGATCAAGCTGAAGTTAAACACAAATCAGCTGTAAGTTTTTTCGGCGGCAAAATGTGAAATCCGAAACAATTATTAATTTCAACAAAAAATATAATAAGAATCTGAATATACAAAAGTTTTTGAAGGGAGGACAAATATATATATATATATATATATATATATATATATATATATATTGTTAGCGAAATATATTGTGTGAACACATTAAAAAAAAAAATTGACGATTTTTATGATTATTTTTTTGACGGTAGAATCCATAGTCTTCTAGATCAAACTAAATATTACGGCCCTACGACAACTGGTTCAGCTTTAAAATTCGTCAAAGTTTGCAAAAATTGGTATCGTTTTTTTGGCATTTGTCAAAATTAGACCTTTGATCGACGCTTTCTCCAAAACGCCTGAGCCGATTTTAGAAATTTAAAAGCTATTTGATGTATTTTGGTGAGGACTATCGTTTGTCAGTTTTGTGTGACGATCTGCCAAGCCGTTTCTTTGCAATTTGAAAAAAAGTGTTAAATTTTCGTCCACATTTAAGCTCATCCTACCGAACCGATTTAAAAAAATCAAAAACTGTTCGAAAGATATTAGTTGGGAATGAAACTGATTAGTTATAGGTGAAAATCTACCGAGCCGTTTTCTTGTAATTCGTTGTTGAAAAAAAAATTTAAGCCGATTTTCATGGAACTTTTTTTGGCGATATACATCATGGTCTTATAGAACTTACTGTAATAATGAAATACGAGTGTTATTGAAAATTGAATGCTAGTTTTTTTAAATATTAATATTGCACAAATTACTGGATTATAATCAACCCGCGAATCGCCTCGATTTTCTAAATAAATTTAAAATCAATGTATTTTTATACGCTTTTAGATTATATCTAATTTTTTTGTGCACTAAATCCAGAATAATGATAAATTAATTTATTTATTTCACTTATTTTTGTTAAATCAAAGTTATAGAACTTAAAAAATGCATTTCAGAAATAGTATTTATTATTTTGATATCAAGATCTTTATATCAAATTAATAAATACTATTTATGAAATGCATTTCTTAAATTCTATAACTTTAATTTAACAAAAATATTAATTCTTTTGCTATGGTAGTCGAACTTACATCCTTAATCAATTTAATACATTTTGAATATTACTAAAATGTGAAATTATGACAGGGATTGTTTTATCTATTGATATCGACAATAATAAATAAATTTAAAATCAATATATTTTATACCCTTCTATATTATATCTAATTTTTTGTGTACTAAATCCAGAATAATTAAAAATTAATTTAAAAAAAAATATGTAAATATTTATATAATTTTCATGATAAACTGTTAAAACGGTGAAAATTAATAGGGGGGGGCGCTAAAAAGAAAGTTGCATGCGGGCGCTAAGGACCCCAGGACCGGCCCTGTATATATATATATATATATATATACATATATATATATATATATATATATATTATTTTTTTTGTTTTGTTTGTTCATACTTTAGCTTAAATACGCGTTACCCATGTTCAAAGTCACTCAGAAGTTGAGTGGTAATGTTCATAATTATGTAACGTACAATAAATCGTCTGAGACTTTTCACCAAACTATAAACTATAAAAATTAGTCGGGTTTTCCTTCCTGACGATATAATTCCAGAAAGCACGAACCGATTTCGACAATTTTGCATTCTTTGGAAAGGTCTCGGGCTCCGTGCTAAGAAAATTAGTGGTGCATGGCATCGTGCCCTAATGCAAATTGCTGAAACTTCACGCACCGTAATTAAAAATTCGAGTAATGACATTAGTGAGAATTATCAGAATTATGCTTGCAATTAAGTCAACGAGCAATTCTTGCCGCAAAGAATAATGGTGTACACGCACTGAATTTTACCATTCAATCAAAAATTGCTGGCGATTTGGTGCCATACCAATGATTCCGACTGGTCTTCCGTTTGACTTCAAACGATTGCAATTTCCAGTTTGCAATAACAAGTCGCAAGGCCAATCGCTTAGTGTTTGCGGGATAAATTTCAAATAGATTATTTAGAAAATCATCGTTTTTCACATGGGCAGTTATACGTATTCTGTTCACGAGTTGGAAAACCATCCGCTTTGTTCGTGTTAACGTCAGACCAAAAAACAAAAAATGTGGTTTACCAAAGAGCACTTCAATGAAACGGATAATTTGCGGATTCACTTCCATTTACTTAGAGAAGTTCAACTAAAAAACACTTAATTTTTGTAATCGAAATAAATTCATTACTGTTGTGTAATAAAATCAAGTTTTTCCTTTTAAAATATAAAACAAACAAAACATTTCTTCATTTTTCTCACGAAACCATCTGGTGGCGAAACGGAGTTCGTCGAGTTTGCTAGTTATTTATATTATTATTATTCTTTTTATTATATATAGTTTTTGTTGTTAAATAATAGCAAAATAGCTTATAGAATTATAAGTAATTTTGATTGCTGATTATTAATTAATAATTTTTTTTAAAAAAAAATTACATTTTAGTACAAATCTTGATTTAATGAAAAATGCCTAAATCAGAAGAATATTTTACCCTGTTCTTTGAAAATAATAAAACAAATTAAACATTTGAGTTGTGTACTAAACGTAAGTTTATTGATTAGAAATTATTTCTATATTATTCGTAGTTTCTATAAATCTTTGAAGTTATTAAAATGGAAAATATTTTTTAGGCAAGACATATATTACTGTTGTATAAAGAATGAGATTATATCGCCAGCGAAAAAGTAAAAAAAATACAAGCAGTCAATGAATGTATGTTAATTTTAATTACATGAAGTTCTTCAAACACAATTACATGGCGAGTGAAGTTGCGAAAACAATATTTAAAACAATTCAAGACGATGTTAACTGAGCATATTAATAATTTAAACCATAATATAAATTTTTTCAAGCCAAAAATTTTACATTTTGAAGAGAACGTAATTAAAAGAAGTGTGGGAGTTGTGATGATTATGATAATATGTTATATTATAAACTGCCAACATATAAAAATATATCAAATTTATTGACTATAAAAATATTACGATATCAAAAATATACATGACAAGTCCAATTGGTTTTTACAAATCATCACCAGCCTGCTTGATTTCCCCACAGAAGATTCGCGAAGGGGTTGTTTTTACAATTGCATAACCACAGAGTCATAAACAAACGCTTCGACAATACGGCCCTGAACGAAACAAACATGTGGTTCCTAAATAGCATGTCAAAATTTCTTTTCATTGTTTCATTTCATTTCAAAATTAAGAAATTGGATTTTCTGGTGAAAATCATAAACTTCTTTGGGAAGTTAATAATAATGAAAATTGTAGAATTTTAGAAAAAATGGTTGGACTTTGAATAAAACAAAAATAAATAGCATTTGTACTATGTATTGATATTATTACATACAATTCACCGATTACGAATAACACAGTTGTTGCTGAAATATATATTAAATAAAGCGCAATTGATATGGTAAATCAATATAAGTTGTGTAATGGATAAGGATTATTAGGTCAGGCAGTTTCTTGACTGATTCAACAGTTTTGTTGACTTTTTTATTACAGTTTGTTCTCTAGTATGTTTTCTTCTTTCATGTTGCATTAATATAGGTTTTGTTTTGAATGTTTTATTGCACGTCTCACATTCATAAGGTCTTTCTTCAGTATGCACTGATAAATGCTGCCTTAAATTACCTAAATCTGAAAATCTCTTATTGCATATGTTGCACTCATGAGGCCGTTCACCAGTATGCACTAATGAATGCTTTCTTAAATTACTTATCAGTGCAAATCTTTTATTGCATATTTTGCACTCATAAGAGCGTTCTCCAGAATGAACCTCTTCATGTCTTTTTAACAAGCTTTTCATTCTGAACGTTTTATTACATATATCACATGAGTAAGGACGTTCACCAGAATGCACTGTTAAATGGTTTCTTAAAGTACTTGACTGTGAAAATCTTTGATTGCATATATTACACTCATAAGGCCGTTCTCCAGTATGTACTATTTTATGTTGAGTTAATGTATGTTTTGTTTTGAATTTTTTATTGCATATTTCACAATCATAAGCACGTTCTTCAGTATGCACCGATGAATGCTTTCTTAAATTACTTATCAGTGCAAATCTTTTATTGCATATTTTGCACTCATGAGGCCGTTCTCCAGTGTGGATCATTTCATGTCGGATTAAGCTATTTTTTGCTGTGAATGTTTTATTGCATATTTCACAGATATACGGGCATTCTTCAGTATGCACTGATAAATGCTCTCTTAATCTATATGACTGTAAAAATCTTTTATTGCATATTTTGCACTCATGAGGCCGTTCCCCAGAGTGAATCGCTTCATGTCTCTTCAAGCTATTTTTTGTTGTGAATATTTTACTGCATGATTTACATTTATATGATTGCAAGTTTTTAGTTGTTTCCCTTTTGCCTGAAACTTTTTCAAATGATTTATTGATGCTATCCACTAAATTACTTGATGTATTGATTTCTTCGTTACATATATAAGAACTTTCATCTTGGTCATCAATCGTCTCTTGTTTTATTTCCTCGTCAATTGTAACCTCAGATTTAAGAAATTGCTGCAGACATATATCATCATCCATATATAAATCTGATGTATTGTCATAATTATCAAATTCCTGTTTCACTTGAGGATAATCATCGATCGGTTCGGTTTTAATTGTTTTGTTAGAATCTGTTTCTTCAGACATTTTTGAGGCTAGTTTGGTTACAGTAGAGAAGTCTAAGTGTATAATAAATATGTTTCGAAATTTACTAATTCGTTTACTATTTAATATAATATAATACTAGCACTGACCTTCATACTATTATGTTAAATTTCTCATTCAACCTTAATTCCATAAAACACTTTGACATTTCTCCTCCATTTTGTTTTGATCAACGTGTGATCAGGTTGGACAACATTAAGCACATTTTAAATGCGAATTTTTCGGCGGCAAAATTTGAAATCCGAAATTATTATTAATTTTAACAGAAAAACATAAAATCTGAACATACGAAAGTTTTTGAGGGGGAACAAATAAATATATACGTGTTTTCATTAAGAAACCATAAAAAATATGTATGCACTTGTGGGAATCAAAGAGGCTATGAGTTTTTAAGAAAAACAATATTCATATCATGACATTTTGTATAGATAATGATAATTTTTAATACATTTTTATAAAACATAGAAATATATTTCTGTTAATTCATATATTTCTATACGGTAACCTACGACATCTACAATGAAGATACAATAACTACTAAGATTACTAAATTTGCTCATTCAAATAATAGATAAACATCAATATGGTTTCCTCCCTTCATCAAATACACAAGGGCCCTAATAGATTTGTCTAATACCATCAGTCAGCACCTTGAGGAAAATATGCATACTAACAGCTGCCATTTTTATTGATTTACAAAAAGCTTTGGCATTACTCAATAAACTAATTTTGATTTCGATTTGGGTGTAGAAGATTTGTCTTACAGCATAATTAAAGATTTCCTCATGGAAAGGATGATAACCTGTGGAGTCCCACAAGGTTCTGTATTAGGACCTTTATTACATCTATTATACACCAATAACATTAAAGACGCTTAAAAATTAAAGGGTAGATACATATTATATGCAGAGGATACTGCGATAGGATAAGGATAAAAAAAAGACTCGAAGATACTATAAACACGGACATGAAAATATACATTGAGTGGCTAACTGAAAATAAACTAACAATTAACATCGATAAAACAAAATACATATATTTCAAACATAGAAAAAATACCGAGAACACTAAACTAAATATTAACGTAAATAATAGAGAAATAGAAGAAGTGGAAAGCATAAAACACTTAGGACTGATAATAAATGAAAAACTGACATGGACAGAACATATAAACAAAATAAAAAGAAACATAGGAACATTAACAGGGGCATTGAAAAGGATCCACTTTTTCGGCAAAAAAAATAAAATACTAATTCTTAAAACACAAATAATATCTATAATTTTATATGGAATAACTTGAGAGGAAATATCATATGGAGCGCAGTAAAATATATAATGAATTGCCAAATGATATTAAGATGACCAATGATGACGATAAATTCAAAAGAAAAATAAAGAAATACTATAAGGAAATTGAAGACAAAGAAGACTGAAGAGTTATATATAAAAATATTTTAATTATAATAGATATTATATTAATGAAATAGTCAAATGATAAATGTATACATATTATATGAAAACTGTTTTTCATAATCTCTCATACCAGGCAACTCTGCCTGACTGAGATATGAAAATAATGTATATATATATATATATATATATATATATAATTTAAAAAAAAATATATATATATAAAAAACCACGAATAATACAAATTAATTCAATAAACTTACGTTTCTTACACGACACGGATTTTTCATTTGTTTTTTTTTATTTCCATTAAAATTATTTACTGAAGACGGGATAAATTATTCTACCGATCCACATATTTTTTAATCAAATCGAGATTTCTACTAGGACGTAACCTTAAAATCTAATTACGTATGTGGCGTACGCCCTCGCACGTGACACGACGACCAATCACAACCGACCCGTATAGAAATGATATCATCGAGAGCGAATGACGAATCATTGGCACTCGACTCTTATTTGCCGTAACGCACTTCCGTTGCATTTGCACAGATTTACACCCTAGTCGCGCCTAAAAGAGTTTTACTAAGAATATTGAAGAATTGAAGAACAAAAATAGTAATGTTTCGAATAAAACAAAAATAAATAGATTTTGTACTATGTATTGATATTATTAAACAATTACATACAAGGCACTAGTTAGAATAACTGAAATATATATTAAATAAAGTGCATTTAATATCCTGTGTATCAATATAAGTTGAGTGATTGATGAGGATTATAAGGCCAGACAGTTTCTAGGCTAATTTATCAGTTTTGTTGACTGTTTTTTTACAGTTTGTTCTCTAGAATGTCTTCTTTCATGTTGCCTTAATGAATGTTTAGTTTTGAATGTTTTATTGCATGTCTCACATTCATAAGGGCGTTCTTCAGTATGCACTGATAAATGCTGTTTTAAACTACTTAACTGTGAAAATGTTTTATCGCATATATTACACTCATGACAGCGTTCTCCAGTATGTACTATTTCATGTTGAGTTAATGTTTGTTTTGTTTTGAATTTTTTATTGCAAATTTCACATTCATAAGGTCGTTCTTCACTATGCACTGATAAATGAGATATTAAATTACCTATCAGTGCAAATCTTTTATTGCATATTTTGCACTCATGAGGCTGTTCTCCAGTATGGATCATTTCATGTCGGATTAAGCTATTTTTTGCTGCGAATGTTTTATTGCATATTTCGCACACGTAAGGACATTCTCCAGTATGAACTGATAAATGCTGTCTTAAATAACTTATCTGTAAAAATGTTTTATTACATATTTTGCACTCATAAGAGCGTTCTGCAGAATGGACTGCTTTATGTTGTTTTAAAAATTTTTTCATTTTGAATGTTTTATTACATATTTCACATGTGTAAGGTCGTTCTTCAGTATGCACTGATAAATGCTGTCTTAAATTACTTGACTGTGAAAATCTTTTATTGCATATTTTGCACTCATAAGGGCGTTCCCCAGTGTGAATCATTTCATGTTGTTGTAAGCCTTGTTTTGCTGTGAATGTTTTATTGCATGATTCACATTTATATTTCAACTTACTAGTTGTCTTACGCTTTCCTGAAACTTTTTCCATTGATTTGTTCGTACTATCTACTATCATACTTGATTCACTGATCTCTTCTTTACATAGGGAAGAACTTTCATCTAATACAGTTTTGTTTGTACTAGTCAAATCATCTTGGTCGTCAATTGTCTCTAGTTTGATTTCCTCGTCAATTGTAACCTCGGATTTAAGAAATTGCTGCAGACAGAAATCTGATGTATTTTCACAATCATCAAATTCCTGTTTCACTTGAAGATAATCATCGATCCGTTCGGTTTTAATTGTTTTGTTTGAATTTGTTTCTACAGACATGTTTGAAGTTTGTAGGTTATAATAAATAAACTGGTGATGATTTCTTAAAATTGAGAAGTCTAAGTGTATAATAATATATGTGTTATGATTTTCACTATTTTGTTTGTTGTTTAATATGATATAATGCTAACACTGACCTTTTAGCTAAATTTATCTTCGAATTTAACTTTAACAGTTCCATAAACCACTTTGATATTTCTCCACTATATGTGTTTTACAAACCCGTGATCAGGTTGGACAACATTGAGCACATTTTAAATGCGAGTTTTTCGGCGGCAAAATTTGAAATCCTAAATTATTATTAATTTTAACAGAAAATATATAATCTCAATATACAAAAGTTTTTGAGGAGGGGACAAATATATATATATATATATATATATGTGTGTTATATATGTGTGATATATATATGTGTTGAAATTTTAATAATTTTGATGTAGAGATATGTTAGAATCAGTTTTCAGGGCAATACATCAATTAAAAACTTGTATAAACTTATAACATTCTTATTACGTTTCGGAAATTAAATTTATATTATTTATATTTTTTATTATTTATATAAAATCTAGAATACTTGATAAATTATATTGAGCACTCTAACTGAACTATAGATACGGAGACTGCAATGTGATATCATTAGAAACAATTAACCTATTAATTACTCTGCAAATGAGTAAATAACAACTCTGTTTATTGCTTAATCTACTTATTCAATTTTTTCTTTGTTTGAAGTTACCGTGGAATCGAAAAAGAAATTATCTAGTGTTCAATCTCATAAACGCAAACATGCGAAAGATTAAATTAATTATTGGGCATTATTGAAAAATTGCGAGCTGATTTAGTTGAAACGGAACTGATTAAAAAATATGAACAAATTATAATCGGGATAATGAAAAATGGGGAGTCAGTGCTTATAAAATGGCATGTTTATCCCGAGAAATTGAATTGTAACATTTGCTTTTGTTGCAAATGTTTCGCATCTGTTGAACTTTGAATGTTGAAAACATGCGTGGAACAAATATGAAAAATGGAAGCAAAATTTACTTTGGAACGAAAATCTTAAGGCTTTTTTTATACCTTGTGGTGTCCATACTCTAAACTTAATAATTATTAACTAAGCAGAAATAATACATATCAAATATAATTAGTTTTTCGTCAATATAGTTCAAGAAATGTGTAATTTCTTTGCATTTTTACTCATTTTTCGACAATACTTCTAAAATAAAAAAAAAATAAAAATTTAACTTTAAAACAACAATCTGATAATCTGAATATAACGAGAAAGCAAGGATGAATACAATTCGGCTCCTACGATATCAATAAGGAGACGTTTACGACCCAATTTTGGATATTGTGAAAGATAAAATTAAATTAAAATTTAAAAAATCCAACATGAAATACGAGTGTTATGATTGAAAACAACAAGATAGTTTTTCTTAGCTGTCTTGGCATGATTTGCTCAATAGAATAAATCGCACAATAAATAAGTAAAATGTTTCAAAACCCAAATATTAATATTGCACATACGTTAAAAATAATTGAAATTTTGAGAATATTTGATTATAATCAACCCGCGAATTATATATATTCCGATTTTGATAAATATTTATACACGATTATTCGGATTTTGATAAATCTTTCTGAAGTTTGTTAAGGAAACTTTTTAGGATATATGTGATTATAAAGTACTGGGATGTGTGTGCAATATTGTAGAAATAAATGGAAAAAATTGCAAAAATCAACATGTCATTGTTTGCATTGAAAACAAATGAAAACTATCACCTGCCAAAAATTTCAATTTACTCATGAACCTAGACAATATTAGAATATGTGTAATAAATTTATCATTACAAATAAGAAAAATGAAATGTCTACATTATTATTGCCGAAAAACGGCTGAGATGTGCCAGAAATTAAAATATTAGGTTGTCAAATATCTCCCTTCCGCCTTTTTGTATTATAAACCAAGAGCAAAAAAGCGGAAGGGAGATATTTGACAACCTAATAATATAAAATACAATATACGTATGGCAGATCGAATTATACACATATGAACAAATATGACAAATTAATTCACTTAAAATATGAAATTAAGTATTAATCACGGCCGGTCCTACCTTTAATGCGATGCGCACGCCTTAGGGGGCGCCTACATAAGATTCCGATATTAAATTATCAATATAGTTTTATTTTTCAATATATAATGTCTTTGCATCTTTTAGTAATCTTTCCACAGTATTTTTAAAATTCGTACAAATTTCACTTTATAACAACAAATGGGAAAGTAAAGATGAATACATACAATTCGGCACTCACGATATCGATTAGGAGAAGTTTAAGATGCAATTTTGGATATCTTAAATAATAAAAAAACAGTGCGCGTAAGGATCACACGCGATTGAAGTAAAACTTATTTGCTACTGTACAAAATGGCATTTAAGTAAAAATAAATACATCGTATAACAATTTTGAATAATGTTTATTTGTAATATGGTAACACTCGTGATGCACACATTTATTAGTGTCGTCAATCATTATACACATTTATATAACGATAAATTATAAATTATATATTTATGATTGCATTAAAAATATGTATAATATTTACGAACAATAATGTAATCAAAGTCGTACTTGAAATATGACATGATCGTTTTAAAGTAATTGCTGATTAATAAATTCTATAATATTCATTCACACAGTGGATTATGTTAAACAACGCCAAAACAAATATTGTTTTTGCAAATTAACTCATCCTGTAACAATTTTGTTTGAAGAACTTCATGTAATTAAAATTAACATACATTCATTTACTGTTTGTATTTTTTTACTTTTTCGCTGACGATATAATCTCATTCCTTGAACAGCTGTAATATCCGTCTTGCCTAACAAATTGAAGCCATACTTTTATATTTGTTTTATTTATCAAGCCCTGCATATAGCTTGATCTATGAATCATTTGCTATTTTATGTAAACGTTAGTTAATGCAATGATCGTCATCAATATTACGAGGTAATAAATTAACCATATTAGTAATGTCAACAGGCACATTTATAATTTGGCCAAACATTCCAAATCGTCTAATTTGCATGAAACACAACATAGGTGAAATTAACCTTTCAGATACAGTATCTAGTTTAGGTAGATAATTTGGTATAGGTGGAAATACAAACCCGCTAAACTTACACAAAGTGGGAATTTCACCCGAATTTAATGCCTTTCGACAAGTTTGACATCCAACCTGATTATTTTATCCAACCTAACCCATGTCGCGCCTAAAGAAGTTTTACTTCAAAAAATGTTTAGAGACTACGAGCTAAATACAAAACTCAAGTGAAAGTCGACACATTTTGTTTTGTTTTCGACACATGATTTGACATTTGATGTATTTTTTGTTTTGCTCGCAGACTAGATCGAATAATTGCGATAGCTGCGCCTACTAGCGTCGTAGTGTTCAACTTCACGTTGGCGTTTTCGTTGCATTTGTACGGACTTACACCCGTGTCGCGCCTAATGAAGTTTTTACACCCATGTCGCGCCTAAAGAAGTTTTACTTCAAAAATGCATATAAATTTGCAGAAGGCAGCTTTTACCACTCTAAATTCTTCTGAATTTACATGTTGTTGTAAGTTCGATCATTTTCTTAACAATTACCACAAAAAAAATGCCGTCCGAACATCGTCTTTCGTACTACCGGTCAAATGACCGGTCGCGGTCGGTAAGACAGTATAAAATTTTTTTTCCAAAAGTAAAAATTGAAAAAACAAATTTACATTGAAAAATGTATCATACTCACATATTAGGAAAAGTCATGAAGACTGATGACCATTCAATTACGTTTAACACTATTCCTACCGGGACCGGTCAAATGACCGTTTTTGATTTTTCTATTAGTATTTTTCATATTAAACGTCATTGAATCGTCATCAAACTTCATGACTTTTTCTAATATGTGAGTATGATACATTTTTCAATGTAAATCTGTATTTTCAGATTTTTATTTTTGTAAAAAAAATTGTATACTGCCTTACCTACCGCGACCGGTCATTTGACCGGCAGTACGAAAGACGATGTTCGGACGGCATTTTTTGTAGTAGTTGTTAAGAATATGATCGAACTTACGAGAAAATGTAAATTCAGAAGAATTTAGAGTGGTAAAAACTGTCTTCTGCAAATTTATATGCATTTTTTCCTATTCTGTATGCACGCTGCGCATATGAGGCAAGGTGTATAAATATTGCACTTCTACGGTATACAAAGTGGGTTTTCTCATTTTTGCTCAATGTCTTTTTTACTAAGAAATCCAAACAACAAATTGATAGGTTTTGTTCTGAATCCGAAGGTTGGTTCAACTACATTGATAGCAATCAAAATTGTTGTAAAAGACCACGTATTATTATCGACAAACATATATTTTCAATAAAGGTAAGGTGTAAATTTATTCAACACATGTTCAATAATATTCAGGAAAACGTAGTATAAAATTCTAGTAACTGTTCAATATACGATGTAAATATAATTATGCCCAGCAAATCGCACAAATGGGGTGTAAAATTTTGATAACCGTCTAGTATAATCCATTATTAAAATATGTCTTAACATAAAATGTTTGAATATGAAATCATTGATTTAGAATTATTTTATAAATAAATATATAACTTATCTTAAAACTAATTTAATGTTAATTACTCATATAGATATTTATATATACTGAATGACGATATATTATTACATATTGATCAGAATTTTTAAGTTTGCATGATGTATATAGTAAATCGATGAGCAATATCACAAATATATGTAAAATGGTTTAGACAACTTGCAAAGATCTTAAGATATTATATGAAATGATGTTTGAAATAAATCTTCTACATTTTCCAAATTTTAAACATGCTTCCAGCTTAGAATGCTCTAATTAGGTATTTATAAAAAAAGTATCATATGCCTAAATCGATACAGTAAAGAAAACGTTTTATCAAGGACACATGCACGTTTAGTTTGTAATTTGAAAACGCAACTAAAACGAAACCGTTACGTAACCGAGCAACAAAATGGCTGCGATAGTATGTGTATGTGTATAACATATGTGTGACTTCTATGTTACGTACACGCAATGTTATTCTGGTTACGTTAGATTAACGTAGTAATTACACTTTGTAATTTGCTTGGTATTAACACATCAAATTATATTGAAAACTAAAACTGATATTTAAAAAATCGGTTTACAGTTTCCTAAATTAAAAGTTCCAATATAACTTTATATTATTTTAGTCCTTGTTTTGATTTTATATATGTATCTTTCTATGATATTATTATGATTATCAATGCAAAAAATATTACTGTTTGATAAAACTATATATCCAACTTTAAAAATGTGAGTGTTTAAACCTACGATGGATCGATTGAAGAAAATGCAGGAACAGAAAATTATTAAAAGATAATTATAGTAAAAGAAATTTTTTTTTCTTTTCAGTATTTTATGAATTATTAATTAGCAGTATTTATTTGGTAATGAATTGGTGATAATGAGTTGATGGTGAGTCTCTATATATAAATACTGATTCTTTACAATAGTTTTGGTTCGGATCAAAGAACCTAATGACATTGCTTGCAGAAGATTAAGCTTTAAAGATTCAAATATAAAGGGAAACGCCCGCAGGAAGTTAATAGACTAATACGTAGAAAACTGAGAAATTCTTTGAAGATTTATAACCATGGTTTCATTGCAATGAAACCGTATTATCAAAATCGCTAGTTTGATGCAAAAAAATTTAAACGTTTTTACCATCCTACTTAAAGCTAAACTTTTAGTAAAAAAAGAAATTGTGATGGTAGGTACAATTGAAGCAATATAACATCTACAAATACTGGTAGAACTAAAAATCAAGGACTTAACTCAAATAATATTTACAATTTTGGAAGCTAAGAAAGAAGATTCTAATTTCCACTTACATACACATATGTTGAAAAAATTACACTAATACGGGAGTCAATTCAATTGGTATTAGCGTCGTGTTTGGTGTAGATGTCATTCATAAAGTAGCCAAAAATCATTCGGTAAAATATGAATTTTAGAGAGAATTTATCAAAAATTTACATTACTTTGTATTTATTCATGATAAATCCATTGTTTTCACATAAAGAAAAATACGGGAAGACGATGTACAAGGACTTTCTATTACAATTAACTTCCCGTATAGTTCCAACAAGAATTCAGAAAAAAATCAACAAGATCAAAACAGATTCCCTAAAAGAAAATATTCCAGATAATGTTTCAGAAAGATGATAGGGCGAACAAAATCAGCCAAAAACGTAAAAGTGCGTGTGCAGAAAATACACTCTAAGAAAAAAAATCGTAAAAAATTGGATAAAATAGAATAAAATGCTGATTTCGCATTCTAAAACAAAAGAAATATTTTGTATTTGTATTTATAAACTCTTAAACTAGCATTAACTCTTCAATCAATACTGAAAAATATAGATTTTGCATGACCGGTCATTTGACCGGTCGCGGTAGGAATAGTGTTAAAAGAGTTAAAATATTTTAACAAAGAATCAAAGTTATTTTCAGGAATGCAAGTAATTTTATCATCGACATATCTATAATAAAGGAAAAATTCAACATTAGATTTAGATTAGATTAGATTAGAACAATAAAAATGTTATAAGTTCATACAAGTTTTTAATTGATGTATTGCCTTGAAGACTGATTCTCATATATATATAGACTAAAGGCTAGACCTGCCTTTGCTAAAAACTAATCCGCACATCTCCGTTCAAAGTATTCTTCATTTGTTCAAAAATGACGGCATTTACATAGAATTTTGGGTTTGATATAAAAAGCCGCGAATATAGGAATTGGATCGCAATTTTTTTGGCCGCGAATAGCGAAAACGCGAATAAGGAACTTCTACTTAACCAGCATTTGTACTATGTATTTATATTATTAAACAATTACATACAATACACTAACTATGAGTAACAAACAGAATAATATAATGCACCAATTAATATTCTGTATTCATATAAGTTCTGTAATTATAAAGACTGTTTTTTTAGAGTTTGTTTCCTACTATGTCCTATTTCATGTCGCATTAATAAATGTTTAGTTTTGAATGTCTTATTGCATGTCTTGCATTCATAAGGTCGTTCTTCAATATGCAGTGATAAATGCTTTCTTAAATTACCTGCCTGTGAAAATCTTTTATTGCATATTTTGCACTCATAAGGCTGTTCTCCAGTATGTACAATTTTATGGTGCCTTAATATAGATTTAGTTTTGAATGTTTTATTGCATGTCTCACATTCATAAGGTCGTTCTTCACTATGCACTGATAAATGCCCTTTTAAACTACTTGACTGTGTAAATCTTTTATTGCATATTTTGCACTCATGAGGCCGTTCTCCAGTATGTATTATTTTATGTTCAGTTAATGCTTGTTTTGTTTTGAATTTTTTATTGCACATTTCACAATCATAAGCACGTTCTTCATTATGCATTAATATATGTCTTTTTAAATGACTTAACACTAAAAATGTTTTTTTGCATATTACACACTCATGAGGGCGTACTCCAGTATGGACCAGTTTATGCTGGTTTAAGTATTCTTTCAATCTGAATTTTTCATTACATATTTCACAAATATAAGGACGTTCTCCGGTATGCACTGATAAATGCCTTCTTAAATGACTTGACTGTGAAAATCTTTTATTGCATATATTACACTCATGACAGCGTTCTCCAGTATGTACTATTTCATGTTGAGTTAAATTTTGTTTTGTTTTGAATTTTTTATTGCATATTTCACAATCATAAGCACGTTCTTCACTATGCACTGATGAATGCTTTCTTAAATTACTTATCAGTGCAAATCTTTTATTGCATATTTTGCACTCATGAGGCCGTTCTCCAGTGTGGATCATTTCATGTTGTTTTAAGCTATTTTTTGTTGTGAATGTTTTATTGCATATTTCGCACACATAAGGATGTTCTCCAGTATGAACTGATAAATGCTGTCTTAAATTACTTGACTGTGAAAATCTTTTATTGCATAGTTTGCACTTATAAGAGCGTTCTGCAGAATGGATCCTTTCATGTTGTTTTAAGATATTTTTTGTTTTGAATGTTTTATTGCATGATTCACTTTTATACGGTTTCAAGTTATTAGTTGTTTTAGTTTTTGCTGAAACTTCTTCAAATGATTTGTTTGTGCTATCCACTAAATTACTTGAATTACTGACCTCTTCAACCCTTATATTAGAACTTTCATCTAAAACTGTTTGTTTGTGTTAGTCACGTCTTCTTGGTCATAAATCGTCTCTTGTTTTATTTTCCTCGTCAACTGTAACCTCGGATTTAAGAAATTGCTGCAGACATATATCATCATCCATATACAAATCTGATGTATTTTCACAATCACCAAATTCCTGTTTCACTTGAGGATAATCATCGAACGGTTCGATTTTATTGTTGTGTTTGAATTTGTTTCTTCAGACATTTTTGAGGTTAGTTTGGTTATAATAAACAAACTGGTGATGAGTTCTTAAAAATTGAGAAGTCTAAGTGTATAATAATAATATATGTGTTACAATATTTACTAATTCGTTTATTGTTTAATATGATTTAACACTAGCACTGACCTTTTAACTAAATTTATCTTCGAATTTAACTTTAATAATTCCATTAACCACTTTGACGTTTCTCCTTCATTTTGTTTTATAAACAACAGATCAAGTTGAAGTTAAAAACAAATCAGCTGTGAGTTTTTCGGCGGCAAATTTGAAATCGCAACACAATTGAAAAGTGAATGTTCATATTTTTCAGTTTCAGATTATGCTGAGACTTGCAACGACAAACATATTATAATTTTTTATGGCTTTTTAACAACGTTTTTTGGGCGAGCTGTATATATATATA
>NW_020536999.1:6260578-6379814 GCF_003426905.1 Ctenocephalides felis
TCTGAATTTTTTATTACATATTTCGCAAATATGAGGAAGTTCACCAGTATGGACTGATAATGCTGTCTTAAAGTACTTGACCGTGAAAATCTTTTATTGCATTTTTGCACTCATAAGGGCGTTCTCAGTATGAATCATTTGATGTTGTTGTAAGCTTTGTTTTGCTGTGAATGTTTTATTGCATGATTCACATTTATACTGTTTCAAGTTATTAGTTGTTTCACTTTTGTTATCTGAAACTTCTTCAAATGATTTGTTCGTGCTATCCACTGAATTACTTGATTCACTGATCTTTTCATCACACATATATGAATTTTTATCTGAAACTGTTTTGTTTGTACTAGTCAAGTCATCTTGGTCATCAATCGTCTCTTGTTTTATTTCCTCGTCAATTGTAACCTCAGATTCTAAAAATTGCTGCAGACATATATCATGATCCATATAAAAATCTGACATTTCATAATCATCGAATTCCTGTTTCACGTGAGGATAGTCATCGAACGGTTCGATTTTAATTGTTGTGTTTGAATTTGTTTCTTCAGACATTTTTGAGGTTAGTTTGGTTACAACAGGCTAACTGGTGATGAGTTCTTAAAAATAAGAAGTCTAAGCGTATAAAAATATATATGTTACGATTTTTACTACTTTGTTTGTTGTTTAATATGATTTAACCTAGCACTGACCTTTTAACTAAATTTATCTTCGAATTTAACTTTAATAATCCCATAAACCACTTTGACGTTTCTCCTCCATTTTGTTTTATAAACAACAGATCAAGTTGAAGTTAAACACAAATCAGCTGCGTGTTTTTCGGCGGCAAATTTGAAATCGCGACATAATTGAAAAGTGAATGTTCATATTTTTCAGTTTCAGATTATGCTGAGACTTGCAACGACAAACATATTATAATTTTTCATGGCTTTTTAGCAACGTTTTTCGGGCCAGCTGGTGTACATATATATATTTGTTCCGTTGAATCATCTCGAAGCTAATTGAACTAGTACCAGTCTCTTAGCAATGCAAACGGTTTTCCCATCTCTATGATAAATTCATTGCCACAATTTTTGTATAATGCTATCTGTACTTTTAAATTCACTACTACTTGACATCATGCTGTCTGAGCACCTGAAACATCTGATTCTACACCTATTAATAAAATTTGCAAAACATATATTGTAAAGACTAGTGAATATATTTCGTATTAACAACAAAGAAAATACATCTTTAATTATATACATATAGATTAGAATTAGTTATTACAAATAAATATATACGTGTTTTCATTAAGAAACCATAAAAAATTTGTATGCACTTGTGGGAATCAAAGAGGCTATAAAGCCGGCCACAGACGTAACTGTATAACTGCGCAACCTGCGACTTGCACATGTATTCTGTAGCGTCTGTGGCGTGTTTTTTGCGCAACTGGACAGACTGGTGCAAGCGAGTAGGCATGAGCACTTTTCGATTATTTTAATTGCGCAATCGTTCAAGTCGGCAAGTTCCTTCGTTGGCCGCGTGTGGCAGCACATGTCTCGTTTCTATTTTACTTTGTAGCGAATTCATAATACAAAATTATGAATATATCGACAATTAAAAGTTATTAAATTAGCCCTATGAACACTTTGAATTCTCTTCTGATGCTGTAAATATATAAATTAATAAAAAAAATATATTTTTAGGTTATGTTTTGACATTTATTATTTGACATTTGTGATATGCTTGCGCAAGTACTTGAACATAAACTTGAACCGTCTGTGGGCGCTGTGAAAATACGCCTGGTTGCGCATTCATTCAGTTGCACAAGTGTACAGTTACGTCTGTGGCCGGCTTAAGATTTTAAGAAAAACAATATTCATATCATGACATTTTGTATAGTTTTGATAATGATAATTTTTAATACATTTTTATAAAACATAGAAATATATTTCTGTTAATTTATATATTTCTATACGGGTAACCCACGACATCTACAATGAATATACAATAACTAATACATTTTCGAAAATATATGAAAAAATGATTAAAGAAAGATTACTAAATTTGCTCATTCAAATAAATAGATAAACATCAATATGGTTTCCTCCCTTCATCAAATACACAAGGTGCCCTAATAGATTTGTCTAATACCATCAGTCTGGTATGTGGTATCAGGTGCTCTTGAGGAAAATATGCATACTAACAGCTGCCATTTTTATTGATTTACAAAAAGCTTTCGACACAGTAGATCATGGCATATTACTCAATAAACTAATTTTGATTTTGATTTGGGTGTAGAGGGTTTGTCTTAATAATTAAAGATTTCCTCATGGAAAGGATGATAACCTGTGGAGTCCCACAAGAAACTGTATTAGGACCTTTATTACATCTATTATACACCAATCATATTATATGCAGAGGATACTGCCATAGGATAAGGATAAAAAAAGACTCGAAGATACTATAAACACGGACATAAAAATATACACCGAGTGGCTAACTGAAAATAAACTAGCAATTAACATCGATAAAACAAAATACATATATTTCAAACATAGAAAAAATACCGAGAACACTAAACTAAATATTAACGTAAATAATAGAGAAATAGAAGAAGTGGAAAGCATAAAATACTTAGGACTGATAATAAATGAAAAACTGACATGGACAGAACATATAAACAAAATAAAAAGAAACATAGGAACATTAACAGGGGCATTGAAAAGGATCCACTTTTTCGGCAAAAAAAATAAAATACTAATTCTTAAAACGCAAATAATATCTATAATTTTATATGGAATAACTTGAGAGGAAATATCATATGGAGCGCAGTAAAATATATAATGAATTGCCAAATGATATTAAGATGACCAATGATGACGATAAATTCAAAAGAAAAATAAAGAAATACTATAAGGAAATTGAAGACAAAGAAGACTGAAGAGTTATATATAAAAATATTTTAATTATAATAGATATTATATTAATGAAATAGTCAAATGATAAATGTATACATATTATATGAAAACTGTTTTTCATAATCTCTCATACCAGGCAACTCTGCCTGACTGAGATATGAAAATAATGTATATATATATATATATATATATATATATATATATAATTTAAAAAAAAATATATATATATATAAAAAACCACGAATAATACAAATTAATTCAATAAACTTACGTTTCTTACACGACACGGATTTTTCATTTGTTTTTTTTTATTTCCATTAAAATTATTTACTGAAGACGGGATAAATTATTCTACCGATCCACATATTTTTTAATCAAATCGAGATTTCTACTAGGACGTAACCTTAAAATCTAATTACGTATGTGGCGTACGCCCTCGCACGTGACACGACGACCAATCACAATCGACCCGTATAGAAATGATATCATCGAGAGCGAATGACGAATCATTGGCACTCGACTCTTATTTGCCATAACGCACTTCCGTTGCATTTGCACAGATTTACACCCTAGTCGCGCCTAAAAGAGTTTTACTAAGAATATTGAAGAATTGAAGAACAAAAATAGTAATGTTTCGAATAAAACAAAAATAAATAGATTTTGTACTATGTATTGATATTATTAAACAATTACATACAAGGCACTAGTTTAGAATAACTGAAATATATATTAAATAAAGTGCATTTAATATCCTGTGTATCAATATAAGTTGAGTGATTGATAAGGATTATAAGGCCAGACAGTTTCTAGGCTAATTTATCAGTTTTGTTGACTGTTTTTTTACAGTTTGTTCTCTAGAATGTCTTCTTTCATGTTGCCTTAATGAATGTTTAGTTTTGAATGTTTTATTGCATGTCTCACATTCATAAGGGCGTTCTTCAGTATGCACTGATAAATGCTGTTTTAAACTACTTAACTGTGAAAATGTTTTATCGCATATATTACACTCATGACAGCGTTCTCCAGTATGTACTATTTCATGTTGAGTTAATGTTTGTTTTGTTTTGAATTTTTTATTGCAAATTTCACATTCATAAGGTCGTTCTTCACTATGCACTGATAAATGAGATATTAAATTACCTATCAGTGCAAATCTTTTATTGCATATTTTGCACTCATGAGGCTGTTCTCCAGTATGGATCATTTCATGTCGGATTAAGCTATTTTTGCTGCGAATGTTTTATTGCATATTTCGCACACATAAGGACATTCTTCAGTATGAACTGATAAATGCTGTCTTAAATAACTTATCTGTAAAAATGTTTTATTACATATTTTGCACTCATAAGAGCGTTCTGCAGAATGGACTGCTTTATGTTGTTTTAAAAATTTTTTCATTTTGAATGTTTTATTACATATTTCACATGTGTAAGGTCGTTCTTCAGTATGCACTGATAAATGCTGTCTTAAATTACTTGACTGTGAAAATCTTTTATTGCATATTTTGCACTCATAAGGGCGTTCCCCAGTGTGAATCATTTCATGTTGTTGTAAGCCTTGTTTTGTTACAAATGTTTTACTGCATGATTTACATTCATATTTCAACTTACTAGTTGTCTTACGCTTTCCTGAAATTTTTTCCATTGATTTGTTCGTGCTATCTACTGAATTACTTGATTCACTGATCTCTTCTTTACATAGGGAAGAACTTTCATCTAATACAGTTTTGTTTGTACTAGTCAAATCATCTTGGTCGTCAATTGTCTCTAGTTTGATTTCCTCGTCAATTGTAACCTCGGATTTAAGAAATTGCTGCAGACAGAAATCTGATGTATTTTCACAATCATCAAATTCCTGTTTCACTTGAAGATAATCATCGATCCGTTCGGTTTTAATTGTTTTGTTTGAATTTGTTTCTACAGACATGTTTGAAGTTTGTAGGTTATAATAAATAAACTGGTGATGATTTCTTAAAAATTGAGAAGTCTAAGTGTATAATAATATATGTGTTATGATTTTCACTATTTTGTTTGTTGTTTAATATGATATAATGCTAACACTGACCTTTTAGCTAAATTTATCTTCGAATTTAACTTTAACAGTTCCATAAACCACTTTGATATTTCTCCACTATATGTGTTTTACAAACCCGTGATCAGGTTGGACAACATTGAGCACATTTTAAATGCGAGTTTTTCGGCGGCAAAATTTGAAATCCTAAATTATTATTAATTTTAACAGAAAATATAAAATCTCAATATACAAAAGTTTTTGAGGAGGGGACAAATATATATATATATTATATATATATATTGTGTGTTATATATGTGTGATATATATATGTGTTGAAATTTTAATAATTTTGATGTAGAGATATGTTAGAATCAGTTTTCAGGGCAATACATCAATTAAAAACTTGTATAAACTTATAACATTCTTATTACGTTTCGGAAATTAAATTTATATTATTTATATTTTTTATTATTTATATAAAATCTAGAATACTTGATAAATTATAATGAGCACTCTAACTGAACTATAGATACGGAGACTGCAATGTGATATCATTAGAAACAATTAACCTATTAATTACTCTGCAAATGAGTAAATAACAACTCTGTTTATTGCTTAATCTACTTATTCAATTTTTTCTTTGTTTGAAGTTACCGTGGAATCGAAAAAGAAATTATCTAGTGTTCAATCACATAAGCGCAAACCTGCGAAAGATTAAATTAATTGTTGGGCATTATTGAAAAATTGCGAGCTGATTTAGTTGAAACGGAACTGGTTAAAAAATATGAACAAATTATAATCGGGATAATGAAAAATGGGGAGTCAGTGTTTAGAAAATGACTTGTTTATTCCGAGAAATTGAATTGTAACTTTTGCTTTTGTTGCAAATGTTTCGCATCTGTTGAACTTTGAATGTTGAAAACATGCGTGGAACAAATATGAAAAATGGAAGCAAAATTTACTTTGGAACGAAAATCTTAAGGCTTTTTTTATACCTTGTGGTGTCCATACTCTAAACTTAATAATTATTAACTAAGCAGAAATAATACATATCAAATATAATTAGTTTTTCGTCAATATAGTTCAAGAAATGTGTAATTTCTTTGCATTTTTACTCATTTTTCGACAATACTTCTAAAATAAAAAAAAATAAAAATTTAACTTTAAAACAACAATCTGATAATCTGAATATAACGAGAAAGCAAGGATGAATACAATTCGGCTCCTACGATATCAATAAGGAGACGTTTACGACCCAATTTTGGATATTGTGAAAAATAAAATTAAATTAAAATTTAAAAAATCCAACATGAAATACGAGTGTTATGATTGAAAACGACAAGATGGTTTTTTTTAGCTGTCTTGGCATGATTTGCTCAATAGAATAAATCGCACAATAAATAAGTAAAATGTTTCAAAACCCAAATATTAATATTGCACATACGTTAAAAATAATTGAAATTTTGAAAATATTTGATTATAATCAACCCGCGAATTACCTCGATTTTCTACATAAATTCAAAATCAATGTATTTTATACTCTTCCAGATTACATCTTACTTTTTGTGTACTAAATCCAATCAAATTAAAAGTTACTTTAAAAAAAATTGTAAATCTTATATATAAAAATGGATCGCAAAATGTGTTGGTAAGCGCATAACTCAACAACGCCTTGACCAATTTGGCCAATTCTTTTTTTAAAATGTTCGTTGAAGTCCAAAGATGGTTCTTACGATAAGAAAAAATCGAATAATTGCCGGGAAAACCCTAAAACAGCCCTTATCTTTTTCTCATATAAACGTTTTCTAACTAAAACGTAGAATCAATTTGAGCTTTATTGCTATTATATAAAGTTCATATTAAATTACAAGCACTCACTGTATACTCCTCCTAAACGATTATCCAGATTTTGATAAATCTTTCTGAAGTTTGTTAAGGAAACTTTTTAGGATATATGTGATTATAAAGTACTGGGACGTGTGTGCAATATTGTAGAAATAAATGGAAAAAATTGCAAAAATCAACATGTCATTGTTTGCATTGAAAACAAATGAAAACTATCACCTGCCAAAAATTTCAATTTACTCATGAACCTAGACAATATTAGAATATGTGTAATAAATTTATCATTACAAATAAGAAAAATGAAATGTCTACATTATTATTGCCGAAAAACAGCTGAGATGTGCGAGAAATTAAAATATTAGGTTGTCAAATATCTCCCTTCCGCCTTTTTGTATTATAAACCAAGAGCAAAAAAGCGGAAGGGAGATATTTGACAACCTAATAATATAAAATACAATATACGTATGGCAGATCGAATTATACACATATGAACAAATATGACAAATTAATTCCCTTAAAATATTAAATTAAGTATTAATCAAGGCCGGTCCTACCTTTAATGCGATGCGCACGCCTACATAAGATTCGGATATTAAATTATCAATATAGTTTTATTTTTCAATATATAATGTCTTTGCATCTTTTAGTAATCTTTCCACAGTATTTTTAAAATTCGTAAAAATTTCACTTTATAACAACAAATGGGAAAGTAAAGATGAATACATACAATTCGGCCCTCACGATATCGATTAGGAGAAGTTTAAGATGCAATTTTGGATATCTTAAATAATAAAAAAAGAGTGCGCGTAAGGATCGCACGCGATTGAAGTAAAACTTATTTGCTACTGTACAAAATGGCATTTAAGTAAAAATAAATACATCGTATAACAATTTTGAATAATGTTTATTTGTAATATGGTAACACTCGTGATGCAATAGTGTCCTCAATCATTATACACATTTATATAACGATAAATTATATATTTATGATTACATTAAAAATATGTATAATATTTACAAACAATAATGTAATCAAAGTCGTACTTGAAATATGACATGATCGTTTTAAAGTAATTGCTGATTAATAAATTCTATAATATTCATTCACATAGTGGATTATGTTAAACAACGCCAAAACAACTATTGTTTTTGCAAATTAACTCATCCTGTAACAATTGTGTTTGCAGAACTTCATGTAATTAAAATTAACATACATTCATTTACTGTTTGTATTTTTTTACTTTTTCGCTGACGATATAATTTCATTCCTTGAACAGCTGTAATATCCGTCTTGCCTAACAAATTGAAGCCATACTTTTATATTTGTTTTATTTATCAAGCCCTGCACATAGCTTGATCTATGAATCATTTGCTTTTTTATGTGAACGTTAATGCAATGATCATCATCAATATTACGAGGTAATAAATTAACCATATTATTAATGTCAACAGGCACATTTATAATTTGGCCAAACATTCCAAATTGTCCATTTGCATGTCGCAATCGTCTAATTTGCATGAAACACAACCTAGGTGAAATTAACCTTTCAGATACAGTATCTAGTTTAGATAGATAATTTGGTATAGGCGGAAAAACAAACCCGTTAAACTTACACAAAGTGGGAATTTTACCCGAATTTAATATCTTTTGACAAGTTTGGCATCCAACCTGATTATTTTATCCAACCTAACCCATGTCGCGCCTAAAGAAGTTTTACTTCAAAAAATGTTTAGAGACTACGAGCTAAATACAAAACTCAAGTGAAAGTCGACACATTTTTTATTTGTTTTTGACATATGATTTGGCATTTGATGTATTTTTTGTTTTGCTCGCATACTAGATCGAATAATTGCGATAGCTACGCCTACTAGCGTCGTAGTGTTCAACTTCACGTTGGCGTTTTCGTTGCATTTGTACGGATTTACACCCGTGTCGCGCCTAATGAAGTTTTTACACCCATGTCGCGCCTAAAGAAGTTTTACTTCAAAAATGCATATAAATTTGCAGAAGGCAGCTTTTGCCACTCTAAATTCTTCTGAATTTACATTTTCTTGTAAGTTCGATCATATTCTTAACAATTACTTCAAAAAATGCCGTCCGAACATCGTCTTTCGTACTACCGGTCAAATGACCGGTCGCAATAGGTAAGACAGTATAAATTTTTTTTTTTAAAGTAAAAATTGAAAAAACAAATTTACATTGAAAAATGTATCATACTCACATATTAGGAAAAGTCATGAAGACTGATGACCATTCAATTACGTTTAACACTATTCCTACCGGGACCGGTCAAATGACCGTTTTTGATTTTTCTATTAGTATTTTTCATATTAAACGTAATTGAATCGTCATCAAACTTCATGACTTTTCCTAATATGTGAGTATGATACATTTTTCAATGTAAATTTGTATTTTCATTTTTTATTTTTGGAAAAAAAATTGTATACTGTCTTACCTACCGCGACCGGTCATTTGACCGGTAGTACGAAAGACGATGTTCGGACGGCATTTTTTTGTGGTAAGAACATAATTTAAAATTAATTGTTAAGAACATGATCGAACTTACGAGAAAATGTAAATTCAGAAGAATTTAGAGTGGTAAAAATTGTCTTCTGCAAATTTATATGCATTTTTTCCTATTCTGTATGCACGCTGCGCATATGAGGCAAGGTGTATAAATATTGCACTTCTACGGTATACAAAGTGGGTTTTCTCATTTTTGCTCAATGTCTTTTTTACTAAGAAATCCAAACAACAAATTGATAGGTTTTGTTCTGAATCCGAAGGTTGGTTTAACTACATTGATAGCAATCAAAATTGTTGTAAAAGACCACGTATTATTATCGACAAACATGTATTTTCAATAAAGGTAAGGTGTAAATTTATTCAATACATGTTCAATAATATTCAGGAAAACGTAGTATAAAATTCTAGTAACTGTTCAATATACGATGTAAATATAATTATGCCCAGCAAATCGCACAAATGGGGTGTAAAATTTTGATAACCGTCTAGTATAATCCATTATTAAAATATGTCTTAACATAAAATGTTTGAATATGAAATCATTGATTTAGAATTATTTTATAAATAAATATATAACTTATCTTAAAACTAATTTAATGTTAATTACTCATATAGATATTTATATATACTGAATGACGATATATTATTACATATTGATCAGAATTTTTAAGTTTGCATGATGTATATAGTAAATCGATGAGCAATATCACAAATATATGTAAAATGGTTTAGACAACTTGCAAAGATCTTAAGATATTATATGAAATGATGTTTGAAATAAATCTTCTACATTTTCCAAATTTTAAATATGCTTCTAGCTTAGAATGCTCTAATTAGGTATTTATAAAAAAAGTATCATATGCCTAAATCGATACAGTAAAGAAAACGTTTCATCAAGGACACATGCACGTTTAGTTTGTAATTTGAAAACGCAACTAAAACGAAACCGTTACGTAACCGAGCAACAAAATGGCTGCGATAGTATGTGTATGTGTATAACATATGTGTGACTTCTATGTTACGTACACGCAATGTTATTCTGGTTACGTTAGATTAACGTAGTAATTACACTTTGTAATTTGCTTGGTATTAACACATCAAATTATATTGAAAACTAAAACTGATATTTAAAAAATCGGTTTACAGTTTCCTAAATTAAAAGTTCCAATATAACTTTATATTATTTTAGTCCTTGTTTTGATTTTATATATGTATCTTTCTATGATATTATTATGATTATCAATGCAAAAAATATTACTGTTTGATAAAACTATATATCCAACTTTAAAAATGTGAGTGTTTAAACCTACGATGGATCGATTGAAGAAAATGCAGGAACAGAAAATTATTAAAAGATAATTATAGTAAAAGAAATTTTTTTTTCTTTTCAGTATTTATTTGGTAATGAATTGGTGATAATGAGTTGATGGTGAGTCTCTATATATAAATACTGATTCTTTACAATAGTTTTGGTTCGGATCAAAGAACCTAATGACATTGCTTGCAGAAGATTAAGCTTTAAAGATTCAAATATAAAGGGAAACGCCCGCAGGAAGTTAATAGACTAATACGTAGAAAACTGAGAAATTCTTTGAAGATTTATAACCATGGTTTCATTGCAATGAAACCGTATTATCAAAATCGCTAGTTTGATGCAAAAAAATTTAAACGTTTTTACCATCCTACTTATAGCTAAACTTTTAGTAAAAAAAGAAATTGTGATGGTAGGTACAATTGAAGCAATATAACATCTACAAATACTGGTAGAACTAAAAATCAAGGACTTCACTCAAATAATATTTACAATTTTGGAAGCTAAGAAAGAAGATTCTAATTTCCACTTACATACACATATGTTGAAAAAATTACACTAATATGGGAGTCAATTCAATTGGTATTAGCGTCGTGTTTGGTGTAGATGTCATTCATAAAGTAGTCAGAAATCTTTCGGTAAAATATGAATTTTAGAGAGAATTTATCAAAGATTTACATTACCTTGTATTTATTCATGATAAATCCATTGTTTTCACATAAAGAAATTACGGGAAGACGATGTACAAGGACTTTCTATTCCAATTAACTTCCCGTATAGTTCCAACAAGAATTCAGAAAAAAATCAACAAGATCAAAACAGATTCCCTAAAAGAAAATATTCCAGATAATGTTTCAGAAAGATGATAGGGCGAACAAAATCAGCCAAAAACGTAAAAGTGCGTGTGCAGAAAATACACTCTAAGAAAAAAAATCGTAAAAAATTGGATAAAATAGAATAAAATGCTGATTTCGCATTCTAAAACAAAAGAAATATTTTGTATTTGTATTTATAAACTCTTAAACTAGCATTAACTCTTCAATCAATACTGAAAAATATAGATTTTGCATGACCGGTCATTTGACCGGTCGCGGTAGGAATAGTGTTAAAAGAGTTAAAAAATTTTAACAAAGAATCAAAGTTATTTTCAGGAATGCAAGTAATTATATCATCGACATATCTGTAATAAAGGAAAAATTCAACATTAGATTTAGATTAGATTAGATTAGAACAATAAAAATGTTATAAGTTCATACAAGTTTTTAATTGATGTATTGCCCTGAAGACTGATTCTCATATATATAGACTAAAGGCTAGACCTGCCTTTGCTAAAAACTAATCCGCACATCTCCGTTCAAAGTTTTCTTCATTTGTTCAAAAATGACGGCATTTACATAGAATTTTGGGTTTGATATAGGAAGCCGCGAATATAGGAATTGGGTCGCAATTTTTTTGACCGCGAATTGCGAAAACGCTAATAAAGAAGTTCTACTTAACCAGCATTTGTACTATGTATTTATATTATTAAACAATTACATACAATACACTAATTATGAATAACAAACAGAGTAATATAATGCACAAATTAGAATTAATAACCTGTATTCATATAAGTTGTGAAATTATAAGGACTGTTTTTTTACAGTTTGTTTCCTACTATGTCCTATTTCATGTCGCATTAATAAATGTTTAGTTTTGAATGTCTTATTGCATGTCTTGCATTCATAAGGTCGTTCTTCAATATGCAGTGATAAATGCTTTCTTAAATTACCTGCCTGTGAAAATCTTTTATTGCATATTTTGCACTCATAAGGCCGTTCTCCAGTATGTACAATTTTATGGTGCCTTAATATAGATTTAGTTTTGAATGTTTTATTGCATGTCTCACATTCATAAGGTCGTTCTTCACTATGCACTGATAAATGCCCTTTTAAACTACTTGACTGTGTAAATCTTTTATTGCATATTTTGCACTCATGAGGCCGTTCTCCAGTATGTACTATTTTATGTTCAGTTAATGCTTGTTTTGTTTTGAATTTTTTATTGCACATTTCACAATCATAAGCACGTTCTTCATTATGCATTAATATATGACTTTTTAAATGACTTAACACTAAAAATGTTTTTTTGCATATTACACACTCATGAGGGCGTACTCCAGTATGGATCATTTCATGTTGTTTTAAGTATTCTTTCAATCTGAATTTTTCATTACATATTTCACAAATATAAGGACGTTCTCCGGTATGCACTGATAAATGCCTTCTTAAATGACTTGACTGTGAAAATCTTTTATTGCATATATTACACTCATGACAGCGTTCTCCAGTATGTACTATTTCATGTTGAGTTAATGTTTGTTTTCTTTTGAATTTTTTATTGCATATTTCACAATCATAAGCACGTTCTTCAGTATGCGCTGATGAATGCTTTCTTAAATTACTTATCAGTGCAAATCTTTTATTGCATATTTTGCACTCATGAGGCCGTTCTCCAGTATGGATCATTTCATGTTGTTTTAAGCTATTTTTTGTTGTGAATGTTTTATTGCATATTTCGCACACATAAGGATGTTCTCCAGTATGAACTGATAAATGCTGTCTTAAATTACTTGACTGTGAAAATCTTTTATTGCATAGTTTGCACTTATAAGAGCGTTCTGCAGAATGGATCCTTTCATGTTGTTTTAAGATATTTTTTGTTTTGAATGTTTTATTGCATGATTCACATTTATACGGTTTCAAGTTATTAGTTATTTTAGTTTTTGCTGAAACTTCTTCAAATGATTTGTTTGTGCTATCCACTAAATTACTTGAATTACTGACCTCTTCAACCCTTATATTAGAACTTTCATCTAAAACTGTTTTGTTTGTGTTAGTCACGTCTTCTTGGTCATAAATCGTCTCTTGTTTTATTTCCTCGTCAACTGTAACCTCGGATTTAAGAAATTGCTGCAGACATATATCATCATCCATATACAAATCTGATGTATTTTCACAATCACCAAATTCCTGTTTCACTTGAGGATAATCATCGAACGGTTCGATTTTAATTGTTGTGTTTGAATTTGTTTCTTCAGACATTTTTGAGGTTAGTTTGGTTATAATAAACAAACTGGTGATGAGTTCTTAAAAATTGAGAAGTCTAAGTGTATAATAATAATATATGTGTTACAATATTTACTAATTCGTTTATTGTTTAATATGATTTAACACTAGCACTGACCTTTTTACTTAACTTATCTTCGAATTTAACTTTAATAATCCCATAAACCACTTTGACGTTTCTCCTCCATTTTGTTTTATAAACAACAGATCAAGTTGAAGTTAAAAACAAATCAGCTGTGAGTTTTTCGGCGGCAAATTTGAAATCGCAACACAATTGAAAAGTGAATGTTCATATTTTTCAGTTTCAGATTATGCTGAGACTTGTAACGACAAACATATTATAATTTTTTATGGCTTTTTAACAACGTTTTTTGGGCGAGCTGGTACATATATAAAGAATAAATAATAATATAGAATTTAATAATAAATATAAGGGTCAATTCTGCAATAACATAGCGTTGTTATGGCAATGCTATGTTATTCTTTTACCTTGGTAGTAAAAAAGTTGATATTTTGAGTTTCTAGTAAATAAAACTACAAACAAAACTACTTACCATAAATAAATCATAATTAAATAAAATTCACGTAAAACATCCTATCGAACGTAATTGAACATCATCTGTCAAGAACGTTTATTCAAATTACTCATCTACAAAAAATTTTAAATTAAAAATGTAAAGTTTCTACGCGATTTTGAAATAATATCTCACCTTTCCGACAACCTATTGATTGGCACGATTTTTTCAAGTCTAAGACTGGCCAAATCGGTTTAGCCGTTTTCGAGTTTTACCGAATCATTTGATCGAGAGCTCCATTTTTATATATAAGATATATATATTTCACTGGTAATTGTTCCGTTTGATATAGTTTTTGTTAACAAGTGCAATATTGTAATACACTATTTATTAAAATATACTACCTATATAACACAATAAATATATTACAAAAAGAAAATCATTTAATAAACAATGAGTATTATAAAATGCTACTTAAAGTTTAAGCATGTAAATCGATAATGGATGACCATTTTGAAAATAGTTTCATAATAATATTTACAGAAAGGTAATAAAATATTTGGTATTAAAAATCTTATTATTGCATCTAGCAAACCTAAACCATCTATTATGACAAACATTATAATTTCTAAAACCCCCGTATTAAACTAAAGATGCAAGACAAATTTTTGTTCCGTTATTTCATCAAAGAAATAATACTTTATCAATCTTTGTAATTTACTTGGACACATGTTTATATAATAAAAAGTTATATACGGCTTATAGGTTTTGAAAACCGGTTTTTTGACGAAAATTATGGGATTCAAAAAACGGTTTTTTAGTAGAAAAATTCGGTTTTCACTGTATAAATGGAAAATGACAAATATAGCCAAATATAAAAAATGGATGAAAGCATTTTGATTCTTGAAACAATATCGGTTCAATAGCATTTGGAATCTTATCAGTCTGCAATATTTCCCAGAAAGGCTTTCTGTAATCTTTTGTCAAATGTATATATTAATTTAGATTTTTATACCATAGTGTATATATTAATTTAAATCAGTGTCTTCTTAAAGAAGTAACTTTCTCTAATCAAACTTAAAAAAAAGAGTTTTAAAACCTAGAAGCCAAATTAAAGAATAAAAAACTTATAATTATTATATTAGGCCTTAACAACAATTAAACATAATTTGGTCGCAAGTATGACAAGGACACGTCTAAGTAACAAATCGATAGACGTTCTCAGTTTTTTTAAATAATATTTTATTAAACAAAAAACTAATTCGATTTTTTAAAATTGCCCGGAATAAAAAATACTGGGGGTTTCGCCTAATTGGTTTTAAACTAAAATTGATATTAACAAGCATGTTTTAACATGTATCATTATGTTAAACAATGCCTAAACAAATATTGTTTTCGCAACTTCACTCATCATGTAATAATTGTGTTTGAAGAACTTCATGTAATTAAAATTAACATACATTCATTGACTGCTTGTATTTTTTTTTTACTTTTTTTCTGGCGATATAATCTCATTCTTTGAGCAGCTGTAATATCTGTCTTGCCTATAAATATAATTTCTAAAAATATATAGTAACCACGAATAATACAAATTACTTCAATAAACTTACGTTTCTTACACGGAACGGATTTTTCATTTGTTTTTTTATTTTCGCTATAATTATTTACTGATGAGGGGATAAATTATTCTACCGATCCATATATTTTTTAATCAAATCAAGATTTCTACTAGGACGTAACCTTAAAATCTAATTACGTATGTGGCGTACGCATACAACCAAAGAAACCTCGCACGTGACACGACGACCAATCACAATCGACCCGTATAGAAATGATATCATCGAGAGCGAATGACAAATCATTGGCACTCGACTCTTATTTGTGCCGTAACGCACTTCCGTTGCATTTGCACAGATTTACACCCTAGTCGCGCCTAAAAGAGTTTTACTAAGAATATTGAAGAATTGAAAAACAAAAATAGTAATGTTTTGAATAAAACAAAAATAAATAGCATTTATACAATGTATTGATATTAATAAACAATTACATACAAGGCACTGGTTAGGAGTAACAACCAGAGTTGTAACTGAAATATATATTAAATAAATTGCATTTAATATGGTATATCAATATAAGTTGTGTAATGGATAAGGATTATAAGGCCGGACAGTTTCTAGGCTAATTTATCAGTTTTGTTGACTGTTTTTTTACAGTTTGTTCTCTAGTATGTTTTCTTTCATGTTGCCTAAATGAACATTTAGTTTTGAATGTTTTATTGCATGTCTTGCATTCATAAGGTCGTTCTTCAATATGCAGTGATAAATGCTGTCTTAAAGAACTAGCCATTGAAAATTTTTTATTGCATATTTTGCACTCATGAGGCCGTTCTCGAGTATGTACTATTTTATGTTCAGTTAATGCTTGTTTTCTTTTGAATTTTTTATTGCACATTTCACAATCATAAGCACGTTCTTCATTATGCATTAATATATGACTTTTTAAATGACTTAACACTAAAAATGTTTTTTTGCATATTACACACTCATGAGGGCGTACTCCAGTATGGATCATTTCATGTTGTTTTAAGTATTCTTTCAATCTGAATTTTTCATTACATATTTCACAAATATAAGGACGTTCTCCGGTATGTACTGATAAATGCTTTCTTAAATTACTTATCAGTGCAAATCTTTTATTGCATATATTACACTCATGACAGCGTTCTCCAGTATGTACTATTTCATGTTGAGTTAATGTTTGTTTTCTTTTGAATTTTTTATTGCATATTTCACAATCATAAGCACGTTCTTCACTATGCACCGATGAATGCTTTCTTAAATTACTTATCAGTGCAAATCTTTTATTGCATATGTTGCACTCATGAGGCCGTTCCCCAGTGTGGATCATTTCATGTTGTTTTAAGCTATTTTTTGTTGTGAATGTTTTATTGCATATTTCGCACACATAAGGACGTTCTCCAGTATGAACTGATAAATGCTGTCTTAAATTACTTGACTGTGAAAATCTTTTATTGCATAGTTTGCACTTATAAGAGCGTTCTGCAGAATGGATCCTTTCATGTTGTTTTAAGATATTTTTTGTTTTGAATGTTTTATTGCATGATTCACATTTATACGGTTTCAAGTTATTAGTTGTTTTAGTTTTTGCTGAAACTTCTTCAAATGATTTGTTTGTGCTATCCACTAAATTACTTGAATTACTGACCTCTTCAACCCTTATATTAGAACTTTCATCTAAAACTGTTTTGTTTGTGTTAGTCACGTCTTCTTGGTCATAAATCGTCTCTTGTTTTATTTCCTCGTCAACTGTAACCTCGGATTTAAGAAATTGCTGCAGACATATATCATCATCCATATACAAATCTGATGTATTTTCACAATCACCAAATTCCTGTTTCACTTGAGGATAATCATCGAACGGTTCGATTTTAATTGTTGTGTTTGAATTTGTTTCTTCAGACATTTTTGAGGTTAGTTTGGTTACAACAGGCTAACTGGTGATGAGTTCTTAAAAATTAAGAAGTCTAAGTGTATAAAAATATATATGTTACGATTTTTACTATTTTGTTTGTTGTTTAATATGATTTAACACTAGCACTGACCTTTTAACTTAATTTATCTTCGAATTTAACTTTAACAATTCCATAAACCACTTTGACATTTCTCCTCCATTTTGTTTCATAAACAACAGATCAAGTTGAAGTTAATCACAAATCAGCAGCGACTTTTTCGGCGGCAAATTTGAAATCGCAACATAATTGAAAAGTGAATGTTCATATTTTTCAGTTTCAGATTATGCTGAGACTTGCAACGACAAACATATTATAATTTTTTATGGCTTTTTAACAACGTTTTTCGGTCGAGCTGGTATATATATATATATATATATATATATATATATATATGTATGATTCTGAACTTAACACGCTGTGCGACACAAATCTCTTTTATTTAGATAACATGTCCAAATTTCTTACAAAACAATAAAAGCGTCGCGCAAAGGATTCGCAATTCGTTCTACACATGTGTAGAATCTTGGTAAAAAATATTTTTTAATAAGTCCTTTCTCCATTACATCTTCAACCAGTCTACGAACAACACACTATCCAATTGTGATTTTTTAAATTAGTATTTTGTGAAAATATTGTGTAATTACAAGTTTAATGTTTATAATACATATATTATATATACTACAGTGTAGTGCATTACCGTATCTTGATACCATGGATTATTAAAATTTTCCAATTAACACTAAGAATAACTAACTATATGTAAGTACTATTTACTATTTCATTTTTTCTTTTCACTCCAATTCAATTGTTTTAGTTTTTAATTTTATTTTTAGTTTCCACTGAATGAAGGCTAGGATTATAGCCGAAACGTATGGATTTAAAATACATTTTTGAAAGAAATTCATGTTCCTTATTGATGTTATGCCCGATTACTAGACTTTGTTAATATATATATGTATATATATATACTAGATGACCCGACAGACGTTGTCCTGTACCCACATCTACCTTTTTTTAATATCCTATACTTATATTTACACCGTTCAGTTAAAAATAATAATTATTGTTAAATGTGGAACTGCTACAAATAAAATGGTCATTCTCGTTTCCCACAGTTAACACTTTAATTATCCCTTTAATAAATATTAAAATATGTTCAATAAAATTGTATATTAAAAATTATACACTGCAATTAATCGAACAAATTTAGTTCCAATAGCTCAATTTATTTTAATTGCCAAGGGTTATCCAATAATTTTCGTCATTCCTGTAGATGTACGAGGTCTGTTCAAAAAGTTTTCGTAATTTTCGTTTTTTCAAAAAAATATTTATTTATTCGTCTACATTAATGTGGTCCCCTTCAAAGTAGTCCCCCCCAGATATAATACACTTATGCCAGCGTTTTTTCCAATTTTCGAAGCACCCTTGATATTCACTTTTTGATATGTCCTTGAGCACTCTCAGCGATTTTCTTCAATCGAGGAAAACCGCCGTCCTTTCATGGGTCTCTTCAACTTTGGGAATAGGAAAAAGTCACACGGAGCCATATCTGGTGAATTTTTGCACTTTGCAACACTTTATTTCATTTTTTACGCAAAATTTAATACAAATTCTTTGACTTTTTCAATTCTTCCATTGTAAAAATCGCCGAGCTCAGAAAAACACGTCGAACCTTAGCGACTACCACAGACAAAGTAAACAGTGAATATAGCTGAAAATTTCATCATACTTTAGGGGCATGTATACCAACACAATAAAAAAAAATTTTTGACAATCAGACACTCCAGACCCGCGAAATTTAATTATTAGTAATTCCGGGTACTTTTTGAACACACCTCGTATATGTATAAATGAATGATTTTTTGTTTATTCACGACTAAAACATTGATTTTCCAAATCTATCACACAAAAATTCATCGTCTGCCTTTGTGATTTATAGCATAAGATATACGTATTGGAAATTGAAGACTTTTAAAAGGTATAACATATTCAAAAAGAATTAATATATAGCATTCGCGGTAAAAAAACAATATAACCTTGAATTTTTCTACCCAAAATAATTGCTTCAAAAATGTTGCCTATAATTAATATAGTAATGTTTTGAATGAAACAAAAATAAACAGTATTTGTACTGTGTATTTAAATTGATAAACAATTACATGAAAGGCACTGGTTAGAAGTAACAAACACAGTTGTAACTGAAATATATATTAAATAAATTGCATTTAATATCCTGTGTATCAATATAAGTTGTGTAATGGATAAGGATTATTAGGTAGGACAGTTTCTAGACTGATTCAACAGTTTTGTTGACTGTTTTTTAACAGTTTGTTTCCTAGTATGTCTTCTTTCATGTTGCCTTAATAAATGTTTAGTTTTGAATGTCTTATTGCATGTCTTGCATTCATAAGGTCGTTCTTCAATATGCAGTGATAAATGCTTTCTTAAATTACCTGCCTGTGAAAATCTTTTATTGCATATTTTGCACTCATAAGGTCGTTCTTCAGTATGCACTAATGAATGCCGTATTAAAGAACCTATCATTGAAAATCTTTTATTGCATATTTTGCACTCATGAGGACTTTTTTCAGTGTGAATCATTTTATGTTGTTTTAAAATTTGTTTCATTTTGAATGTTTTATTACATATGTCACATCGATAAGGTCGTTCTTCAGTATGCACTAATGAATGCCGTATTAAAGAACCTATCATTGAAAATCTTTTATTGCATATTTTGCACTCATGAGGACTTTTTTCAGTGTGAATCATTTTATGTTGTTTTAAAATTTGTTTCATTTTGAATGTTTTATTACATATTTCACATGTGTAAGGTCGTTCTTCACTATGCACTGATAAATGCTGTCTTAAATTACCTGAATGTGAAAATGTTTTATTGCATATTTTGCATTCATGAGAGCGTTCTCCACAATGGAGCACTTTATGTTGTTTTAACATTTTTTTCAATTTGAATGTTTTGTTACATATTTCACATGCATAAGGTCGTTCTTCAGTATGTACTATTTTATGTTGAATTAATGTTTGTTTTGTTTTGAATGTTTTATTGCATATTTTGCACTCATGAGAGCGTTCTGCAGAATGGACCACTTTATGTCGTTTTAAAAATTTTTTCATTTTGAATGTTTTATTACATATTTCACATGCATAAGGACGTTCTCCAGTATGGACTGTTAAATGGTTTCTTAAAGTACTTAACTGCAAAAATGTTTTATTGCATATTTTGCACTCATAAGGGCGTTCCCCAGTGTGAATCATTTCATGTCGTTGTAAGCCTTGTTTTGCTGTGAATGTTTTACTGCATGATTTACATTTATATTTCAACTTACTAGTTGTCTTACGTTTTCCTGAAACTTTTTCAATTGATTTGTTCGTACTATCAACTATCATACTTGATTCACTGATCTCGTCGTTACACATGGAAGAATTTTCATCTAAAACAGTTTTGTTTGTACTAGTCACATCATTTTGGTCGTCAATCGTCTCTTGTTTTATTTCTTCGTCAATTGTAACCTCAGATTTAAGAAATTGCTGCAGACATATATCATCATCCATATACAAATCTGATGTATTTTCACAATCATCAAATTCCTGTTTCACTTGAGGATAATCATCGAACGGTTCGGTTTTAATTGTTTTGTTAAAATCTGTTTCATCAGACATTTTTGAGGCTAGTTTGGTTACAATAGAGAAGTCTAAGTGTATAATAATATGTTTCGATATTTACTAATTCGTTTATTGTTTAATATGATGTAATGCTAACACTGACCTTTTTACTAAATTTATCTTCGAATTCAACTTTAATAATTCCATAAACCACTTTGACATTTCCCCTCCATTTTCTTTTTATCATCGAGTGATCAGGTTGGGCAACATTAAGTACATTTCAAATGCGAGTTTTTCGGCGGCAAAATTTAAAATCCGAAATTATTATTAGTTTTAACAAAACACATATAATCTGAACATACAAAAGTTTTTGAGAGGAAACAAATAAATATATATGTCTCTTCATTAAGAAACCATATAAAACATGTATGCACTTGTGGGAATCAAAGCGGCTATGAGCTTTTAAGAAAAACAATATTCATGTCATAACATTTTGTATAGTTTTGATAATGAAAATTTTCAATACTGGTGACCTACGACATGCGCACCTTAACCGCTACCCTATCGGCTACCCTCATTAATAATATAATATTATTAACCGCGGGTCATTTTGTAATTAATTAGGTAATTAATACTGAGGTGGCGCGACGACACGCGAAAAAAGACGGTTGATTGTAGCATTACGGTGGTCTAGTGGTTAAGGTCGTCGCATGCCACGCGGCGGACCCGGGTTTGATTCTCGGTAGTGTTAATGTATGGAAAATTATAGGTAATAGGATATATAGTAGATATAGGTTAGGTGTATTCGGTATACAATGTAGGGATTTGAGGGTATATGATGAAATATAGCGTATGGTATAGATGTAAGGCGTGTAGTATAGATTGCAACGTAAATCTATAAAAATACACGAATAGGAACCTATGATGTAGGCGTTAGCGTATAAGAAACGCGAATGAATATAAGATTTAATTTATAAATATTATCTTTTCTATAAGAATTTTTATCTCGGTGTTAAATATCTAAAATATCCAAAATATCCGTTAAGGCATCGATTACACCTTACTGCTGCCCTTGCCGTTATCACTTCATAGAAAATTAATTATTAATTTTAAACGATTGTGTGCACTGTGCAACAATAGACATAGACAACTAAATTTTATTAAATGTTTGAGTAACTTGTGCGAGCTGATTTTCTTAAAATGTTCTTAGTCTCGCAACTTACTGAATTCTAAAAAATTCTAAATTTAAAAATATAATATAAAAATTATTATTTCGCTGTCTGTAAGGAATGGCAATTTATAAATATACAGACTAATACATACAGAATTTGGAATTTTTCTATAATCCGTAATATTGAGAAAGTTTGCATTAGACCTAAAAAAGCATGCTTATTTATCTAAGCTATGGAAATCTACAGGGCCGAATTTAGAAATTTGGCGCCCTGGGGCACTGACAAAAATGCCGCCCCATCCCTGAAATTTTACTTAAATTGTTTTTATATATTATTCTCGTACCAAAAATTAAAATTAAAAAAAAAAAATGAAAACTTAAAAAAATCAATTTTTGAAAATTTTGCCGCCCCCTAAATTGTGCCGCCTTAGGCCCGGGCCTCACGGGCCTCTGGGGTAATCCAGCACTGCATTTAGGACTTGAACCTTTATTAGAGTAATTAAGTAATTGCTGATTAATAAATTCTATACATAGTGGATTAATTATGTTAAACAACGCCTAAACAAATATTGTTTTCACAATTTCACTTATCATGTAATAATTGTGTTTGACGAACTTCATGTAATTAAAATTAACATACATTCATTGATTGTTTTACTTTTTCGTTGGCGATACAGTCTCATTCTTTGAACAGCTGTAATATCTCTCTTGCCTATAAAATTAATTTCTAAAAATATATAGTAACCACGAATAATACAAATTATTTCAATAAACTTACGTTTCTTATACGGCACAGATTTTTCATTTGCTTTTTATTTTCGCTATAATTATTTACTGATGACGGGATAAATTATTCTACTGATTCAGACATTTTTTAATCAAATCGAGATTTCTACTAGGACGTAACCTTAAAATCTAATTACGTATGTGGCGTACGCCCTCGCACGTGACACGACGACCAATCACAATCGACCCGTATAGAAATGATATCATCGAGAACGAATGACGAATCATTCACACTCGACTCTTATTTGTGCCGTAACGCACTTCCGTTGCATTTGCACAGATTTACACCCTAGTCGCGCCTAAAGGAGTTTTACTAAGAATATTGAAGAATTAAAAAACAAAAATAGTAATGTTTTGAATAAAACAAAAATAAATAGATTTTGTACTATGTATTGATATTATTAAACAATTACATACAAGGCACTAGTTTAGAATAACTGAAATATATATTAAATAAATTGCATTTAATATCCTGTGTATCAATATAAGTTGAGTGATTGATAAGGATTATAAGGCCGGACAGTTTCTAGGCTAATTTATCAGTTTTGTTGACTGTTTTATTACAGTTTATTCTCAAGTATGTTCTCTTTCATGTCGCATTAATATATCTTTTGTTTTGTATCTTTTATTGCATATGTCACATGGATAAGAATTCTTCAGAATGCACTGATAAATGCTGTTTTAAACTACTTAACTGTGAAAATGTTTTATTGCATATATTACACTCATGACAGCGTTCTCCAGTGTGTACTATTTCATGTTGAGTTAAAGTTTGTTTTGTTTTGAATGTTTTATTGCATGTCTCACATTCATAAGGTCGTTCTTCAGTATGCACTGATGAATGCTTTCTTAAATTAAATATCAGTGCAAATCTTTTATTGCATATTTTGCACTCATGAGGCTGTTCTCCAGTATGGATCATTTCATGTCGGATTAAGCTATTTTTTGCTGCGAATGTTTTATTGCATATTTCGCACACATAAGGACATTCACTATGAACTGATAAATGCTGTCTTAAATAACTTAAATGTAAAAATGTTTTATTGCATAGTTTGCACTCATAAGAGCGTTCTGCAGAATGGACTGCTTTATGTTGTTTTAAAAATTTTTTCATTTTGAATGTTTTATTACATATTTCACATGTGTAAGGTCGTTCTTCAGTATGCACTGATAAATGCTGTCTTAAATTACTTTTCTGTAAAAATCTTTTATTGCATATTTTGCACTCATGAGGCCGTTCTCCAGTATGAACTGATAAATGTCTTTTTAAATTACTTAACAGTGAAAATGTTTTATTACATATTTTGCACTTATAAGGGCGTTTTCCAGTGTGAATCATTTCATGTCGTTGTAAGCCTTGTTTTGCTACAAATGTTTTACTGCATGATTTACATTTATATTTCAACTTACTAGTTGTCTTACGTTTTCCTGAAACTTTTTCCATTGATTTGTTCGTACTATCTACTATCGTACTTGATTCACTGATCTCGTCGTTACATATGGAAGAATTTTCATCTAATACAGTTTTGTTTGTACTAGCCACGTCATCTTGGTCATCAATCGTCTCTTGTTTTATTTCCTCGTCAAATGTAACCTCAGATTTTAGAAATTGCTGCAGACATATATCATCATCCATATACAAATCTGATGTATTTTCACAATCATCAAATTCCTGTTTCACCTGAGGATAATCATCGAACGGTTCGGTTTTTATTGTTTTGTTGAAATCTGTTTCTTCAGACATTTTGAGGTTATTTTGGTTACAATAAACTAATTGGTGATGAATTCTTAAAAATTGAGAAGTCTAAGTGTATAATAATATATGTGTTTCGATATTTACTAATTCGTTTATTGTTTAATATGATATAATGCTAACACTGACGTTTTTACTAAATTTATCTTCGATAACATTAATAAATCCATAAACCACTTTGACATATGTCCTCCATTTTGCTTTTATAAACAAAAGATCAAGCTGAAGTTAAAAACAAATCAGCTGTGAGTTTTTCGGCGGCAAAATTTGAAATCCGAAACTATTATTAATTTCAACAAAAAATATAAAATCTCAATATACAAAAGTTTTTGAAGGGAGGACAAATATATATACCTAAGTCTGTTTTTACACGGTTGATTGGTTCCAGAAGAAGCCGTGTAAAAAAAAAAACGTGTAAAAAAAGACATTGATCTTATACAAAAATGGGTGATTTGTTCCTAATCTCTAAAACCTATTAAAATTGGTGAAAAACAAGAATTTTTAAGAACAAGAATTAAATTAGTGCTATTCACATTTGTTTTGATCAGTAAAAATTGTTTGTACGCGCTAAAGGGGAATTCACTTAAATCTTTAAGCTAGTGTTCGCAAAATATCGATACTATAAAAAAGAGAGTGCGCGATTGAAGTAAAACTTATTTGTTACTGTATAAAGTAGCAAACTTAAGTTGAGTAAAAATAAATACATCATATAAAATTTTTGAATAATGTTTATTAGTAATATGGTAACACTCGTGATGCACTAATTTATTAGTGTCGTCAATCATTATACACATTTATATAATGATAAATTATAAATTATATATTTATGATTGCATTAAAAATATGTATAATATTTACAAACAATAATGTAATCAAAGTCGTACTTGAAATATGACATGATCGTTTTAAAGTAATTGCTGATTAATAAATTCTATAATATTCGTTCGCACAGTGGATTATGTTAAACAACGCCTTGTTTTTGCAAATTAACTCATCCTGTAACAATTGTGTTTGAAGAACTTCATGTAATTAAAATTAACATACATTCATTTTGCTGTTTGTATTTTTTTACTTTTTCGCTGACGATATAATCTCATTCCTTGAACAGCTGTAATATCCGTCTTGCCTAACAAATTGAAGCCATACTTTTATATTTGTTTTATTTATCAAGCCCTGCACATAGCTTGATCTATGTATAGATGAAATTAACCTTTCAGATACAGTATGTAGTTTAGGTAGATAATTTGGTATAGGTAGAAATACAAAACCCGTTAAATTTACACAAAGTGAGAATTTTACCCGAATTTAATATCTTTCGACAAGTTTGACATCCAACCTGATTATTTGAATCAATATTCAAAAAACATTATTAAGAATTTGTTTTTGAGCATCATTTGATATTTCTAAGCCACTTTGAAGCCAAAGTCGATCACACACAAAACATACATAGCCAAAGCTATCATTTCTTACGCAGCGCAGATTTTTCATATGTTTCATTATTTATTTGCGATCATTTGCACTACAATTATTTATGGGGGACGGGATAAAATATTCTTCCGATCCTGACATTTTTATTAACTCACGAATTATACTGCTAACCCATGTCGCGCCTAAAGAAGTTTTTACACCCATGTCGCGCCTAAAGAAGTTTTACTTCAAAAAGAAGTTGATTACTAATAGTCGATCGTGGTGATTTAAGATTACTTTTGACAAATATAGAACCGAAAATTGCTAATTTGGTAGCAGCACACCAGATTCATCGCTCAAATTAAAATTATAATGAATGTATCTTTGTTCTGAATATAGTTTTATAACTTCAAACTCTGATGTTATTTTAAAAAGAAAGAGTAAAAGAATTAATTTTGATAACGTCCGTTAATTAACTTCCCGTAGGGTAAGTTATTGTAATGAGCCGAAAATCGGAATTGAAAATTTTTACATTTCTCGACGTTTTGAAGGTTTCTGAACGTTTTGGCATACCTCAGAAAAAATGGATGTGTGTGTGTGTATGTATGGATACAAATTTCCAGTCACGTTTTCGGGCGCACGAATCAACCGATTTGAATGGTTCAAAAAACATTCGATTCCTATCGATAGGGAAAAGAGCTGATTAGTTTTTGGCAAAGGCAGGTTCAGCCGTTTCGGAGATACGGAGCAAAGAGTGCAGAAAATAGAAATCGTATTTTTGAGAGAACGGAGTATCCGATTTGAATGATCTAAAAAACATTCAATTAGTAATGATTGGGAGAAGTGTTTATTAGTTTTTGGCGAAGGCAGGCCCAGCCATTTCGAAGATACGGAGCTAAATATGTGAAAAATGGCAGGTTTTGAGAGAACTAAGCGTCCGATTTGAATGATTCAAAAAACTTTCTGCTTGTCTTAACAAAATAATTGATTTTGGAAAAAAAATTTTTTGTTCATTTTTTTTTTTTTTGTTTTGCAAAATCTTGCCGTCAGCAGTGATAAACCAATTGCAATTGCATTTATTACAAATATATCCATAATATATCTGAAAAATTCAATACAGTGACTTCAGGGCCTAGAAAATTTGAAATTCACTGATGGTGCAATTTTTTGTTTTGAATGTTTTATGATTTATTAAAATAGCGTACTCTATCAAAATTGGTTTCTTATTCGTCAATTTATCTTTTACAGATACAATAATTTTTATATATCTTATTAATTGCTACTGAAATGAAAAAAAAATTGGGGGCGCTGAGTAATATTTTTTCTGGAAAGGGGGCGGTAGACGAAATAAGTTTGGGAATCACTGCCCTAACCCGTTAAAGAAAACGCGAATAAAGAAGTTCTACTTAACCAGCATTTGTACTATGTATTGATATTATTAAACAATTACATACAATACACTAATTATGAGTAACAAACAGAATAATATAATGCATAAATTAGAATTAATATTCTGTATTCATATAAGTTGTGTAATTATAAGGACTGTTTTTTCACAGAGGGTTCTCTAGTATGTCTTCTTTCATGTCGCATTAATTTATCTTTTGTTTTGAATGTTTTATTGCATATGTCACATGGATAAGGTCGTTCTTCAGAATGCACTGATGAATGCACTGATAAATTACATAACTGTAAAAATCTTTTATTGCATATTTTGCACTCATACGGCCGTTTTCCAGTATGTACAATTTTATGTTGATATAAATTAGGTTTTGTTTTGTATCTTTTATTGCATATGTCACATGCATAAGGTCGTTCTTCACTATGCACTGATAAATGCTCTCTTAAATTACCTGCCAGTGAAAATCTTTTATTGCATATGTTGCACTCATGAGGCCGTTCTCCAGTATGGATCATTTCATGTCGGTCTAAGCCTTGTTTTGCTACAAATGTTTTACTGCATGATTTACATTTATATTTCAACTTACTAGTTGTCTTACGCTTTCCTGAAACTTTTTCCATTGATTTGTTCGTACTATCTACTATCGTACTTGATTCACTTATCTTGTCATTACATATGGAAGAATTTTCATCTAATACAGTTTTGTTTGTACTAGTCACATCATCTTGGTCAGCAATCGTCTCTTGTTTTATTTCCTCGTCAATTGTAACCTCGGATTTTAAAAATTGCTGCAGACATATATCATCGTTATCCATACACAAGTCTGATGTATTTTCAGTAACATCAAATTCCTGTTTCACTTGAGGATAATCATCAAACGGTTCAATTTTAATTGCTTTGTTAAAATCGGTTTCATCAGACATTTTTGAGGATAGTTTGGTTACAATAGAGAAGTCTAAGTGTATATTAATATATTTTGAAATTTACTAATTCGTTTATTATTTAATATGATATAATACTAGCACTGACCTTCTTACTATTATGTTAAATTTCTCATTCAACCTATAATTCCACAAAACACTTTGACATTTCTCCTCCATTTTGTTTTGATCAACGAGTGATCAGGTTGGACAACATTAAGCTCATTTCAAATGCGAGTTTTGCGGCGGCAAAATTTGAAATTCGAAATTATTATCAGTTTCAGCAAAAATCATAAAATCTGAACATACAAAAGTTTTTGAGATGGAACAAATTAATAAATATCTTTTCATTAAAAAACTATATAAAATATGTATGAACTATATAAATATGAGTTAATACAATTTAATTATTAAATTAAATTTATATACAGTAGAAGTTCCTTATTCGCGGCCAAAAAAATTGCGGCCCAATTCCTATATTCGCGGGTAAAAATTTCGTTATTCGCGGATTCCAATATGTATCGAATACGTAACATTTAATTTGAACAATTTTAGTGAAGAATTAAAAATGAACTGTTCAATTTCTGTATGGACATTGATCAATCCGTATATAGAAATTTTTATTTTTAAGAAGCAAATTATGCTGTGACTGTTGAGTGTCGGTTTGAATTAAAGAATCAGTTAAAAACTGACAATATTACAAATTTCTTCGGACCATTGCCTTATCCTCAACATATCAAAACAAAATGTACAAAAACAATAATTAAAAATGATATATTGCTATCCCTACAATCTATATATATATATACAAGAACATCGAGTTAGTTACTTATAACTCAAGAACGGCTGAACCGATTTAGCTGAAATTTGGCAGGGAGGTAGTTTAGAGCCACGAGAAGGACATAGAATACTTTTTATCCCGCTCGACAGCATATAATGACGTATGGATGACAATTTGATATTTGTAAAAAATCAATAATAAAACTATTTCTATTAAATAATTAATTAACAAATATAATGTAATGACAGTGCCATTTCCCATTCATATAAACAGTGAAGTAAACCATAAAACTAGTATCCTCCGTAAATAAATAGGTTTTACTGTATATTCAGGTTATCCATTGTCGATTGATTAAACATAAAATTAACAAATTGGATTTTCTGGTGAAGATCATAAACTTCTTTCTTGTAGAATTTTACAAAAATAGTAGGGTTTTGAATAAAACAAAAATAAATAGCATTTGTACTATGTATTTATATTAATAAACAATTACATACAAGGCACTGGTGAGGAGTAACAAGCAGAGTTGTAACTGAAATATATATTAAATAAATTTAAATTATTTGACCTCGCTTACTCTGGGCATTTAGCCACCTACAACATTTTTATTTATTTACATTCTAATTTTTATCATACCAGGCAACTCTGCCTGACTGAGATATGAAAATAATGTATATATATATAAAAAAAAAAATATCATTTTCAATCTATATATGTATCCTATTCTATATTCTTCTTATTTTTTCTTCTTTCTTATTTTCTTCAATTCTTGCTCTTTTTCAAATTTCTAATTCTATTTAACTTCTAGCTTCATTCCATTTTTTTCTTCATTCTTCTTTTAATTTCAGCTCAGTTCCAACATTTCTCTTCTTACTCCTAATACAATTCAGCTGTTCGAACTCTGTTATTCCTATTTTTCTCAAGTTTTATTCAAATTCCATATACATATTTTTTCCTATAGCCTAAGTCAATGACAGGATTTGATCCGAAGATCCCTGCCGTGTGCATCGACATGCTACCAAGTGAGCTATGCTTGCCACTGGTGAATTAATATGCTGTATGAATATAAATTGAGATGAAGTTGAGTGATTGATAAAGATTATAAGGTGGGACAATTTCTAGACTTATTCAACTAATTTATTGACTGTTTTTTTGCAGTTTGTTCTCTAGTATGCCCTCTTTCATGTTGTGTTAATATAGGTTTTGTTTTGAATGTTTTATTGCATGTCTCACATTCATAAGGTCGTTCTTCAGTATGCACTAATGAATGCTTTCTTAAATTACTTGACTGTGTAAATCTTTTATTGCATATTTTGCACACATAAGCACGTTATCCAGAATGGATCATTTCATGTTGTTTCAACATTTTTTTTATTCTGAATGTTTTATTACATATTTCACATGCAAAAGGACGTTCACCATTATGCTGTGATAAATGCTGTCTTAAACTACTTGAATGTGAAAACGTTTTATTGCATATACTACACTCATAAGGCCGTTCTCCAGTATGTACAATTTTATGTTGCCTTAATACAGGTTTAGTTTTGAATGTTTTATTACATATTTCACATGCATAAGGTCGTTCTTCACTATGCACTGATAAATGCTGTGTTAAACTACCAAAATGTGAAAATGTTTTATTGCATATTTTGCATTCATGAGAGCGCTCTCCAGAATGGAGCACTTTATGTTGTTTTAACATTTTTTTCAATTTGAATGTTTTATTACATATTTCACATGCGTAAGGACGTTCTTCACTATGCACTGATAAATGCTGTGTTAAACTACCAGATTGTAAAAATGTTTTATTGCATATATTACACTCATAAGGCCGTTCTCCAGTATGTACTATTTTATGTTGAGTTAATGTTTGTTTTGTTTTGAATTTTTTATTGCAAATTTCACAATCATAAGCACGTTCTTCAGTATGCACTGATAAATGCTGTCTTAAATTGCTTGACTGTGAAAATCTTTTATTGCATATTTTGCACTCATAAGGCCGTTCTCCAGTATGGGCCACTTTATGTTTATTTAAATTTTTTTTCCATCTGAATTTTTCATTACATATTTCGCAAATATGAGGACCTTCACCAGTATGGATCGTTTGATGTCGGATTAAACTTTGTTTTGCTGTAAATGTTTTATTACATAATTCACATTTATAGGGTTTCAAGTTATCAGTTGTTTCACTTTTTCCTGAAACTTTTTCAAATGATTTGTTCATACTATCCACTAAATTACAAGAACTTTCATCTAAAACAGTTTTGTTTATACTAGTCAAATCATGTTGGTCATCAATCGTCTCTTGTTTTATTTCCTCGTCAATTGTAACCTCAGATTTTAGAAATTGCTGCAGACATATATCATCATCCATATACAAATCTGCTGTATTTTCACAATCATCAAATTCCTGTTTCACTTGAGGATAATCATCGATCGGTTCGGTTTTTATTGTTTTGGTAAAATCAATTTCATCAGACATTTTTGAGGTTAGTTTAGTTACAATAGACTAACTTTTGATGAATTCTTAAAAATTGAAAAGTCTAAGTGTATAGTAATATATGTGTTACAATATTTACTAATTCGTTTATTGTTTAATATGATATAACGCAAACACTGACCTTTTTACTAAATTTATCTTCGAATTTAACTTTAATAAATCCATAAACCACTTTGACATTACTCCTCCTCCATTTTGCTTTTATAAACAAAAGATCAAGCTGAAGTTAAACACAAATTAGCTGTGAGATTTTCGGCGGCAAAATTTGAAATCCTAAATTATCATTAGTTTCAACAAAAGATATAAAATCTGAATATACAAGAGTTTTTGAGGGGAGGACAAATATATATATATATATTTATTTATTCATTTATAAATATGTATAAATACAAATAAACATAACATCAATTAAAAAAATAATTTGGCACAAATTCATCAAGACATAAAACCTGCAAAAAACTTTCTAAAAGAGAATAGCCAATTAATTTTATGTGAAGGAAGGGGCAATTTGTAATTTCAAGGGGGGCAATTTGAAAATGTTGTTGATTTTAATGTAATGTATCGGTAAAACATTTAACAAAAAAAATGCTTTTTAGATTTAGAATAATAAGGTGTCCCGGTGTGGCCGCGACGGTCTTAGTTTTCAACCTTGCTTTCCTGGTGCCGGAGTTATGTTTTTTCTGCCGACTTTTGACTTTATTGACTTTTTCTCATAGCTATAATAAAATTACAACTACCCATTATAATCTGAAAATGATATATGCAATAAACTTTATATAAATCTAACAACAACATTATGAAAGAGAATATTGCGGGATGCATCAATTCTTTGAGATCCCAGTAGCCCTTCACTAATTATTTTAAACTTCTATATTCCAATTTACGAAAATTACCAAAAAAATAGGTAAATCAAATTTCTGACTGCTTGGCATAAATGCTTTAAAGTCAGTGGCAAGACTCGCACAAGAAAAGTGATATTTCATAATAAAGTTAATTATTGCGAAGCTTTATGAGAACAGAGTTTTATACAAGGCTTTGAAAGCAGAAAAATGTCAGTAACTATGGCCAAAGATGAAATTAAGTTAATATAAACAAATTTTTATTGTATCCTTAAATAGTACAAGGTTGATACTAAGTGCGGCTTTTACTCTTATTGTTAGATTGCTTCAAATGATCTTTTATTAGATTGAAAAGATTTATAAGTACAATGAGAAATTTATAATAAATTTGTTTAATATTATGGAGGCATCATAATTTAGCAGTCCTGGCAACGCTATCTTATGCTTGTTTATTAGTAGTGAAACTGTGAAAATGTCTATCTATTTACCTCAGACGTATTTTACATACAAACACGTCAAGGAATAAATTATGATAAGGGAATTCTAGATGGTGCAGTTATCATAACATTCTTCCTTGCTTGTTTATATGTAAAATACGCCTGATCGCACAGCAAATAGATAGACATTTTCACATATAATACATATATTATTTATAAGGCATTTCAACATTATATTATATCAATGATCACTAGATCAATTCGTTCTACTCTAAAATACAACTGAAATGAGTATTAAAACTGACAAATTTACCATTTTGCATTTTCTTGCGCAATTTTGAAACCATTCGATTAATCTAAACTATGTTTCAATTTTTAAACTTTAATTCATTCTTATAATTAAACTACTTATCACAGGCCTCTAATATTCTACTATACACACACACATACTTTTTCCAAACTTGGTCTCAAACGATTCAGAATGACTTAAAAATCGTCAAATCACAAAAGGAGAAATTCAGATTTCTGGCAAAACCATAAAGTTCTCAATCAGGAAGTTGAAAAAATCAAGTAAGGAAAAAATCTTATAACTAAGATATTATTTTATATTACTAATGTATCTATTTCAAGATTCCTCTTGACAAAGTTATAAAAAATGAACAGAGCTTTAATATTTCTTCAAAAAGGCTTATAAATTTGATAATTTTTATTTAAACATATGATACATCAATAAAATTTTCAATGTGACTCCCAAGAATAATAAGTTTGATTAGAAAATGAATTACTCTATTTCATAGAAAATGATCCGCGAATTTATAAAACCAGATCAGAATCAATCCTTAAAATAAACTGGCCTTCTTGTCTATAAAAATAATTTCTAAAAATATATATTAACCGCGAATAATAAAGCTATTATTTCAATAAACTTACGTTTCTTATACGGCACAGATTTTTCATTTGTTTAATTATTTTCATTAAAATTATTTACTGAAGACGGGATAAATTATTCTACCGATCCACATATTTTTTAATCAAATCAAGATTTCTACTAGGACGTAACCTTAAGATTTAATTACGTATGTGGCGTACGCCCTCGCACGTGGCACGACGACCAATCACAATCGACCCGTATAGAAATGATATCATCGAGAGCGAATGACGAATCATTCACACTCGACTCGGCCGTAACGCTCTTCCGTTGCATCTGAACAGATTTACACTCTAGTCGCGCCTAAAGGAGTTTTACTAAGAATATTGAAGAATTGAAGAACAAAAATAGTAATGTTTTGAATAAAACAAAAATAAACGGCATTTGTACTGTGTATTTAAATTGATAAACAATTACATAAAAGGCACTGGTTAGGAGTAACAACCATAGTTGTAACTGAAATATATATTAAATAAATTGCATTTAATATCCCATGTATCAATATAAGTTCAGTGATTGATGAGGATTATAAGGCCAGAGAGTTTCTAGGCTAATTTATCAGTTTTGTTGACAGTTTTTGTACCGTTTGTTCTCAAGTATGTCCTCTTTCATGTCGCATTAATATATCTTTTGTTTTGTATCTTTTATTGCATATATCACATGGATAAGGTCGATCTTCAGTATGCACTGATGAATGCCGTTTTAAACAACCTAGCATTGAAAATCTTTTATTGCATATTTTGCACTCATACGGCCGTTCTCCAGTATGTACTATTTTATGTTGAGTTAATGTTTCTTTTGTTTTGAATTTTTTATTGCATGTCTCACATGCGTAAGGTCGTTCTTCACTATGCACTGATAAATGCGTTCTTAAATTACATAAATGTGAAAACGTTTTATTGCATATTTCACACACATGAGGACTTTCTCCAGTATGAACTGATAAATGATGTCTTAAATTACTTGACTGATAAAATATTTTATTGCATATTTTGCACTCATAAGTGCGTTCTCCAGTATGGGTGTTTATGTGTCTATCTAAGACTTGCTTTGTTTTGAAGCTTTTATTGCATATTTCACAACTATAAGCGCGTTCTTCAGTATGCACTGATAAATGTGATTTTAACCTACTTAAATGAAAAAATGTCTCATTGCATATTTTGCAGGCATGAGAGCCTTTTCCAGTATGGATCATTCCATGTCGATTTAACAATCGTTTTGTTCTGAATGTTTTATTGCATGTCTCACATTCATAAGGTCGTTCTCCAGTATGCAATAATAAATGCTCTCTTAAATCAAATGAGTGTGTATATCTTTTATTGCACATTTTGCACTCATAAGGACGTTCTCTAGTATGGACCATTTTATGTTGATTTAGGCCATGTTTCATTCTGAATGTTTTATTACATATTTCACATGCGTAAGGACGTTCTCCGGTATGCACTGATAAATGTAATCTTAAATGACTTGATCGTAAAAATTTTTCTTTACAAATTTTGCACTCATAAGAACGCTCTCCAGTATGGACCGTTTTATGTTGTTTTAACAAATTTTTTATTCTGAATGTTTTATTACATATTTCACATACATAAGGACGTTCTCCAGTATGAATTGTTAAATGACATTTCAAACCACCTATCTGTGAAAATCTTTTATAGCATATTTTGCACTCATAAGAAGGTTCCACAGTATGGATCTTTTCATGTCGGTCTAAGTTATGTTTTGATATTAATGTTTTACTGCATGATTTACATTTATACGGTTTCAAGTTATTAGTTGTTTTAGTTTTTGCTGAAACTTCTTCAAATGATTTGTTTGTGCTATCCACTAAATTACTTGAATTACTGACCTCTTCATCCCTTATATAAGAATTTTCATCTAAAACTGTTTTGTTTGTACTAGCCACGTCATCTTGGTCATCAATCGTCTCTTGTTTTATTTCCTCGTCAATTGTAACCTCAGATTTTAGAAATTGCTGCCGACATATATCATCATCCATATACAAATCTGATGTATTTTCACAATCATCGAATTCCTGTTTCACCTGAGGATAATCATCGAACGGTTCGGTTTTAATTGTTTTGTTAGAATCTGTTTCTTCAGACATTTTTGAGGCTAGTTTGGTTACAGTAGAGAAGTCTAAGTGTATAATAATATGTTTCGAAATTTACTAATTCGTTTACTATTTAATATGATATAATACTAGTACTGACCTTGCTGACCTTCTTACTATTATTTTAAATTTCTCATTCAACCTATAATTCCATAAAACACTTTGACATTTCTCCTCCATTTTGTTTTGATCAACGAGTGATCAGGTTGGACAACATTAAGCTCATTTCAAATGCGAGTTTTTCGGTGGCAAAATTTGAAATCCAAAATTATTATTAGTTTTAACAGAAAAACATAAAATCTGAACATACAAAAGTTTTTGAGAGAAAACGAATAATATATATATATATATATATATATATCTTTTCATTAAAACCATATAAAATATGTATGAACTTGCGGGAATCAAAGAGTTCATGTGAATAATAATACAACCGTTTATGCAGAAGGATAAAAACAGACTGACTGATTATATATTCTTTAACTAAACACATGCATTACAAATATTATTAACAATCACTTGTTTGACACAAAACAAAAGAGAAACATATATACATAAACAGAGTAGGCATAGAGTGTTTAGTATCATAAACATTGAAGTGGACTATAAAACTCGGTACGGTTGATATTTGAGTTTTTAGGTGAAGTGAAGTTTAATTAATTACAGCACGACCAAGACGAACGACAAAGCCATTAATAAACTTAATTTATAGTTCTTTTATTTTTTTATTATAATAAATTTTAAGGAAATTTTGATCAATAGTATTGATCAATGTTGATTCATCAGATTCGAATTTCAATCCATTTTCAAATAAAAAGAACCACTGCAAAACGGCAAAATATTTTTGATGACAAAGCAATGTTGGCCGGGTCAGCTAGTTCGAATGTATCCCCCATAAATAAATAGATTTTACTGTATATTTAGGTTATCCATTGTCATTGAGTAAACATATTAACAAATTGGATTTTCTGGTGAAAATCATAAACTTCTTTCTTGTAGAATTTTTCAAAAATAGTAAGGCTTTGAATAAAACAAAAATAAATAGGTTTTGTATACTATGTATTGATATTATTAAACAATTACATACAAGGCACTGGTGAGGAGTAACAAGCAGAGTTGTAACTGAAATTTACATTAAACAAAGTGCAATTAACATTGACTGTTTAAATTACAGTTTGTTCTCTAGTATGTCCTCTTTCATGTTGCATTAATACAGGTTTTGTTTTGAATGTTTTATTGCATGTCTTGCATTCATAAGATCGTTTTTCAGTATGCACTGATGAATGCCTTCTTAAATAACTTGACTGTGAAAATCTTTTATTGCATATTTCGCACTCATGAGGCCGTTTTCCAGTATGGATCATTTCATGTTGTTTTAGGCTATTTTTTGCTATGAATGTTTTATTACATATTTCACATGCGTACGGTCGCTCTTCAGTATGCACTGATAAATGCTGTCTTAAATTACCTGAATGTGAAAACGTTTTATTGCATATATTACACTCATGAGGCCGTTCTCCAGTATGGATCTTTTCATGTTGTTTTAAGTATTCTTTCAATCTGAATTTTTCATTACATATTTCACAAATATAAGGACGTTCTCCTGTATGAACTGATAAATGCTTTCTTAAATAACTTGACTGTGAAAATCTTTTATTGCATATATTACACTCATGACAGCGTTCTCCAGTATGTACTATTTTATGTTGAGTTAATGTTTCTTTTGTTTTGAATTTTTTATTGCATGTCTCACATTCATAAGGTCGTTCTTCAGTATGCACTAATGAATGCTTTCTTAAATTACTTATCAGTGCAAATCTTTTATTGCATATTTCGCACTCATGAGGCCGTTCTCCAGTATGGATCATTTCATGTTGTTTTAAGCTATGTTTTGCTGTGAATGTTTTATTGCATATTTCGCACACATAAGGACGTTCTCCAGCATGAACTGATAAATGCTGTCTTAAATTACTTGACTGTGAAAATCTTTTATTGCAAATTTTGCACTCATGAGGCCGTTCTCCATTATGGATCTTTTCATGTCGGACTAAGCTTCGTTTTGCTGTAAATGTTATACTGCATAATTCACATTTATAGGGTTTCAAGTTATCAGTTGTTTCACCTTTTCTTGAAACTTCTTCAAATGATTTGTTCATGCTATCCACTAAATTACTTGATGTATTGATCTCTTGGTTACATATATAAGAATTTTCATCTAAAACTGTTTTGTTTGTACTAGTCAAGTCATCTTGCTCATAAATCGTCTCTTGTTTTATTTCCTCGTCAATTGTAACCTCGGATTTAAAAAATTGCTGCAGACATATATCATCATCCATATACAAATCTAATGTATTTTCACAATCATCAAATTCCTGTTTCACTTGAGGATAATCATCGAACGGTTCGGTTTTAATTGTTTTGGTAAAATCAATTTCATCAGACATTTTTGAGGTTAGTTTATTTACAATATACTAACTTTTGATGAATTCTTAAAAATTGAGAAGTCTAAGTGTATAGTAATATATCTGTTACAATATTTACTAATTCGTTTATTGTTTAATAGGATATAATGCAAACACTGACCTTTTTACTAAATTTATCTTCGAATTTAACTTTAATAATTCCATAAACCACTTTGACATTTCTCCTCCATTTTATTTTATAAACAACAGATCAAGCTGAAGTTAATCACAAATCAGCTGTGAGATTTTCGGCGGCAAAATTTGAAATCCTAAATTATCATTAGTTTCAACAAAGATATAAAATCTGAATATACAAGAGTTTTTGAGGGGAGGACAAATATATATATATATATATATATATATATATATATATACTAGTATACCCAGCCTCACGTTGCGACGGCCCTTATTAAAATCCACCTGATTGAAATTTGAATCCGTTTGACAACCAACATTTCAAACCTTTTGTTATAAAAAATTCATATCAATCCAAAAATAAATAAAATCCGGATTGAAATTTGAATATGATGGATCAATACTATTGGTTAAAATGTTTTTTAAAACTTAAGTAATAAATAAAATAAAATAATTAAAGATTTGAATAAATGAGATTACAAAATTTATAATGAATAACCAAGTGACTTTTATAAATTTATTATAGCCTGTTTGGTATTACGTCCTATTTACCTTCCTAAAATTTTAACATGTTCTATGATTAGCGTATTTAGGAATGGTTTCATTGGTCACATACTATTGGGAAATTGCTATGAACCCTTAATATTTTCTTTGAAATTTTTCCATAAATTTATGATTAGACACTCACCGATTTCAATGATTTCTTTTTTAAATTTGTGATTACTTACGAATCACTTATAATATAAAAATAATTTGGCATATATTCATCAGCAAGACATAAAAGCTGCAAAAAACTTTTTAAAAGAGAATAGCCAATTAATTTTATGCAAAGGAAATATTTCAGTAATTCTGTTAAGAGAAGCAATAAACATACTAGAAGATCAAACAATGTATGAGGAGCTACCGAATGATCCTAACAATTACCATCATAAACAAGCTTTTAAATACATCAATCTTTAGGGAAAAAAATGACACATCAACAATTCTTTTGCTTTAAAGTTAAAAGGAACCCTCTAGTTCCTAAATTATACAGTCTTCTCAAAATACATAAACTCAATTGCCCTTTCAGACCGATAGTTTCTTACATTGATTCGCCTTACTATAGTAAGTAATTAAGTAAGTAATTATATATAATTTATCTAAATTTTTTTCCGAAATTTTAAACAATGTTACTATTAATTCACCCAGTAGTAGGTTGTTTAAAGGATTTCAAGAATCGTTGTTATTATCGAAAGTAGATGGTTGCAAATTGTAGAATACTCTTCACTATCTCTCGAAACATTTATTTTTGGAATAGATTTACTACTGAAGACCTAATATTTCCAATTCAATAATAAACTAGTGTTGTATGGCATCGTGCCTTAAGGCAAATTGCTGTAACTTCCCCCGTACCGTAATGAAATATTCGAGTTAAACGTTTTCAAATATACTATTACAAATACTCTGTAACTTTCATTATTTTTGCTATCTTATTGTTATATCTGAGCAAAATTAAATGTAAATCATAAATCAATTTATCTCCAGATCGAACATTAACAATCCTCATGTCATTTCGAATTCAATTTAAAAAAAAAAATAGTTGCCTAATTTACACAAAATTGAAAAAGTGATCCCGTATAGTCACAGTCTAAACGCATTTGCAAACAATTCTGTGCGACATTTTCACTTATACTGTGCTTGGCTTTGCGGCATTTTCACATTTTTCAATACTTTTTAAAAAATTGGAAAAGTGCTCCGGTATATAAACAGTCTAAACGCACTTGGGTAAACATTTGTACCAGAGTATCGCTTAGACTGTGCTTAGCCCGGGTAAATTTTTGAATTTTTAATCCAAAATTACAAAAATATTTTTTGAAAAAAAAATTAGAAACAAAAATTTTTTTTCCAAAAGCAATTATTTTGTTGAAACAAGCAGAAAGTTCTTTGAATCATTTAAATCGGACGCTTAGTTCTCTCAAAAACTGCCATTTTTTTAACATTTAGCTCTGTATCTCCGAAACCGCTGGGCATACCTTTGCCAAAAACTAATCACCACTTCTCCCCGTCATTACGAAACAAATGTTTTCATTCAAATCCGATACTCCGTTCTCTCAAAAAGTCGATTTCTATTTCCTGCACTCTTTGCTCCGTATCTCCGTAACAGCTGGACCTGCTTTTGCCAAAAACTAATTAGCACATCTCCCTATTAATAGGAATCGAATGTTTTTTAAATCATTCAAATCGGTTGATCCGTGCGCCCGAAAACGTGGACGAAAAAATGCGGACATACAAAACAAACACACACACACATATTCATTTAGTTTCTGAAGTATGCCAGTAAAATGTTCAGAAACCTTCAAAACGTAGAGAAATGGAAAAATTTTCATTTTTAAATTTTCATAGTTAAAAATACATTACATCAATAAAATTTTCAATGTGACTCCCAGGAATAATAAGTTTGATTAGAAAATGAATTACTCTATTTCATAGAAAATGATCCGCGAATTTATAAAACCAGATCAGAATCAATCCTTAAAATGAATAATCTTGACATTTTATCTGGTTAAAAATTTTGGCACTATGTTCTTGCCCATAGAAATAATTTCTAAAATATATAGTAACCACGTATGTGTATATATGTGTGTATAATATAGTAATAAGTAAAAATATATAAATGTCTTAAAATGTAAGTCTGTTACATAAAATTTAGATTTTATTTTTGTTATAATTGCTGTGATCTCTCATGCCAGTACAATTGTCTGACTGAGATATAGTATGTACGAATTATATCAAATAAATAAATAAATAAATAAAAAATCTAAAAAAAAACACACAAATAATACAAATTACTTCAATAAACTTACGTTTCTTACACGGCACGGATTTTTCATTTGTTTTATTATTTTCATACAATTAAAGCAATCATACTCACGCGACACGACGACCAATCGCAATCGACCCGTATTGAAATGATATCATCGAGAGGGAATGATGAATCAGATTTACTCCCTAGTTTTGCCTAAAAAGTTTTATTTTAAAATATATTAAGGAACAAATTAAATATTGCAGCAGAACCCCTTTAAATCATTCTTATATTGTGCCTTGCAAAGTTAATAATAATAGATATTGTAGAATTTTACAAAAATAGTAGGGTTTTGAATAAAACAAAAATAAATAGAATTTGTACTATGTATTGATATTATTAAACAATTACATACAATACACTGATTATGAGTAACAAACAGAGTTGCTGCTGAAATATACATTAAATAAAGAGCAATTAATATGCTGTATCAATATAAGTCGAGTGATTGATAAGGATTATAAGGTAGGACAGTTTCTAGACTGATTCAACAGTTTTGTTGACTGTTTTTTTTTACAGTTTGTTCTCTAGTATGTCTTCTTTCATGTTGCCTTAATAAATGTTTAGTTTTGAATGTTTTACTACATATTTTGCATTCATGAGAGCGTTTTCCAGAATGGGTGTTTATGTGACTACCTAAGGTTAGCTTTGTTTTGAAGCTTTTATTGCATATTTCACAACTATAAGCGCGTTCTTCAGTATGCACTGATAAATGTGCTTTTAACTTACTTAAATAAAAAAATATCTTATTACATATTTCGCATACATAAGGACATTTTCCAGTATGAACTGATAAATGTGTTTTTAATTCACTTAACTGTAAAAATGTCTTTTTGCATATTTCGCACTTATGAGAACGTTCTCCAGTATGCACAATTTTATGTTGATTCAAGCCTTGTTTCATTCTGAATGTTTTATTACATATTTCACATGCGTAAGGACGTTCACCAGTATGAATTGATAAATGCCGTCTTAAATTACTTATCTGTGAAAATGTTTTATAGCAAATTTTGCACTCATAAGAAAGTTCCATATTATGGATCTTTTCATGTCGGTCTAAGCTACATTTTGCTACAAATGTTTTACTACATGATTTACATTTATATTTTAACTTACTAGTTGTCTCACGCTTTCCTGAAACTTCTTCAAATGTTTTGTTTGTACTATCGACTATCGTACTTGATTCACTGATCTCTTCGTTAATTGGGGAAGAATTTTCATCTAATACAGTTTTGTTTGTACTAGTCAAATCATCTTGGTCATCAATCGTCTCTTGTTTTATTTCCTCGTCAATTGTAACCTCAGATTTTTCAAATTGCTGCAGACATATATCATCATCCATATACAAATCTGATGTATTTTCATAATCATCGAATTCCTGTTTCACTTGAGGATAATCATCGATCGGTTCAATTTTAATTGTTTTGTTAAAATCTGTTTCTTCAGACATGTTTGAAGTTTGTAGGTTATAATAAACAAACTGGTGATGAGCTCTTAAAAATTCAGAAGTCTAAGTGTATAATAATAAATATGTTTAAATATTTACTAATTCGTTAATTATTTAATATGATATAACACTAACACTAACGTTTTTACTAAATTTATCTTCTAATTTAACTTTAACAGTTCCATAAACCACTTTGATATTTCTCCTCCATTTTGTTTTATAAACAACAGATCAAGTTGAAGTTAAACACAAATCAGCTGCGTGTTTTTCGGCGGCTAATTTGAAATCGCAATATAATTGAAAAGTGAATGTTCATATTTTTCAGTTTCAGATTATGCTGAGACTTGCAACGACAAACATATTATAATTTTTACGATCGTAAAACTACTTACGATCTACTCGAGTAGACAAATATCAAAAACTAACTAAAATAAAATCTGCTCGAGATGAATGATTTTATAAGTTTTTGTAAACATTGTATCAATGGTAATTCAAGTTAGATTCACAAATTTCTTAAAAAATCTAAAACATGTTCGGACAATGTTTATATAATACACGGTATTTTTGAACAATAAGCAATAATTTCACACAATCTGCTTTAAAAAAATATAAGCATTTTCAGACAATTTACAGGATTTTCAGACAATCTGCAACATTTCCAGACATTTTGCAACATATTTAGATTACTTATGACATTTTCAGACAAGTTGTAGAATTTTCATGCAATCTATAATTTTTTTCAGACAATCTACAATTTTTTTCAAACATTTTACAACATATATAAGACAATATACAATTTTCTTCGAACAATTTGCAATTTTTGTCAGACAATTTTCTTCAGATAATCTACAACATTTTCAGACAATTTACAATTTTTTTCAGACAATTTTTAAATATTCAAATATTTTCAATCTCAATTCTCAGACAATCTCAAATTTTCAAACAATCTACAATTTATTTCAGACAACTTGCAATATTTTTAGACAACTTAGAAGAGTTTGAAACAATTTACAATTATTTTCACACAATCTACATTATTTTCTCACTACATTTTCAGGCAATATACAAAATTTTCAGACAATTTATAATATTTTCAGATAATTTATAGCATTTTCAAATACTCAGAGACATGTTCAGACAATTGAGAATATTTTCAGACACTCTACAGCATTTTCAAACAATTCACAGCATTTTCAGGAATTTTTCAATATTTTCGGGCAATTTACAATCATTTTAATCAACTAACAAAATTTTTGGACAAGAAACAGTTGCATTTTCAAACCAGCGAAATTTTTGGACAATGATAAACAGCATTTTCAGACAACTTGCAACATTTGTAGACAATTTGAAGAATTTTCAGACAATTAACAACATTATCAGACAATTTACAGCATTTTCATATATATTTTACAGTATTTTCAGACAATTTACGGAATATTCAAGCAACCTGTAACAATTTCAAACAATCTATAATATTTTTAGACTATCTGCAAAATTTTCAGACAATTTACAGCAGTTTTAGACAACTTACAATATTTTCAGACAATTTACAATTTTCTTCAGACAATCTACAAAATTTACAGACAATATACAAAATTTTAGTTTCACCTAAAAAGTTTTAATTTAAAATATATTAAGAAACGAATTAATTATTGCAGTAGAGCCCCTTTAAATCATGCTTATATTTTGTGAAGTTAATAATAATATAATGATATTGTAGGATTTTACAAAAATACTAGGGCTTTGAATAAAACAAAAATAAATAGCATTTGTAATATGTTTTGATATTATTAAACAATTACATACAATACACTGATTATGAGTAATAAACAAAGTTGTGACTTAAATATACATTAAATAAAGTGCAATTAATATCCAGTGCATAAATATAAGTTGAGTGAATCATAACGATTATAAGGTAGGACAGTTTCTAGACTGATTCAACAGTTTTGTTGACTGTTCTTTTTTTACAGTTTGTTCTCTAATATGTCTTCGTTCATGTTGCCTTAATAAAGGTTTTGTTCTGAATGTTTTATTGCATGTCTCACATTCATAAGGGCGTTCTCCAGTATGAACTGATAAATGTGCTTTTAAATAACTTAACCGTGAAAAAGTTTTATTACATATTTTGCACTCATGAGGCCGTTCTCCAGTATGAACTGATAAATGTCTTTTTAAATGACTTAACCGTAAAAATGTTTTACTACATATTTTGCACTCATAAGAGCGTACTCCAAAATGGACCACTTTATGTTGTTTTAACATATTTCTTATTCTGAATGTTTTATTACATATTTCGCACACATAAGGACGTTCTCTAGTATGAACTGATAAATGCTTTCTTAAACTATCAGACTGTAAAAATGTTTTTTTGCATATTTTGCACTCATAAGAGCGTTCTCCAGAATGGACGTCTTTATGTTGTTTTAAATTTGTTTTCCTTTTGAATGTTTTATTACATATTTCACATGTGTAAGGTCGTTCTTCAGTATGCACTGATAAATGTTTTCTTAAATTACTTGACCATAAAAATCTTTTATTGCATATTTTGCACTCATAAGGCCGTTCTCCAGTGTGAATCATTACATGTTGTTGTAAGCTATGTTTAGCTGTGAATGTTTTATTGCATGATTCACATTTATACTGTTTCAAGTTATTAGTTGTTTTAGTTTTTGCTGAAACTTCTTCAAATGATTTGTTTGTGCTATCCACTAAATTACTTGAATTACTGACTTCTTCATCACATATATAAGAATTTTTATCTAAAACTGTTTTGTTTGTACTAGCCACGTCATCTTGGTCATCAATCGTTTCTTGTTTTATTTCCTCGTCAATTGTAACCTCAGATTTTAGAAATTGCTGCAGACATATATCATTATCCATATATAAATCTGATGTATTGTCATAATTATCAAATTCCTGTTTCACTTGAGGATAATCATCGAACGGTTCAATTTTAATTGCTTTGCTAAAATCTGTTTCTTCAGACATGTTTGAAAATTGAGAAGTCTAAGGGTATAATAATAAATATGTATCGATATTTACTAATTCGTTTATTGTTTAATATGATTTAACACTAACACTGACCTTTTTACTAAACTTATCTTGGAATTTAACTTTAATAAATCCATAAACCACTTTGACATTTTTCCTCCATTTTGTTTTATAAACAACAGATCAAGATGAAGTTAAACACAAATCATCTACGAGTTTTTTGGAGGTTAAATTTGAAATCTGAATTTAAATTAGTTTTAACGAAAAAAATTTTAAATCTAAAGATTCAAAAGTTTTTGAGTGAAAACTAAGTACAATACAAAACTAAAGATGCAATTTTTTTTACACAGTTCTCATAATCTCACTTTATTCGCAACATAATGCAAAAATGAATATTAAGATTTTGCTTTGTAATTAAAAAATTGAAAAAATAATGAAAAAACTGCATAACAATATATCAAAAACTTGGAAACCTGAATGAGTTAATTCAATTTAAATGATTTCAGTTTCATAATAATACATATTATAACTTTTCATGGTTTCTTATCAAAGTTTTTCGGGCCAGCTAGTATATATATATATATATATATATATATATATATATATATATAAACATACGACTTGTTTTCTGCTTATTTTTCATATCAATCTATACATTGTTCCGTTTTACATTTTTGACACGCTGTCCGAGTATTTGAAACGTCTAATTCTAATCCTATTAATAAAATCAGCAAAACATTTATTATAAAGACTAGTGAATATATTTCGTATTAACAACAAAGAAAATACATTTTTAATTATATACATATAGATTAGAATTAATTATTATAAATATGATATTTATATTTATATATTATAATACAATTTTACAAAGCGAAAACACACAATGACTATTTAACGATTTTAAAACATATAAAATAAAATATACAAACAGATTTCTTAAACAACTTATTGATAAAAATTATTATTTATATTTATATTTAACAGGATATCACAAATATATATTCTAAGAGAGACAACATTGCATATTATACAAATGCATTTGATAAATTGATTTACTTCTAAATATTCGATTGGCACTTTTGAAATACACATAATAGGGTGGTCCTAATTTTCGAATTTCTTTGCTTACAAGGGCTCAAACGCTTCCAAATTGATAAAAGAAAATTCTCCGAAAGTTTGAAGTCTTAATATTAATATTTATAAATGTGGTCCGCAATTCAATTAAAAGTTTAATATATTCATTATTAACATATGTCATTAAGTAAATACTCGCGCCATCTGTGATAGCGGACTTGTAATTTTGATGGTTAATGTTAAGAGCTAAAACATTTGAGGATTTTTTTATTGATTTGGAAGATTTTGAGCCCTTGGGAGCAAAGAAATTCGAAAATATCCATATTTAAGGACCACCCTAATTTAATATATATATATATATATATATATATATATATATATATATATATATATATATTTAATTTGAAACCATCAATGTATTTTTTTAAATATTCATTATCAATAAAAAGTATTTACCTCTATACTAGTAATAATAACAAGTTTCTTATATAATATTAAGTAACAATAACATGTATATAAATATTTATTAAATTCATACCGAAAGATTTTATTATTTCAATTCTTATTATTTTCATTAAATTGTGGACAATGAGAAAAAAATTCTGTTATCGATATAATAATAATCTATCCTCTATATATATATATATATATGTATATATATATATATATATATATATATATATAACTTACTTCACTGAACCTTTCCATACCAGTTTCCTTTTCCTCAGACATCCAACAGTTTTTGTATTCCATCTTCGATCACAGCTTTTTGCTCTTGGTATCTAAAGATTAAGTTTTTTGGATTATATAAACATATATAATTCATTATATATATATATATATATATATATATATATATATATATTACCAATTAATCATTATTAATTGTGCTTAAAGTTATTCTTGTAATCATGCAAAATAGCAGACGAGTGTTTGTAATTTGTATCGATGTTAAAAAATTTAATTACTCGCTAAAGAAGTAAAACTTCCTAATGGAGATGGGATAGAAATTGATTTTTATTAACCTCGTATTGTTTCTTTCTTAATTATGTTTACCGTTTTTTTAGTTATCTTTTTCGTGTATAAAAACATCCAAAACTAACCAAAATAAAATATGCTTGAGATTTTAAAAGTTTTTGCGAAAATTGCATCAACGATAATTCAGATAATCTGAAAAATGTTCAGACAACTTTCATATAATTTACAGTTTTTTTTATACAATATGCAACAATTTCAGACAATCACAAAATTTAAAGCATTTCAGACAATTTACATGATTTTCAGACAATCAAAAGTTTCAGACAATCTATAATTTTCTTCAGACAATCTACAATTTTCTTCAGATAATCTATAATTTTCGTGAGATAATCTACAACATTTTCAGTCACAACATTTACAATTTTCATCGATCAATCTACAAAATTTTCAGACAATTCACAGTATTTTTAAACAATTTGCAGAAAATCTCTATAATATATTCAAACAATTTATAGGATTTCAGACAATTTACAATTTTCTTTAGGCAACCTACAATATTTCAGATAATTTACTATACTTTCAGACAAACAACAATTTTCTTCAGAAAACTAAACATTTTCAGATAATTTACAACATTTTTAGACAATCTACAATCTGCAATATATTCAGATAATTTACAACATTCCTAGGCAATTTACAGTATTTTCAGACAATTTACAACATTTTCAGATAATTTGAAATATATTCAAATTTTTGAAGTATTTTCAGACATTCCGCTACATTTTCAGAAATTTTACAGCATTTTCAGACAATCTGCAGGATTTTCAGATAATATACAACATTTTCAGACAATTTACAGATAATTTGCAAAATATTCAAATACTTTGCAGAATTTTCAGACATTCCACGACATTTTCAGAAATTTTACAGCATTTTCAGACATCTGCAGTATTTTCAGATAATATACAACATTTTCAGACAATTTTCAGATAATTTGCAAAATATTCAAACAACTTGCAGTATTTTCAGACATTCCACGATGTTTTCAGAAATTTTACAGCATTTTCAGATAATCTGCTAGATTTTCAGACAATTTACAACATTATTAGATAACTTTACAACATTTTCAGATAATTTGCAAAATATTCAAACAACTTGCAGTATTTTCAGACATTCCGCGATACTTTCAGAAATTGTACAGCATTTTCAGACAATTTACAACATTTTCAGATAATTTGCAAAATATTCAAACAACTTCCAGTATTCTCAGACATTCCGCGATACTTTCAGAAATTGTACAGCATTTTCAGACAATTTACAACATTTTCAGATAATTTGCAAAATATTCAAACAACAATTACAATTTTTTTCATCTATAACATTTTCAGATAATCTACTTCAGAATCTTTTTCAGACAACTTAAGAAATTTTCAGATCACTTACATCAGTTTTAGACAATCTACAATTTCCTTCAGAAAACTTCAATATTTTCAGATAATTTGCAACATTTTCAGACAATCTACAATTTCCTTCAGACAACTTACAACAATTCTAAACAAATTACAACATATTCACACAATCTATAATTTTCTTAAGACAACTTACAACAATTACAGACAACTTACAACATTTTTAGACAATTTACAATATTTTCAGAAGACTTATAGCAGTTTTAAGGAAATCCACAGTTTTTTCAGACGATCTTCAACATTTTCAGACAATTTACAACAGCTTCAAACAATCTACATTTTTTTTTCAGATAATCTACAACATTTTTAGACAATTCATGGCATTTTCAGACTAAAATTTACAACATATTCAGATGACTTACAACATCATCAGACAATTGGGAAGTTTTTCAGACCAATTCAAAACATTTTCAGACACAGCATTTACAATTTTCTTAAGGCAACTTACAACAGTTTCAGACAATCTACAACATTTTTAGCAACCTACAAAACTCACAGACAATCTACAAAAACATATTTATAGATAATTTGCAACATTTTTAAACAACTTACAGACAATCTACAGTATTATCAGACAATTTACAACACCTTCGGGCCATGTACAATATTTTCAGATATTTCACAATAGGCAATTTAGGCAATTTACAATTTTTACAAACAATTTACCACATTTTCAGACAACTTCCACCATTTTCAAACAATTCACAAAATTAATATTATTTTAATACCAAATACCAAAAACAAATCCAAAAAGAATCCCCTGCAAGGATCACAGGGCTCTAATAATAATCAATGTTTTCACTAATTAATAAATAAAAACCAATTTCTAACCCTTTCTATTCTCATCCACATTAGGAAGTTTCACTTCATATATCATCAAGCAAATTTTTAACTTTACTCATGATAATATGATTCATTAATATATTAATACTATAGTACTATAGTACTTATTAATTTAAAACAAAAACAAAAAACAAAAACATTCCATTAGTGAGTTTATGCAAGCAAAAAGCAATCAAAAAAATCGAGAACAAACTTACAAATGGAAACGATGGAATAAAAACAACAGCTGGGTTGTCCAGAAAAAAAAAAACAAAATTCAGGTATAATTGAAAATTAGGCATAAAATAGTCATTGTTATGGCAAGGCTATCTTATGCTTGTTTCTTGGTAGAGAAAATCGTGAAAAACCTGTACATTTGCCATGCGATCAGGCGTATTTTACATATGAACGAAGCAAAGAAGAATGTTACGATAACAGAATCTTCGTCATTGCTTGTTTATATGTAAAATATGCCTGGTCGCACGGCAAACGGATAGACATTTTCACATACTCTCTACCAATAAAGGAGCACAAGACAGCGTTGCCATGACAACGAGACAGAAGTACCCCCGTAACGTACATTAGATTTTTATTACCCAATCCTTTATCTCATCGATCCATTAATTGTCAGATGATCAGCATAGCAACGACCGATATTACTGCCAACATTAAACTTAGCAAAACAAATAAATCTAAGCCAGAAAACTGCTGCAGACAAGCCAGTCCATAAGCACAAACTATCAACACATGTCTCGGGTCATGGAACCAAGGTGCTGATGAAGATGATGACAGGTTGTCATTGTCTTTGGGCCCACCTGAAGAACTCGAATCAGATTTCTTGAAACTCTTTGGCGTTGAATTCTTGGTGCATCCGACTGGCGATTTGCCAGGTGGTGTCGATGATTTGGATTTGGATCCGTCTTTACCGAAGATCATGGCCAGTTCTTCAGCAGAATTGTATTCGGATGTCTCTTCTTCATCGGTTTCTATTTGTAGATTGTTGGTTTTTGGTGGTATATTTGCGTAATCAGGAGTGTCGTCGTCGTCACTGGATTTCGGAGGTTCGACTTTAACATCGTCTTGGCAACTTTTTAAAATCTCACTTATACTCAAAATGTTATTCTGGATCGAGTTAGTGATCTCATTGATTTTAGTCTCGTTTGCGTTGATGTCTTCTAAACGTCTCTGCACGTCTGCACACTTTTCAGCACCTTCAGTCTTCATTAAAGACTTCTTACGTTTCATTTCACTGCCAATAGCTGCAGTGTACTTAGGACTTTCATCATTTTCTGTAACTATTTGACCTAACTCCAAAACAGTACTTGGAACGTTATCATAATCCTGTTGCAAATTCCCCAGTTGCATCTGACATTTATCTGATAAGTCTTTGAATTTTGATTCATCTTGTTTAGAAGTTTGATCCAACAAAGATGCAACACTGGTGTACACTAAATTTTCTGAGTTATCAACCACATCTACTTGTTGTTCTACATCAGAGTCTTCGGTTGTATGTCCACTATCTACAGAAGGTACTAGAGTGTAAGTCCTTGGCTCAGATTGATTGTCAATAGATGTTCTTAAATTATTTTCGCACTTTTGTGCTTGCTCTGATACAAGTTCTAATTCCCGTAAAATTTCACTCACCGTAGGAGACTTTTGCATTTTGTTGGTTTCAGGCACAGAGTCTTTTCTAAGTTCTTTCAGTTCCTGGTCAATTTTAGCAGTAGCTTCCTTAGCTTTTTGTGCCAAAGTTGTTAAATATTCATCCTCAACTTTCCGAGTGTTGATATCATTTTGGCTACTGATCAAAGTCTCAGTACTCGTTGGGGATTTACTGAGGTTCCTGTCCTGAAGTTTGGCGCCTACAGGCAACGTCCTGGATTGTGCTCTATTAAAATAGTTAACATCAGACAAACTTTGGACTTTACCAAAATCCTGTTCATCATCGTCTATCAAACTTTGCATATGTTGGTGCAAAAGACTGTACACGTTTGCAGACATTGAGCGAACTGCACGCTTTTTCTTGGCTGTCGCCAACTCATCCTGTTTTCTGATGTTATTGTTCAAAGAGGAATTGTTGTTTAAGGTGTAGTGCATGTCGTCATTTATAGGTTTAATAGGTGGTAAGGCTGAGTTTTTGTTAACGTCTTTCCGCAAGTTTCTGTAAGCCAAGTCGTCGATGACTACATCCGGAGACTTTCTTGGCATGAATCTTAATCTGAATGTATTTTTAGGAGCTGCGTGTAAATAATCGCTATTGGCACCTGGTACAACAGGTCCTAAAGGTATTCCAAAAGGTGGTTGTGGTTCTTTTACCTTTAAAGAATGATTTGCGTGTCGCACATTACGATAAACAACATCATCTAAAGTGACATCAGGTTCGTTACCATTTTGCGTCGGAGTGTTGTATTCAAAAGTCCTCGAAGCCAAAGGTGATGATGATAAGTAACTAATTTGTGGTGATACACACTCTTGTGTGAGTTGTCTGTCTTTAGGGTGTAGCCTTCTGTAGGCCATGTCGTCGGTGATTTTATCAGGTATTGTGGATCTACGTCGGAGTACAGGTTTTTTGTCGACTTGTGTGGTGACGTCTAAACGTTCTGCACGATCCAGTAAATCCTCATCGCTTAGTTTCAAACTTTTGTATATTGCTTCGAGTTCACTCAGAGCGTCTTCTAAATTCGCTGATTTTGGCCTTGGGCAAACATCATTCCAATCACCATTGCTGGAACCTGAACTTGTCCTGTTGGGCGTGTATTTACGTTGAGGAGGCACTGGAGGTTCACGTTTTTTAACTTCTACTGTACACTTGTAAACTGGGGGATCAGGTTTTAAAGGTACATCACGTACCATGTATTTAATTTTATTATTCTCAAAATCTTTTTTCATTCTCCTTGCAGTTTCTTCTTGATCCTTCATCCTCCAAAAATCCGAAGCACTCCGCACAGACTTGCACTCCTTGTTCAAAGGTGGCGGTCGATACATCTTAGCAACCGAGTCGTAGTTATCGACAAAAGGTGTCGCTAAAATTGGTTTGCGACTTCTAGGCGTCTGATCAGCAAAGTATTTGTACCGACCAATTGTCGACGAATCCACCACATCGTTTTCCGAAGGATGCCTGGTGATAAACCTTTTAACCTGTGGTCTGATAACTTCTGTGGTCACTGATGAAGGCCTGTCAGGCATGTAGTTTGGTCTATACTGCTCGTTCAAGGCTATGTGGTCTTCAGAATTGCAACGTTCAGATGGAACTGGTGCTAACCTGGAACTAGATTGAGATCTCCTGTGTGCATTTCTATTGTCTTGAGTTTCAAATGCGTATGATAAAGGCCTGGACGCATCGTGATTGGCATTAAAGTACTTTCTAGTATGATCCCTTGGTGGGGGGGCCGGTGGCCCTTTAGTGATTTTACTATGCACGCCTAAAGGGAGTTGCACATGCATCACACCATCGTCACGGATTTTAGACACTATAGCACCTGAACTATAACTATTCCGCAAACCGGGAACCTCATCGTCCTTTGGTAGTTTCCTGAATCTGCGACCACGTCTCGGTAAAGAACCATGTAGACTATCATCACTGCGAAAACGTGATATGGATGAACTACCAGGAGACGTTTCGTCTTCATCACTACTCGACTCGTGTTTCAATCTATCCCTTAAGGCTTCAGCACGAGCCTTGACACGTTCCTTGCGCCTTTTGTGACGCTCCAACGACCCTGTACCACTAACCAAACTTTCTTTACTAGAACCTCTAGCATCCAGGAACGAACCACCACTATGATCAGACTGGATTTGAGGTACTACGACATGATCAAACCCTGTAGCCAGTCTGGTTGGATTCGTCTGGCGTTTACTTCTGCTCTTCCTGGACAGGAAACCCTTTTTGTCCTCGTCGTCGGAACTGCTGTCGGAGTCGTCCTTTTTGCGGCGTCTGAAAAATCCACCAAGGGACCATTTGGGTTTGTCTTTCTTCTGGGATTTCGAGTCCTGCTCGTTGGTGGTGTGGTATTGAGGGATGGCGTTGTGACCATTTAGGCGGTTCACACTCCGGTGCCAGGGTTCCAGGTCGTCTGGACGGGTGCGGGAACCCGCAGACACAGTCTGAAAAGGGGGAAAAAATTAATTATATATAAAATATTATATATACTTTTTTAAAAAAAAATCTAGTAATTTTTTGGCCTAAATTTCTTATAAATTAATGAATTTGTATATTATTTAGTGTACAACTTTGCTTCCGTCGTTTTTTCAATATGAGTTCATTACAATAACGGCGGCAGCAAAATTGTGCATCTACTATATTTCCGATTAAATTTTAGAGTATACCGAGTTGCTGTAGGACTAAATAATGTTAGACAATATTGTCAATGATTTAATTTTAAACAAATTTGCCGAAAACATAGTTAAAATTAAACAAACGGTTTAGAAGTTACAAGCGATAAAGTAAAAATATGCACTTGATCTACTGGAACTTAAAGTTTTGTTTATTTGGTAAAGTAAATGCTCAGATTTTTTGTTTCATTTCAATAGCAGTTTTGAAGTTGCTTTAGAGCTTGACTATCTTAGACAATGTTGTAGATAATTTAATTTTGAACAAATTTGTTGAATATTGCATTTAAATCAAACGAGCCGTTTGGGAGTTACAATACTTTTAATAAATAAATGCTCCAGTGCAATGGATCAAATAAAGGGTCGAAACGTTTCGCGTCAAATGCGTCGTGTGGGGTATCATTTTAAAGGTCTCGACGACCTCTATATAAATATAGTACCGAGAACAATTCTAGAGAAATATTTTACAAGAACAATTTCTATTTTCAAAGTATACAGCGTTGCTGTAGGGATATGTAATATTAGGCAACATTGTAGATAATTAAATTTTAGACAATTTACAAAATATGCGATTGAAGTTAAACAAATTGTTCAAAAGTTATAAGGGTTGAAATAAATATATGAATGAACAAGCTGAACTATTTAGTTCTAATAATTATTTATTAGTTATTTAACTCAATTTTTAGGTCATGTCTATATTCGATTGCTATTTTAAAGTACACAGAGATATTGTAGAGTTTATATATCTTAGACAATATTGTAGATAATTTAATTTTGAACAAATTTGTTGAATATTGCATTTAAATCAAACGAGCCGTTTGGGAGTTGCAATACTTTTAATGAATAAATGCTCCAGTGCGATGGATCAAATGAAGGGTCGAAACGTTTCGCGTCAAATATGTCGTGTGGGGTATCATTTAAAAGGTCTCGACGACCTCTATATAAATATAGTACCGAGAACAATTCTAGAGAAATATTTTACAAGAACAATTTCTATTTCCAAAGTATACGGCGTTGCTGTAGGGATGTATAATATTAGGCAATATTGTAGATAATTTAATTTTGAACAAATTTGTTGTATATTGCATTTAAATCAAACGAGCCGTTTGGGAGTTGCAATACTTTTAATAAATTATTAAATTTTGGACAAATTTGCAAAATATTTAATTGAAGTTAAACAAACTGTTCAAAAGTTATGAGGGTTGATATAAATATATGAATGAACGAAGTGAGTTAAATAACTCAATTTTTATGCCATGTCTATATTTGATTGCTATTTTAAAGTATACATAGATGCTGTAGAGTTTAATTATCTTAGACAATATTGTAGATAATTTAAAGTAGATAATAGCTACTATCAAATCTAATAGATACTATCCGATATAACAGATATTATCAGATCTGATGTGAGAAAAATTAGAGGACAAAGCAAGAAAACTCCGACGTTTGTCCAAAATTAGAATTTATTAAATTTTTACAGATCTGCTGATTTTATTTAATTCTGAAACTCACTCTCAAATATAAATCTAAAAACAACCCTCGATTGCTCCTCGATTCCAACTTGCAACCCTTCGCCATCTTCTTAAGGGACATTCCATCTTGTTTAGACGTCGCACAACATTCTCCTTCTCGGACACAAGTCATTTTTTTGTTTTATTTTATAAAACACTTTTTTAAAAATTATATTTATCTATAAATAATAATATCAGATCCTTGTTTAACATTACACTCATAAAATTTTAATGGCAAATGAGTCAAAATGAAGTCTTGTATGCATCATGACAGTTTTAACTGAAAATGAAGGACGTAAATAAGTACACTTTTAATTTTTATATTAGCACTTTTATATTTTTAATAACAATCTTTAAATATTTAGATGTGGGAACAGGACAACTTCTGTCGGGTCATCTAGTATATATATATATATATATATATATATAAATGTCTGTTTTATATTTGTTCCGAATGCATCTGCATAATTTCGTTGCACACGATGATGTCGATTTTCTCACCGGATCTAAAATAATTTTAGATCCGCCAGAAGATATTTATTTATACAGCGTGTTCTATATTTAATAAACTCAGTCTTAGTTGCTATATTTATAGATAAACTAGACATAGATTATTTGGAAAAGAAAAATGGAACTAGTCGTGTATAGTGTTAGAAGTATCGAGGCAAAAGATCGATATTGAGTACTTTGAAAAGTATCTAATCAAAATATCGATGCCAAAAAAATATCGTGGCGAAAGTATCGATAGTACTCAATATCGAATTTTGAGTACTTTTCATAAAAATCAAACATAAGTGCAAGAAAGATCTAAAACTCATTAAATATTATATCACAATATTAGAATGAATTCTATTGCTTGTAATCTGATGTGTTAAATCAGAATCATTTTCAATATTGTAAAATTTTAACAGTAATTTTTCAATACTAATTTCAAATTCTATAATTTTTCAAAAATAAGACAAGTTATAATAGTTGATTATTTTTGATTAACACAATATAATAGTCTGATACTATATTCAAAAAGCAATACTTTTTAAGTATTTTTAAGCACAATCATATTTTTAATATTTTTCAGTGCAAACAATTGCCACAAGAACCAAATTAATTTATTATTTTCTAAAAGTTTTTTGCCCACTATACTAAAGAAAGTATTCTTAAGTTTTGTTGTCATTCATTCAGAAAAGGTCAGTTGAAATCCGATTCCTAAAATATGTTCATAATGTGCACAAACTGAAAACGAGACATTTTAAGATTCACGTACCACAAAGAAAGTATTGCTCTTCTGTTCTTTTTCAAATTGTTTATTTAATTTTTAATTTACAAGTACTTTACTTCAACTTACAATTCACATACTTTTAGAAAGAAAAATAATAACGCATTGAAATCGATGAGTATTATTATTTGAAATAATTATATTTCGATTCTTTTTTACGCAAAATACTAATATATTGAAATTGATGAATATTATTATTTGAAATAATTATATTTCGATTCTTTTTTAAGCAAAATACTAATATATTGAAATTGATGAATATTATTATTTGAAATAATTATATTTCGATTCTTTTTTACGCAAAAGACTAATATATTGAAATTGATGAATATTATATTATTTGAAATAATCATACTTTGATTGTTGAATATGTTTTTATAAAACATTTTGGTACTTTAAAAAGGCGTTTCATTTTACAAAAGAGTAATAAATAAACATCTTTATTTATTAGTGTGGTCATATCCATTTTGGGTTTTTGAGCAATAAATTCTGAGACTAATGACCCTTCGGGATCATTTTTTGACACTTCTCTGAACAATTATGACCACCTAGAGAGACTATGTCCAGTTGGCTATGACTATGACTAGTTGGTCGATAAGTGGGGTTCATAGATTACGCTGTCGATTCTTTTTGAGTACTATCGACGTAAAAGATCGATATTGGCAAATATATCGAGCTAAAAAATCGATACAAAAAGTACTCACTATCGACCGCGAAGTATTGATATTTACTCAGTACTCGATATTTTGTTCTAACACTAGTCGTGTACTATAAGGGAAATATTTGAAATTGATCAATTTATACCAGAATATTATTTTATTATCGAATGTATTGGTTTATGGTAATTATCATGTTGATTGGTGACCAAAGTGTTAATTCTTGTTATTAATTGAATCGAAGTAGATTCAAGATTATTATTAAGTTGATGGTATTGGTGGTGGACTGATAAGGTGGCCTTAAAAAAGTTTCTTATCAGTGCAAGTGCAAACATTGTACTCATGATTGCTATTGTTTTAAAAGAAACGTGTTATTATGTCTGAGTGGAAAAAATAATTTTATATTATATATATATATATATATATATATATATATATATATATAATAAATAATATTTTTCTCTAATTCAACTTTCAACCAAACTAAAATTGTGGCATAAACTAATACTTTTGGTAAACAACTGAATTAGTAACAAGAAACAACACTGATAGTCACTAAATTAAATTTAACTTTGATTACCTTTCGAATTAATAACAAAATAATTTTTTTACCAATATGTTTTAATAAATTTTACATTTTTATTAATAACAAACAATTCTCAATGAATTACTATAGTATTGGAGCGTTTTGGAGAAATTTTTTTTTACTGTACTCCAACTTGCATGGAATTTTGGAATTAACCCTTAAGTTCAAAAGTAAATTAAGCCTAATTCCAAAATTTCAGGCAAATTGGAACACAATCAAAAAATTCGAAGGCTCCCCCTTTTTTCTCAACTGAACTATAATAATTTGAAATTGAACACTTTTAGCCAATAAACAAAATAATTTATTATTAAGTATTTTTGTTTCTTTGAAATTTTTCAGACGTTTTTTTGTCCCGATTATTTTAATTCAATTTAAAATTAAAGTATTATGCAATATTTTTAACTTCCCAAAGGAATAGTTTATGTTTTCATCGAAAAATCCGATTCGCTAATTTTATGTTTTCTCGACGTTTCAAGCCACTCTGAATCGAATGAGATCAACATTTGGGAAAAGTATGTGTGTGTGTATGTGTGTGAACAGATTTTTTGCCGTAAATCTACGTTTTCTCAAAAACGATTGGACCGATTTCAAAAATTTAAAAGCCATTCGATGTATCTCGATGAGGACTAGTGTTTATCATCTTTGCCCGACGATCAGCCGAGCCGTTTCTTTGTAAATAGCAGAAAAGTAAATTTCTTGTAATAAAGTGTTAAAATTTTTTTTTCGGTGATTTTCATGAGTTTTCTAGATCATACTAAAATATCACGGCCCTACGAGAAATCATTTAATTTTTAAAATTCGTCAAAGTTTGCAAAAATTAGTATCTTTTTTTTGGCGTTTGTCAAAATTAGACCTTTCATCGACATTTTCTCAAAAACGCCTGAATCGATTTCAGAAATTAAAAAGCCATTCGATGTATCTCAATGAGCACTACAGTTCGTCATTTTTGTGAGACGATCTGCCGAGCCGTTTCTTTGTAATTTGGAAAAAAGTGTTAAACCTTTCGTCCACATTTAAGCTCATAATACCGAATCGATTTTAAAAAATCAAAAACTGTTCGAAATATATTGATGCTGATTAATTTTAGGTACACCAAGTATTTTCTGAAAGTGAGGTAAATTAATCCAAATTTTAATTAGTAATCGCAAAAAATTGAAAGTGAAATCTTTACGTTTCAGGAGTTTCTGAACATTTTGGCATACCTTACACGCTTCGAAATTTCGTCCCAATACGATTGCTTTGAAAAAAAGTTCAGAATTTCAAAATATGTCAAAATATTTTATTTCGAAAAGTCTTTTTTTTCAAAAAAAGTAAATTAATGCCAAAATTTTATAGTTTCTCAAAAATCTAATTTTTTTTAAGTAAAATTTCTTCAAAAATGTTTTTAAAAAAATTTTTTTTTGGTACGGAAAGTTCCAGCAATTTGCCTTAAGGCTCGATGCCATGCGCCCCACATTTTTATAATTGAACCACTTATTATAGACCTCAAATATTTTAGTATGTTCAATAGGATCAGTATCTTTATCATTATAAAAAGTCGCCATAGTTTTTTTTTTATGTAAAAACGAACCGAAATTATCACAATTCCAGAATGATATCTAATGTCGAATTAGTTTTTAAATTCAAAATCGATCCAGATTTTTTTACGAAAACGTGGATAAAAATATTGCACTTTTGATAAATTAATTTGGAAATTCGTTTTATTTCTCTTAAATACAAGCATTTCTATAAAAATTGCACTTGAAGAAACGAGTGAGCTAATGGTCTAGAAAAGCTAACCAACGTCATGGAGTTTCATTTTGAATTTTTAAAATCGGTTCAGACGTTTTTGAACAAGAAGGAAAATTCAGAAATCTGTTCACACACACGCATACACACATACATTTTTCCAAATTTGATCTCATTCCATTCAGACGAGAAAACATAAAATTAGCAAATCGATTTTTTGATAAAAACATAAAGTTTTCCTTCGGGAAGATAATAATTTTCAATATTTATATTTTAGTGGTAACTTTTAGGACATCATGATGTTTTATGAAGATTTATATAATTCCCTAATAATAGCATAACTGGAGGAACACTATTGATCACTAACCAAAGCAATTAAGGCATCGTGCCTTAAGGCAAATTGCTGGAACTTCCCGTACCAAAAAATATTATTTTTTTAAAAACGATTGACATTTTTGAAAAAAAAATTACTTTGAAAAAATAAGATTTTTGAGAAACCATAAATTGGACAAAAAAATACTTTTTTTTGAAAAAAAAATTAAAAAAAAAAAAAAAATTATTTAATTTTTAAAAAAAAAAAAAAAAAAAAATTTCTTTATTTTGACATATTGTGGAAGATCTGAACTTTTTTTCAAAGCAATCCTACTGCTTTAACTGCATAGGGACAAAATATAAAGCGCGTAAGCGCCGCGTCGCTGTCTAACGCATAAGCATTGATACGGAACCCATAGGAATGTAAACCAAAATTATACTTATTGTTAAAATCTCTATAAAATATCTGATAATTTGATGTGCGTATGTCTAATGATCATTTTTGACCGCCAAATGGCATTTTTTTTTACTTTTTTTATTAGATCTCCGAAACCGCTAGACCTGCCTTTATGAAAATTTGATCGGTTCTTCAATACAAGTACAAGTAAAATGTTTTTTGAATTATTCAAATCGGACGCTCCGTTCTCTTAAAAATTGATTTACCGTTTTCGGAACTTTTTGCCCCGTTACTTCGGAACGGCTAGACCTGCCTTCGCCAAAAACTAATCAGCACGTCTCCTTATCAATACGAATCAAATGTTTTTTGAATTATTCAAATCGGTTGATTCGTGTTCCCGAAATAGTCGACGAAAATTTGTTTGCGCACATACATACACACACACATACACACACACACACACACATACATCCATTTTTTCTAAGGTATGCCAAAATGTTCAGAAACCTATGAAACGTAAAGATATATAAAAATTTTCATTTTTGATTTTTTTGCGATTACTATAACTTGCCCTACGGAAAGTTAATAATATAAACCACTAGATTAAGAATTTTACAATAACTTCAATTTGACAACTTTGGGTAACCAATTTTAGTACATGTATTCCAAATAACAATTTAGTCTCTAAAATAAATCTTTAGTCACCAAATAGATTAATATCATGAACTAATACTTTTGATCATCAACCACTAACACTGACTAACTTGAATACATAAACCACGACGATTGGCACTTTTTCGACCACCAACAAATGGCACTTTCATCACTTTAACCATCACAAATGTTAATTTTCCATAATAATTATTATTAATTATAATTATTTTTACCGGCTTCGTGCAAATGCAGATGCATACTACTGATGTATGCAAGTTTTCTATAGAGAGAGAGAGGTTCGGTAGGCGTTGCAACTTGCAACCGTCACCAGGTCTATCAGGTTACGTCAAACTACGAGTCGCTGACTCGGCTCAAGAAATATGATATACGAAAAAAAAAAATGTGCATCAGGTGAATGAAACACAGGGTGTCCCAGAACTCAACGATAGAACTAGGATAACCAAAAGATGGTCCCAGATTGACCAAAGCTCTAGGCTGTACTTGAATGACTATAAGTTGCGAACTGCATGAGATTTTTAACTTCCCGTAGGGTAGTTATAGTAATCGAAAAGGAAACTTTTTATATATTACGTTTCAAAGGTTTCTGAACATTTTGGCATACCTTAAAAAATGGATGTATGTGTGTGTGTGCGTGTGTGTGTGCGGATACAAATTTTCGTCGACGATTTCGGGAACACGGATGAAGCGATTTGAATAATTTAAAAAACATTCGATTCGTATTGACAAGGAGACGTGCTGATTAATTTTTGGCGAAGTCAAGTCTAGCCGTTCCGAAGATACGGGGCAAAAAGTGCCAAAAATGGTTACTCAGTTTTTAGGAGAACGGAGCGTCCGATTTGAATAATTCAAAAAACATTTTACTTGTATTAACAAGATGAAGAACTGATCAAAGTTTCATGAAGGTAGGTCTGGCGGTTTCGGAGATCTAATAAAAAAAGTAAAAAAAAATGCCATTTGGCGGTCAAAAATGATCATTAGACATGTGCACATCAAATTATCTGATATTTTATAGAGGTTTTAACAGTAAGTATACATTTTGTTTACATTCCTATGGGTTCCGTACCAATGTTTACGCGTTAGACGGCGACGCGGCGCTTACGCGCTTTGATATTTCGTCTTTATGCAGTTAAAGCAGTACATCAATTGCTTTGAAAATAAGTTCAGAATTTTCAAAATATGCCAAAATAAAGAAAACTTTTTTTTCAAAAAAAAGAAAATTTTTGTGAAAATATAATTTCTCAAAAATCTAATTTTTTCGAAATAATTTTTTTTTCAAAAATGTTAATCGTTTTTAAAAAAATAATAATTTTTAGTACGGGAAGTTTCAGCAATTTGCCATAAGGCACGGTTCCATGCGCCCCACTAGTTTTTCTAAATTTTCTAATCAGGTGAATGAAATATATACAGGGTGTCCCAGATTTCAACGGCGAGGTAAACCACAACCAACTAGTGGAGCACGGCATTAAAAGAAAATTTTAGCATTTTATAAATATTTCAATAATAAGAAAAAAATTTGTTTACTTTTCTATAGGTTCCGTACCAATGGTTACAGGTAAATACTGAGACGCGGCGCCCACGCGCTTCTATATTTCGATTCTACGCAGCTAACGTATTGCAAATATGTACCTTGAAAAAACAGTTCAAAATTTCCAAATTAATTCAAAGTATAAAAAATCATTTTTTTCAAATATTTTAAAAATCTCAAAGAGCAATTTTTTATATCAATTACCATTTTTGGCACTTTTTACCCCGTATCTCCGACCTGCCTTCGCCAAAAACTAATCACCATGTCTCCTTATCAATACGAATCGAATGGTTTTTAAATTATTCAAATCGGTTGACCCGTGTTCCCGAAATCGTCGACGAAAATTTGTATCCGCACACACACACATATATCCATTTTTTCTAAGGTATGCCAAAATGTTCAAAAACCTTTGAAACGTAAAGATATTTAAAAAATTTCATTTTTAAGATTCAGATTAACCAAAGCTCTTGGTTGTACTTATAAGATCATAAGTTGCAAACTGCATAAGATTTTTTTTATATTTTTTTTAATCAGGTACTAGTTTTGTCGTTGAGTTCTGGGACACTCTAGGGGACACATGAGGTGAATAATATACACAGAATGTCCCAGAATTCAAATAATTACAGTAACCAAAAAATGTTCACGGTTTGCCCGAATCTTTAGGAAGCTAATAAAATGCAAGGGTATTTTTTTCCTAATTTTTTTAATCAATTTTTTCATCCCGTTTTGTTTTGGCGTTGAGTTCTGGGACACCCTAGCATCAGGTAAATAAAATATATGCACAGGGTGTCCAAGAACTCAACTAACCGGAAAAATTCCTAGACAGTACTTGAAAGCTCATAAACTGCAAGGGTAATTTTGTTTCTAATTTTTCTAATCAATCTGGGATTTAATAAATCTGGGAATGAAATATATAAATACAGGGTGTCCCAGAACTCAACTAATTACAATAACCGAAAAATGTTCACAATTTCACCGAATCTTTAAGCAGTACTTGAAAGCTCATATTTGCAAGGGTAATTTTTTTTAAATTTTAATCAATCTTGTCACCCCGTTTTGTCCTGGCGTTGAATTCTGGGACACCTTAGCATTAGGTAAATAAAATATATATATAGAGTGTCCCAGAACTCAACTAATTACAATAACCAAAAAATGTTCACAGTTTCACCAAATCTTTAAGCAGTACTTGAAAACTGCAAGGGTTTTTTTATAATTTTTCTAATCAATCTTGTCACCCCGTTTTGTTTTGGCGTTGAGTTCTGGGACACCCTAGCATCAGGTGAATGAAATATATATGCAGGGTGTCCCAGAACTCAACTAATTACAATAACCAGAAAAATTCCTAGACAGTACTTGAAAGCTCATAAACTGCAAGGGCATTTTTTTCCTAATTTTTGTCACCCCATTTTGTTTTGGCGTTGAATTCTGGGACACCCTAGCATCAGGTGAATGAAATTTATGCACAGGATCTCCCAGAACTCTAATTACAATAACCTGTTTTTCTGTCGTTGTCTCGACGTTGAGTTCTGGGACACCCTAGCAAAATTAACACTAGCGAAATGAAACAAGATTCTGCAAATCGTCATTCGTTTTCTATTTTTGTTAGGATTTTATATTTTTGTTAGGGTTTCTATTTTTTGTTAGGGTTTTCTATTTTTGTTAGGATTTTCGTAATCGGGTAACACCGCTGTTGGGCAATGTGAAGTTAGCTCAGTCACATTTCAAAATTCAATTTTATATAAAAAATTCATTAAAACAAAAACAATAAATGAATAAAAAATATTGTATAATTTACAGCTAAATTTAGATTAACTTTGCTCGTTGTGGTTGAATGGTTAAAGACGTAGTCTGGCGTAATTAGATTCCAACCTCGGCCAACTCGATATCAAGTAGTATGATATCAAGTTTACGCCGGGGGTTATAGACTACAAATATAATTATTAACATCAATAACAAATCAAAGACTCAGAAACCAGAAAAATTCTACTAGCTAGCAAATAAAATAGAAATGTAAAAATAAAAAAAGGACTCTACTGACAAGCAAATTAAATATCAGAAAAAAAAGTTTTATATGAAATATCAATAATTTTATGAGCGCAGTAAACATGATCTAATTATATCTTATCTAATTATATATTAGGTTGTCAAATATCTCCCTTCCGCTTTTTTGCTCCTGGTTTATAATACAAAAAGGCGGAAGGGAGATATTTGACAACCTTATATTTTTTTATCTGGGGGCAAAAAAACGGAAGGGAGATATTTGACAACCTATATATCCCAAAATAGTCAAATAAATTATTAAAATTAAATTTACGTGCTACAGATGGTCGCGCCCCTATAGGTTGCGAAAACAATTAAAAATGAGGTAATGACATATTTTATCAAATATTTCTATTAACTTTTTTAGAATCTGTGAACCGCTTTGGCTTGACACGAGTCAAAATCTATTTATATCAGGTGATTCGGATTCGGTGAGAAACACGACGACGTTTTTAGTCAGGAAAAACGGCTGCAATTGCAATATATTTACACTTGACAGACGCCGGTCGGACGTCCTGACGAGCTCGCGAGATTTGATAAAAATCCATGGAAATGAACCGACATCAAGCAAACGTTTATGAAATTATTTCAACGTATTCTGATAGGCGCTTCGTTTGTACTACGACCTTGTGATTTTCAAATATTATTTCTAAACATATGTTTTATAACGGCGAATACTAAAATCGATAACTTTTTTTTATAAAATACGAGTTATCAAAATTTTTTGGACGTACTACATTCAACTAGATGAATAGCTATATTTGTATTATTCATCGCAAAAGCTTATAAGATTACGTCATAAATCACTATTAAATAAATTTGTAAACAATTGCATTGCACTAATAAACAATATTGTTTATAAATATTTGCACACGCTGCACGAAAATTCTTGAAACAAAACACATAATATTTTTCTTTGAATGAATAACAATAATAATATTACCAGCACGTGGATGAAAAATTTCCAAGAAAGAAAAAATATCGATCGTTTCGATATATTTGTTTATGTATAATTATAATAATTTTAACAATGTTGAATATTTGTATAAACAAATTCAGATGCAACGAAAATGTGTCATCTTGATTTTATCGTAAACAAGAAATATTTTTAAATGGAATTTTATCTGGTTTTGATAAGAAATGAGTTTATTATGAATTTGAATGAATAATGTTGAAAGATATGTATATATACATATATGAATCTTTTGAAATGAATAAAAAAATGCAATTTTTACAAATAGTAATTCACTTAAAATTCGTACTTAAATTCTGATTGTTAGTAAAAACAATATAAAATATAAGTAAATTAACTAATATACGACAAATATTCAAATATTAAATATAAATATAATATATTCATTTTGGCAGGTGACAGTTCAAGAAATATCAATTTAAATAAAATTTGAACTTAAATGCTGATATAAGTTAAATTTTAAGAAAGAGGGATGTAATTTAGTTACAGACTAAAATATTTGATATAAATAATAAAAGTTCAAAATTTCAGTTTAATTAGAATTTATTCTTATAAATGCTGATATCCTGATAAAAAAATATCGTTTCCAAAATTGTTTATATCCACTGATGGTGACATAAAATTATATATCGAAATATGTGGAAAAATGAAGATATTTTGGAATCTTCTTGTAATCTTGTAAATGTTGTTTTAATCTTTAGTGAAATATCTCTGAGAATTTTTTAAATATGCTGAATAATGACACACATACAGTGTCGAAACGTACATAATAAATAAATAATTAATTATTGCTTTTTATTTCGATTATTTAGCTGCTTAAATTTGCTTTCGACTATTTGGCTATGAAAATTTGTAGAACATATGTTTCAACGTCGAACAAAAAATGTTTATATACACATATATATATATATATATATATATTTTATATATATATATATATATATATATATATATATATATATGTAGGTATATATATTAGTTATCAACGAAAATCGATAAATTACAGGTAGGTTATATCTAATCTAAAAATATTATCATATCTTTGTCGCCTTGATGAGACGACTTAAATTACATTATTTCTATTCATAAATCGATAATTATATATATATATATATATATATATATATATATATATATATAACCAAGTTCAGCATAAATTAACACTTTATTGATGAATCATCGAATCTAGTTTGCATTCGTCACAATCAATCAAAATATCATAAAACAAAAATAGCATTTATATACCTAACAAAATTCTACGAATTTTATAATTATTTACTTCCCGAAAAGAAAATTTTGTTTTCTTAAAAAAAATCCGGTTCGATAATTTTATATTTTCTCTGGGCGTTTCTGAATCGTTTGACACTGAAAAAAGAAATAGAAGAGAAAAAAAATGATATTTCGACATTTTCTATTTCAATAATTGAAAATCTGTGGTTTCCTACCGGGGCGATCAAAATACCATTTCCAAAAAATAAACCAAAAACGTTCAAACGGTATAAAAAATTGAGTTTATAATTTTTTTTATTTGACTTTCCGTAGGGTAATCGAAAATGAAATTTTTTGTATTTCTTCACGTTTTGAAGGTTTTTGAACATTTTGCACTGTGTATGTTACAAATGTCTATATGCAACTTGACTTAGTAAATGGCATTTCGAAACTATCCAAACCATTTCGTACCGTATGAAACAAACCTTTTTTATTTATTCCTATATGATTGCTTAACACTTTTACCAAATTTTTTATGTACCCACATTATCTTTTATCTCGGCGGTGCGATAAGATTTAAGTACATACATAAGTACATCACCGGCACAGTAAACCAAAACCGGTTGTGTAATGTTTGGAGGAATTCGTGTTACTTTCTCTCATGGCGTTTCCGAAAACATAATTGTTATTTAACTAGCATTCAAATTTATTATTATTAGGCAATTACAACTAGTATGGCGATAAATTAAATAAGGAGACGGAGAGCAAATCGTAAATTGGATAATAGATAATCCTAGATAGGCCTTTTATGGGCCTATTCTCGGATATCAAAGCTGTTTTGCTATGAATTTTCCATGGTAACATAATATGTCACAAATAAGAATTAAGAATCTAAAGATTTGCTATTCTGGGTGCACCTATTTACTCAGAGTTATATTTTCTTGGTATTGTCTCTCAATATGTTGGTAGTCTCAAAACTATCAAAAAACAATATATATGACGTTTATTTTTAGTACTAATTGAATTAAATAAAAAAATTTTTAGTACTAATGGCGTCAATTTTTTAGTACCTTTTTTTAGTACTGTCAACGCCTGAACACTAACCTTCAAATAGCATGCACATCATAATAACCTTAGTTCTAATTCACACCTATTTTAATTATAAGTACAACTCTTATGTAGATCTTATTTCTCATTGAAGATTTTTACTCAAGTTACAAAAAGTAAAAAATTAGTAAAGTTATTAATTTGTACGTAAACATTAGGTTTGCTCGTCAGTAGAATTCTTTTCTTGCTTCAATAGAGATTTAGTTTGCTCGTCAGTACAGTTCTTAATATCTTACTTGATTAGAAATTTAATTTGGTCATCAGTACAGTCCTCTTATCTTTTTAGGAAGAATAGAAAATAAATATGATCTACTTTGCGATTACATCAGTTTTAATTGTTTCCCCGCTCCATAGAGGCGCCACAAAACTGTAGCATGTAAATTTACCCCTGGGTTTAATTCTAGATAAATATATAATACAGAATAGATAAAGCTGATTAACTTGAATAAATAAAATGAGAATAAAATATACGCTTATAAAAAGTTAATGATATTGGATATTTAATTTTTTGAAACAAGAATATCCAACAATAAATTGTGACTGTTCAGTTAAAATTCAAGTTACAATTTTATTAAATTAACAAATTTGATTATATATTGGATGAAAGTAGGATAAATAGAACATCTTTAGCAATTTCTTCAATTTTAATCATTTGCCCTCTCCATAGAGGCGCCACCAACCGTAGCACATAAATTTACCCTTGAGTTTAATTCTAGATAAGATTTATTAGAATATTAGTTCTTTTTATCTTACTTCAATAGAGATTTAATTTACTCATCAGTAGAGTTCTTTTTATCCTACTTGACTAGAAATTTAGTTTAGTCATCAGTAGAGTCTTTTTTTCTTTTTAAGAAGGTATAAAATTTGTTCATCAGTAGAGCTTTTTTCCCATCAGTAGAATTTCCTTTGTTTCTAACTCAAATAACTTCAGTTTGCTTGTCAGTAGATTTTCTTTTGATCCCCAAATATTATCGGTAAAAAATATTTTCTATGAAATATTATACTCTCAGTGCTAGTTGCAATATCAAGCAGCATGATTTCATTTCTATAATAGAAATTTCCTTTGCTCATCAGTAGAGTCGTAATCCTAAGTAAGAGCAACTTAATTAAAATTTCAGTATGCTCGTCAGTAGAGTTCTTTTTTATCATAATCAAATAAATTTTCTGTTTGAGGGCAAGTAGAGAGTTCTGTTGTTCTTGTTTATGCAAGTTTTCAGTTTGATTGTTGTCAGCAGAGTCATTTTTTCTTCATAAGCGAATATAAAGTATGTTCATCAGTAGAATTTTTTTATGCGGATATAAAATTTGCTCGTCAGTAGAGCTATTATTGCTTTTTCTCATGTAGAGCTATAGTTTGCTCGTCAGTAGAGTTTCTTTTGTCTCTAAAAACTGAAGTAAGAATTCAGCATGCTCGTCTATACATTTCAATTCTATCTTACTCAATTAGATATTTAGGAGGCCAATTCTCCGATAAAATAGCAATGTAATGTTACGGGTCTATAATCGTATGAGTTTGTAGTCACAAACTGTCAAATCTAGGTATTTGCTCTGCAATCCTAACCTCCAAAAGGCACATAATAATAACTTTGATTAGACTTCTTCTATGTGTTTCCTAAGCGACATTACAAAAATGCACTTATGATAAAATTTTTACTCGTCATTTGTGTCTTTTGGAGTTGAGGCTTTGGAGGTTAGCTTTTTTGACAGTTTGTGACTACCATTTCATACAAAGATAGACCGTAACACAACGTAGAATAAATAAATAGAGTTGTATTTTCCTAATTCATTTCCAATATTATCTTCCAATCATTTATTTATAATATTTAGTTAGTCTAAACCAAACGTCGTCCGTTCCAGTTCCTTTTGGAATTAGATCAGTTGCTTTGAGATGAATCTACACCAATGTATATATCTATTATATATATTATATATACATATGTACTGCTATATGGCATAACTATTATTGCATCGACCTAAATTCTAATTCCAACTGACCAATTCTAATTCGACTCGACTCGAATCGACTATGATGTTTTAATAAATAAATAAAGTAGCATAATTGGATTAGGAGGCTGGGGAATTTTTATTGACGCTTTTTATTTTTATTGAGCGTGGGTTACTGACAGATATATATATATATATATATATATATATATATATATATATCAATTACCATCTTACCTGTAACAAATACATATCGTCTGCTCCTCCTATCCTCTAAATTAGAGTCCAAAATGTTTTCCTCACATGTCTTCTCACTTTCTTTCTTCAAACGAAAAAGAAACTGCAATTCCGATCCCGAATTAAGTTGTATCTGCAAAAGAAGAAATTAATAATGAAACAACAATAAGAAATATCAAACATAAAAAATGATGTTCGGTGGAACTTTCTCTTAAAATATTTCATTGTGCGAACGCGGTTGAAACTTTCTTTAAAAAGGACAAGATAAAGAATAAAGATGATCGAGAAGAAAGTATAAAATTTTTGGGGTTTGGTTATGCACATAAAACTTTACTCGAATTAATTTTGTCAAAATATTTGTCCTTTACAAATTTGCAGGTCTAGAAGAATTCAAAACAAAATTCGATCTTCTGACCTTCCCAAGATTTTTTTTTATCTATCCCATAATGTTCTATAAATATCTCAATTATCCAAGGGTTATAAATAGTATTTATTATTACATGGATAAGAATATTTATTATATCGATATTATTGATGAGACGTAGTAGTATCGATAGTACAAAGTGGCGATTCTTTGGCGAATGGCGATTCCAATTCATATAATTTATGTAAATCGATATCGATTTAGAACAATGAACCGTTCGTCACCTCGATCGACTTAAATAAATAGTATCGACTAAATACACAGCTATAGCTACAGCTACAGCTATTAGCTTGAAGAGGAAAAATAGCTACAGAGGCGTATTAAAAATATATATCGAAACTATTCTGATCAATTATAATTAATTATTATAATTATTTACTCCATTTTAATTTTTTTTTGACTATGTGTACATATTAATTAGTACTTTTCATTCTTAACTTCCCGTTGGGCAAGTTACAGTAATCGCAAAAAAATCTAAAATGAAAATTTTTGCATATCTTTACTAGGTTTCTAAACATTTTGGCATACCTCAGAAAAAATTGATGTTTGTGTGTGTGTGTGGGGATACAAATATTCGTCGACAATTTCGTGAACACACTCTTTCATCCAAACAAGATCTTTTTGAATTAAGATGGATCAAAGACTTCATATTTATACACAACAGATTATTAACTTCCCGTAGGGTAAGTTATTGTAATGGGCCGAAAATCGGAATTGAAAATTTTTACATTTCTCGACGTTTTGAAGGTTTCTGAACGTTTTGGTATACCTCAGAAAAAATGGATGTGTGTGTGTGTGTATGTATGTGCGGATACAAATTTCCAGTCACATTTTAGGGCGCACGGATCAACCGATTTGAATGGTTCAAAAAACATTCGATTCCTATTGATAGGGAAAAGAGCTGATTAGATTTTGGCAAAGGCAGGTCCAGCCGTTTCGGAGATACGGAGCAAAGAGTGCAGAAAATAGAAATCGAATTTTTGAGCGAACGGAGTATCCGATTTGAATGATCTAAAAAAATTCAATTAGTAATGATTGGGAGAAGTGTTTATTAGTTCTTGGCAAAGGCAGGCCCAGCCATTTCGAAGATACGGAGCTAAATATGTAAAAAATGGCAGTTTTTGAGAGAACTAAGCGTCCGATTTAAATGATTCAAAGAACTTTCTGCTTGCCTTAACAAAATAATTTATTTTGGAAAAAAAATTTTGTTCCATTTTTTTTTTTTTTTTTTTTTAGTTTTTTGTATATCGAAAATATTTCAGATTTTATTTTATTATTTTATATTAGACAATGATACAATATTTATAATAATCTATTTGAAAACATTCAGTATTCAACGGGAAGTTCCAGCAATTTGCCTTAAGGCACGATGCTATAATTGCCTCAAGACAGAATTCCACTTACAGCTAGTTTATTTATTTATTTATTCATTGACGTACTTTGTATGAATTATGATTCATTTTGTTCTAAATTTGAGTTATTACAATAAAAATGCGATCAATGTAGTTGTATTTTGGTCGGTTAGATGTTTGAATAAAAATAGATCGAAACCAAAATTTATTTATATCTATATTAATTAATTATACATTAATTAACATTATCTTTTTAACTAAACAGATCGTACATCATATTTGAAACAAAACCTATTATAATAAATCACATTTATGTCAAAACAGATCACATTTAGCATATAATATACAATAGATCATATCATACATATAAATGTGATCTATTTTGATCTAAATATGATCTCTTTCCGATTAATGGTATATTTCAATGTAAAATTAACCTATTATCATCAATTTAGATCAAAATTCAATATATTATATACATTTTGTTCCAAATATGGTTTATAATTCATTTTAAAAAACTATAAGTGTTTTAATCAAAGTAGATCCCAAAAAATCATAATTAGATAAAATAAATTATATTTCAAATTTGAACTATCTGCAATATACGTCATAATTATTTAAATTTAGGTTTTAATTTTTGTACTCGATTTTTTCAATTAGAAACTAACAAGTATTTTACTATCTGACAAGTCTGATTGTTATTGGCCCATTTAGACTAATTTTTGATACAATTTTCTATATTTTTTTTAAAAAAAAAGAGCCCCCCAAAGACGACCGACTTTAGAAATTTTAATGGTTCTAGAAATTCACGGTTACGATTCTAAAATTTGTTATGAACAAAATTAGTTAAAAATTTCCACGATATCTGAAAAATGGTCACAATTACACCAAAAACTCTAGGTTAAAAGCTCATAATTTCCAAACAAAGTGAGTTAATATTTTTCTATTTCTTTAGAACAGTTACAGTCAATATATACTATCAGCTCGTTACGGTTTGACGTTGAGTTCTGGGACACCCTGTATAAAGATATTTAAAATCGAGATTTCATTCAAGATCTCTGTATGTTATTCAAGACGTGTAAGGATCATACAAAAATTTTTAACACGATCTATGAAGATTATAAAAGATTTATTAAAATCATTGCAAAGAAGAAATGCAAAGATCTTTGCTTTTCAAAATATTTGTATGTAATAAAAAAAAATTAATATTATTAGTAAATTAGTTTAAAATTATCTTAATTTTTTTTGTAATAATGTAATAAAATTTGGTTTATAGTAGTAAAGGTTTATGTTTATTTTTCAATAATATTTTAATATACAATTTAAGATAATGAAACGAAATGAAAATATTTTATAAAAATATTTATAGAAGTTATAAGGTTGTCAAATATCTCCCTTCCGCCTTTTTGTATTATAAACCAAGAGCAAAAAAGCGGAAGGGAGATATTTGACAACCTAATATATATTGATTTTTATTTATTATTCAGTTTTAATAATTTTATATGTAAAAATAAACATTAATAAATATAGTAATGATATTTATTATTATAAAATTATGTAAATAATTTCAAAAAATTTCGTTTGTATTTTTTTGTATGATCTTTACACGTCTTGAATAACATATAGAGAATGAATGAAATCGCGATCCTTTATATAGGGTATCCCAGAACTCAACGTATTAATTTTTAATACATCGATCTACTAAAAATTCATCACTAAAGTTTTTAATTTGTAATAAATTTTATTAGTACACATATAATTATACTAAAAACACGTTTCGATTCAACTTCCCGCATTAATCAGTGATTGTTGGAACTATATCGATCCATTTCCAGTTTTTACATATAATTTTACAATCTATTCTGTTCCACAAATGCAAATGTGCAAAATGTGCAACCGATAGAAGAATTTACGAACAAAAGTCGTCAGACTGGTTTCCAACAGCAAAAGTGCTAATGGGATGCATTCATATAATCATTAAATATATAGTCGACACATTAATATATATATATATATATATATATATATATATATATATAAACAAATTGATTCTTACATTTTTGCAGATCCGCCAAAAAGCACTTTTTCACATAGTCACCTTAAGTTCACAAAAACTGAATATTAGCAATTAAATATTATAATAATTTTTAAATCTAAAAAATGTAGTTAAATTTTGTATATTTATATATAATTATTTATATTTATTATTTTATCACTTTTTAAAAAAAAAATTATATACACGTATATCCTTCAAAGCCGTCAGCGACCTATTTTTGCACAAATAACGATCGACCTATTTTTTGCACAGTTTTATTAAATAATATTAAATAGAGTCTGTAAAATTGTAAAAATATTGTTAAATATTATTACTAATAGTTTAAAAAATATATATTATTAAAATGTTATTAACTATATGTAGGTATATCTCAATTCAATCTCAATTTATAATTTTTTACAAAAAAACTATTCCAAATGTTAAATTTTAGTAATATTCAACATTTTGATATGTATATTACATTTTTGTAAATTTTAGCATTTTATAAAATTTTATACAAATTATTTATAATTATGTCAAAATTAATTAATTTAATTATAAATATTTATTGTTTAATAAATATTTTATAAAACTTTATTTATATTTTTCAATTTTATTTGATAATATTTTAGTGCTTAATTTAATTTAAAAAAATGTATTATTATGTTAAAATATTTTATTACACAATATTATAATTTGTTTATATCATTTGAAAATAATTTACTAAAAAGTTGAGCTAGGATTTTTTTTAGAATAACAAAATATTATTAATGTTAATTTAATAATCATGTATTTTCTAATATTTTAAATAAAGTTTAAATGAAAAAATGTAAGTTAGTTTTTTACTTAATGTTTTTATTAGTTAGTATATTTTATTTTTAATAATAGAAATGGTTAATTTGTGAATTCAAATACAAAATATATTATTATTATTGAAAAGCTGTTTAAATTTAGAAAAAACGCTTTATTATAAAAACATAATATTATTATAGAAAAGCTGTTCAAATTTAGGACAAAAATGCTTCAGAAAACTTTTTTTATGACAAATTGTAAATTTTCAATAATATTTTTATTTGTTTATTTGTTTTTTAAAATATTTATAAACTTGCAGTTTAATATATAGTCAAGAAAAAAATTATTAATATTATTACTAAATTAATTTAAAATATTCTTACTTCTTTATTTTTTTTACATTTTTATAATATATAAAATTTAGTTTATAATTGTTTATGTTTATTTTTAATGTTATTTTAATATAATTTAAAATAATTTAATATAATTTTTTATTTAATTCTTTTATTTTAATATAAGTTTATTTAATTTAATTTTAATATAAGTTAAAATTATTAAACAGACAGAAATATAAAATAGAAATATTTTATAAAAATATTTATATTCAAAAAAATAAATTTTATCTTCAAAATTAAAATTTAATAAATTTAATCATTATTATCATTATTAAATATAAAGATTTTTTTTATAATAGTTTATGTTTATTATTTTAATATAATTTATGAAGTTAAAATAATTAAACAAACAGAAATATAAAATAAAAATATTTTATACAAATATTTATATGCAAAAAATATTAATTTTATCTTCAAAATTGAAATTTAATAAATATAGTAATAATTATTATTATTAAATTATATACAGATTTTCAAAAAAATCATAATAAACTTGAAAAAATGTATTAATTTATTTCTTAAATTTTCAAAAATTCAAAAAATGAACACAAAAATATATAATAAAGTCTCTAAGACACATTTTGTAATTTATAAAAATAATTAAATAAACATTGTTAAATTTAATTATAATTATTATTTGAAAAAAAAATTAAATTATTTAAAATAGTTTAAAATTTAAAAATTTCAAGAAAACATTTTTGGATAAAAAAATAGTCTCTAAAATTCATTTTGTAAATAATAATTTTTATCAATTTTTTTTTGAATTTACAGTTTTGCCAAAATTTATTAATTATTCAATTTTAATATTTTAATCCCTAAGAAATGAATACATTCATTTTTTTTATTATTATTATTAAATTATTGAAATAATGTCACAAAGTTTGCAATAAACTTTAAAAATTTAAGAAATAAAAATAAAATATATATTAAAGTCTCTAAGACACATTTTGTAATTTATAAAAATAATTAAATAAATATTGTTAAATTTAATTATAATTATTATTTAAATTTTTTGATTAATTTAAAAAAAATCAAGAAAACATTTTAAGAAATTTCAAGAATAAGTTTCAAAAATTCATTTTACAGGTAATAATTTTTATCAATATTTTTAATTGACACTTGTGCCAATTTTTATTAATTATTCAATTTTAATATTTTAATATTAATAAATTTATTTAAACTTCAAACATTTAAGAAATAAAAATAAAATATTATTTAGTGTCTAAATACTATCCTTTATTTTGTACTCTTTTTTATTTAAATTTATGTTATTATTCATTATTGTTACTAGATATTAAATTATTTAGCAGTTGTAACAAATATTGTAATTTAAAAAAATTATAGTCTAAAAACACATTTTGTAATTTCCAAATTTTTTATAATATTTCAATATAATCCACAACCAAAGCTCCTCAAACTTTTAAATTCACCAACCAAGAATTAATTCTGGTACTTTACTCACTTTCCACTACCCATGCAACACTCAATTTTGTCACTTTTGTAATCAATTTTAACCACTTTACAACCGCACAAAACGAACCAAAATATAACCACAACAATCCTAAATATGTATATAACTAAATCCTGAACTCAATTAAAATATGTTTCATATTAATAAATTAAATTAAATTAAATTTTATCCGACATGTGCATTGTTTGCCGGCCGATAGTGTACTGACTTACTGACTGTCTGTCTGACTGAATTGACTTGCGCCTTGCGTCGAAGGACAGATGTATAAAACCTTTTATTTTTTATGACCTTGTGGAAGAAATATTATAAAAAGTGGTGAATATGATACAAAAAACTGTTGTTGTTTTGATGAAAATAGGTGTCTAATAATTTTAGAGTTAGAAGCGCATGTACACTGAGGGTTAATGAAAGAAATTCGTGGCTGCTATGACAGGTTCAGTGTACAGAAGTTTTAGAATTTAAGGGTGAGTTCAACCTTGTTTTATTCAAAATTTTTTTTGGGAGTGTATAAAAATATTTATACAGAATTTAAGTAAATTTCATCTAGTTTCTGAAAAGCTAAAATAGAGTTCCCGGAATAAAGTTTTTAAGTTATTTAATCAAACGTAAAAAAGTGTCCCCGGGTTCATATATTGTAAATATGCATCATATATTAGAGTGGGTTCAAATTGTTCAAAACTTTTGTATAAAAGTGTATAAAACGAATTATGACAAATTTTAGTAAATTTTATCTAGTTTCTGCTAAGCTAAATATAATAGAGTGTCTTGGACAAAGTTTTTAAGTCAAACGTAAAAAAGTGTCCCGAATCCATATATTGTAAATATGCATCATACATTAGGGCGAGTTTAAATTATACAAAATTTTTGTATCAAAGTGTATAAGATAGTTTGTATTGAATTTTAGTGAATTTTATCTAGTTTTTGCTAAGCTAACTAAAAAAAGTATCCTAAGCAAAGTTTTGGAATTATTAAAAAAATGAGAAAAAGGGTCCCAAAATTATATATTGCAAATAATAGGTTGTCAAATATCTCCCTTCCGCCTTTTTGTATTATAAAGCAAGAGCAAAAAAGCGGAAGGGAGATATTTGACAACCTAATATGCAAAAGATATTAGGGCGGGTTCAAATTATATAAAAATTTTATATGAAAGTGTATAAGATAACTTATATAATATTTTAGTAAATTTTATCTAGTTACTGCTAAGCTAACTAAAAAAGAGTGCCCGGAATAACGTTTTCAAGTTATTTAAAAAAAATACAAAGAAATATCCCGAATACACATATGACAAAGTTTCTCAATGTATAAGAACGAGTTCAAACTACCCCTTTTTTTTCATAATATTCATTTTTTAGTGTATAAAATAGTTTATAAAAATATTTACTAAATTTTATCTAATTTCTGCTAAGGTAACAAAAAAAGAGTCCTCAACAAAGTTTTTGAGTTACTTAAAGAAATACAAAAAACATCCCGAATGCATATAAGTTTCTCATTATATAAGAAGGAGTTCAAACTACCCATTTTTTTTTCAAAATACTCCGATTGGTGTGTATAGCAAAATTTATAACAAATATTAGTAAATTTTATCTATTTTCTGCTAAGTTAATTAAAATAGAGCGTCCTAAATAAAGTTTTTGAGTTATTTAACAAAATGTAAAAAATTATCCCGAATGCATATATGACAAAGTTTCTCATTGTATAAGAACGAGTTCAAACTACCCCTTTTTTTTCATAATATTCATTTTGGAGTGTATAAAATAGTTTATAAAAATGTTTAGTAAATTTTATCTAATTTCTGCTAAGCTAACTAAAAAAACACATCCCAAATAATTTTTTCGAGTTATTCAAAAAATACAAAAAAAAAAGTTCCATACTTCTCCATAGTTCCAATATCAATTTCCATTTTTTATTCTATTTCTTCACAAAAAAAATCTTCGCCATTGCACCTTTATAATTCATTCTGTCTGATTTTATATTATTTAATTTATGGTTTGTTATAAAAAGGATTAGTATCCCTTTTCGATCGACCTTTTTTTGCCAAACCGGTCAAACAAGTTTTTGAATAAAATTCTAATATAAGTCAGTAGGGCTGAAGCAATGAAGGTCAATATAACATGTGAGAACATTTATATTTATTATATTTAATAACAACAATAATTTTTTATTCATAAATATATCTAATTATAAGATTGCTTATGAATAAAATATTGTACGAAAGCAAATCTAAATTTTTCAGTCCATTTACTAATTCAGTATCTTTTCATAAAAAAATAAAAACTAATCAAAATTTAGACAGGAATGACCTTGTTTATAAAAATGTGCTATATCAAGCCATATGTATGTTCATCATTTATTTGCTATTTTAGCAACTTGCCAACAGGAACATCTAGTTATGTGATAGAACAATACTCCACATTGTTCAAACAATCGTTTCGTCAAACAATGCTAATCGTTATTGTACCAGAATAATTACTAACTCGGTTCTAAGAATTGTTTTAAACAAAAGATATTTGTTAAAATCGAATCGAACGTCGAAGAAAAGTTATAACAAGTAATTATAAACAAACACTTGTTCTGTTTTTTCCGCTAAATTCTGAGCAATTTTAAAACATCCTGGGTATTTTATAACTGTAAGAATTTATGTTTGGGTACTAAATATATTTTCTAGTTAGCTCAGCAGAAACTAGATAAAATTTGAAAGATACAGTTTCAAAATGTGATTTTTTTCTAGAAAGTTTATTCCAATTCCAATCATGTCTTTGCACGGAATGCTTATTACCATAGAAATGTCGTTCCGTCATTTCGACCTCTTATTATATTACGTGATGTCTATTGTTCAATATATTGTTTGTTTGTATGGAAATTGTTATAACAATAAATTACATTGATTGTACAATATATATGTATATATATATATATATCTTATATATAAAATTCTTCTATAATGATGTATGAAAGGATACTTCTCTTAAACGATTATTCGGATTTTGATAAATCTTTCTGAAGTTTGTTAAGGAAATTTTCTAGGATTTTTTGATTTATAGAAATATAGTTAGATTGTAGAAATAAATGCAAGAAATAACAAAAAACCATTTATCATTGTTTGACATTGAAAATATTTGAGGCATTGTTTGGCATTGAAAACAAATGAAAACTGTCATCTGCCGAAAATTTTAATTCATTTATGAGTCTAGACAATATTAAAATATAATATATTCACGATTATGAATAAGAAAAATGTAATGTCTACATTATTATTGTCAAAAGGCAGCTGAGATGTGCCAGAAATTAAAATAATATAAAATACAGTATATGGTTTGGCAGATGAACAGTCTGCGCATGCGTCTGTCGGTTATTGCACAGCAAAAATAGCCTGTATAAATAAATTTGACAGATTATTATTTTTTAATTAATGCAGTCGTGTTTTGCCTTACAATACTGAATCACAATTAAAAAAATATTTCTATTTTTACGGAATATCTACTCAAGTCAATGAAGCGTTTTGGAGCTGATTTTTTTTTACTGTGCTCCAATTTGTATGAAATTTTGAAATTAGGTAAATTAAAAATATTTTAGCCAGCCCTTCTCAGTGGTGTAACTTATGTTTTTCAAAATAACGTTGGATATCGATAAAAATATAGGTGTAGGTATAGGTAATTAAAATAATTGAACTTTTAAAATTGTAGACATGATTACAGGATGAGGTCTGTCGGGTCAGCTAGTATATATATATACTAGCCGACCCAGTAAACTTCGTTTTTGCCATAAAATATTTCTAATACATATAAAATGTTTGGTATAAAAATAATTTTAGTAGTATATGGCATCGTGTCTAAAGGTAAATTGCTGAAACTTCCCGTAACGTGACAGAAAATTCGAAGAATATTAAATGTTTTCAAATAGATTAATTAGCGTATCCGATTTTTTTTTTATGAAAACAAAAACTTCTCCTTCGAGAAGTTAATAAAAACTTACGCCAAAACTTGTTATTTACATAACTTTCGCTATGAGCTATATTTTAAAACGTGAAGTAATATCCGGAGGAAAAAATTATTGTACGCTCACGAATTTTATTAGCAATTATATATTAATGACCAGTTTTTTGTATAAATATAAATATATATACATATATACATGTGTTATGTATCGACCATGGTCTATTTTTAATTCGCCTAGTAAATTTTTTATGCGTACACGAAACGTAAACCAGAACATGAAAAATCTATAAATCCATTTTTAAACTATAAACTACTAAAAAATAAACACAAAAAATAAAAGTCGAACGAATTGTTATAAATAAATCACTATCCCTAGGCCTATAATATTTTACTTTCATCAAAAATAAGTCAGCCTAAGCAACTGATCTTTGGGACGTTTTTTGAATTTTGAAAATCGGTTCAAGATTTTTTTTTAAAACTTTGCATATATGCTGAAGCTGAAAAATGCCTCGGCTGATCTCCAAAAACAAATCGACGCGAATTCTTATCAAGTTCAATCAAATTGTAAATAAATTAACTAAACAATTTAAATCGGCACAGCAATTTTGGAGAAAATGTCGACAAAAGTTAAAAAACTTAGAATATGTAGTCATATCAAAATTTCAAAATTGTATCGTCTCAATTTTAAAAAAAGTTAAATCTGAAGTCTTATAGGTTGTCCTATTGATTATTAACTTCCCGTAGGGCAAGTTATAGTAATCGCAAAAAAATCGAAAATGAAAATTTTTATTTATCTTTACGTTTCAAACCCTTCTGAACATTTTGGCATACCTTAGAAAAAATGGATGTATGTATGTGTGTGTGTATGTGCGTGTATGTGTGTGTGCGTGTGTGTATGTGTGTTCGGATACAAATTTTCGTCAACGATTTCGGAAACACAGATGAAGTGATTTGAATAATTCAAAAAACATTCGATTCGTATTGATAAGGAGACGTGCTGATTAGTTTTTGGCAAAGGCAGGTCTAGCCGTTCCGAAGATATGGGGCAAAAAGTGCCAAAAACGGTAGCTCAGTTTTTAAGAGAACGGAGCGTCCGATTTTAATAATTTAAAAAAAAACATTTCACTTGTATTGACAAGATGAAGAATTGATCAAATTTTCATGGAGGCAGGTCCAGCGGTTTCGGAGATCTAATAATAAAAGTAAAAAAAATGCCATTTGGCGGTCAAAAATGATCATTAGACATATGCACATCAAATTATCAGATATTTTATAGAGATTTTAACAATAAGTATAATTTTGGTTTACATTCCTATGGGTTCCGTACCAATGTTTACGCGTTAGACGGCGACGCGGCGCTTACGCGCTTTGATATTTCGTCTTTGTACAGTTAAAGCAGTACGATTGCTTTGAAAAAAAGTTTAGATCTTCCAAAATATGTCAAAATAAAAAAAAAAATTTTTTTTTAAAAAAAAAATTAAAAAAAAAAAAATTTTTTTAATTTTTTTTTCAAAAAAAGTAATTTTTTGTTCAATTCATAGTTTTTCAAAAATCTTATTTTTTCGAAGTAAATTTTTTTCAAAAATGTTGATCGTTTTTGAAAAAATAATAATATTTGGTACGGGAAGTTCCAGCAATTTTGCCTTAAGGCACGATGCCTTAATTGCCTTAAGACAGAATTCCACTTACAGCTAGTTTTACTATTTATTTACGATTTTTCCCCAGCTCTCCAACTAAATCAATTCTATCGTGACGGAAACTATTACGCGATGTTTTCGTATTTTTTTTTTCTGCGCTATTTTTTGCTCATCATGATCAATAAACGTTTCTTGTTCTCGTCAAATCGATATTATTGCCAACTGGATTTGAAGGAAAAACATTTTAACGATCGAAAATGATCGATACAAATCGATACAGATCGATATAAACCGATACAGATCGATAGTAGCAAAGAAAAGCAAATTGGATGAAGGAATAATGATCCGGAAGACGTATGAAGATTTATGTTCGCTGACAAAAATAAAACTAGTGGTGTATGGCATCGTGCCATCGTGCCTTAAAGCAAATTGCTGGTACTTCCCGTACCGTAATAAAATATTACAAATACTGTAAAACTTTCATTATTTTTGCTATCTTGTTATATCTGAGCAAATCAAATGTAAATCATAAATCATTTTATCTCCAAAACGTTAACAATCGTCACTTCATTTCGAATTCAATTCCAAAAAAAAAAATAGTTGCCTAATTTACACAAAATTGAAAAAGTGCTCCCGTACAGTCACAGTCTAAACGCATTCGCAAATAATTCTGTGCGACATTTTCACTTATACTGTGCTTAGCTTGGCGGCATTTTCACATTTTTCAATAGTTTTCACAAAATCGGAAAAGTGCTCCAGTACCTAAACAGTCTAAACGCACTCGGGTAAACATTTGCACCGGAGTGGCGATTAGACTGTGCTTAGCCTGGGTAATTTTTTGAATTTTTAATCCAAAATTACAAAAATATTTTTTGAAAAAAAATTAGAAACAAAATTTTTTTTTTCCAAAAGCAATTATTTTGTTGAAACAAGCAGAAAGTTCTTTGAATCATTTAAATCGGACGCTTAGTTCTCTCAAAAACTGCCATTTTTTTTACATTTAGCTCTGTATCTCCGAAACCACTGGGCCTACTTGTGCCCAAAACTAATAACCACTTTTCCCCGTCATTACGAACTGAATCTTTTTTGAATCATACAAATCGGATGATTCGTTCTCTCAAAAACTCGATTTCTATTTTCTGCACTCTTTGCTATGTATCTCCGTTACGGCTGGACCTGCCTTTGCCAAAAACTAATCAGCACATCTCCCTATGAATTGGAATCGAATGTTTTTTAAAACATTCAAATCGGTTGATTCGTGCGCCCGAAAACGTGGAAGACAAAATGCGGACATACAAAACACACACACACATCCATTAGTTTTCTGAGTTATGCCCCTTAAAAATGTTCAGAAACCTTCAAAACGTCGAGAAATGCAAAAATTTTCGTTTTCGAATACTTTGCTATAACTACCCTACGGGAAGTTAATAATTGTTTTTCCAAATGTAGTTTTTTTATTTCCCTAAGAAAAAATTCTAATAGGCAATAAGATTGAATAAAAATAAAAACATAAAAATTTAAAATTCTTTCTCTAAATCCCTTGAAATATTTACAATGTCAACTTCCCTTAGCCGTAGCCCATTATCTTTATTATCTTTCTTTGTTATCTTTTGATCATAGTCCAAGAGGCATGCGCAAAGTCTAGACATACTGCAATTAACTAATTGCTTACTTCCTCAAGGAATAAATAATAAATTGTATTTTCCAAAAAAAAAAGAAACGGTATTTTAGTTTGTATTTTTGGCAAAATCATATTAATGGATAAACATCAGTGCATATTTAACATAACTTATGCGTTTTCGGCATGTAAAAAATTCCTCTATTTTAAAATGTGCAAATTATAAGATCATAAATTATTATCTAAATGTATGTTTCGAATCTTTAAGGCTCACTAATTTGTGTTTTCAAATAAATTATATGAGAAAGTTCTAAGCAGTGTTTTATCAAAGTATTATCTAAAATCTTAATACATTTTACGGAACTTTGCAACCAGGAAATTTTTTATTCCTGGCACGATTCGACATGAACATTCCGTGTCAACACGGAACATGTGTCATGAATGTATAAAATAAATTTAACCGACACATTTAAATAAATATCATCACGAAACATTATAACACACAACAGAGAATTAATTAAATTACATTAGTTAGTGAAAAATAATTTATTTATTAAGGTATTAAAAAATCGTGAATCGTGAACCAGATGTGATCTATTTTTATATACATTTATTTTTAAGGGCTCTTAATTCGGATATGTTCATCCTAGTAATTAGTCTAACAATGTTTCTTAAATGATGAAAATAAGTTCAAGTCAAAATTTGCAAAATTATAAAACTTATTCATTTGCGGTTATTGCTTATCATTTTATAGAGTTTGTAAAAGTTTTTTTTGCTACTGCTCTGTTGAATTCTACACCCCATAATATGCACATATTAAAGTTAAGACATTTTCTTAAATTAAAAAAATATGAACACATAAAAATTAATTACTATTACTAATTTATTCTTAATTTCTTTCTTCATTACAACAAATTTTCATTTGCACGCAAATAAAATAGAGATTCGTTTCGCGAAAAGCAAATTAACGAAGAATTTCTAAATTTAAAATTAATTAGTAAAGAAAACTTATGATAAATTATATATATATATATATATATATATATATATTAAATAATTATTAATAATTTATGAAATGTTTTGGCATTTTCCCAAAACAACAAAATAAAAATGTGCTTATGTCATTTAGACGTTTAAAATATTTAAAAATATGGATTATTATATATTTTATATTTAATTTATTATTTTATTTATAAATATAAATATATATGGATTTAGGGTAAGTTGTAATATTATTATAAATTTAAACAAAACTACACACACGTCAGTGCTCAGTTAAATAAATTCACATCTAAATAAAATATAAAAGTTTCTTTTTAATATGAAATAATCAAATGTTTAATAATGTAATATTTGAACAGAACCCTTTGTATATTAATTTTTTGTTTAAGAACCTTTCTAACATCAAAACAACCAAAAATTTGAAATTCTATTACTTATGAATTCAATAATCCAAAGTTCCTATTAGAATCTAATACGTGCTGAAATTATCTTATAAGATTATAATAACGAGACTTTCTAATATTGAAATATATTTATTTAGAGACTTTCTGAAATCAAACCTTAAGTAATTATTAAAACTTGGTAATAATATTATAATAAGTATAATTGAGATGAAAAAGACAAAAGGACTTTCTATGAAGTCATTTTATTACTGAGACTTTCTAAAAACCGAGGTTTTTCAATATTAAGTCTTCTAGCATCAATTTTTTTAACATCAAGTTTTTTCTCAAATCTTACCAATATCAAAACTTTCTAATATTAACATTCATAAATATAGAATTTTTTCAATACTGAGACTTTCTAAAATGAAAGCTTTTTAATATCAAGATCTTCTAATATACATACTTTCCAAAATATAAAAATAATGACGAAATCTGTCTAAAATTAATTTTAGTACTGATTTTTCAAATACTAAGTTTTTAAAAAATCAACACTTTCGACGTGATAACAAAATCGACAATTTGATGTTTCCAAAATCCGATGCTTTCTCATATGAAGATTATATAACATCTGAAACTTTCTAATGTTAGATTTTACTAAACCAAATATTTTTTTTTTCACTATATAAATTTTTTAAACCATGAATGTTTTAAAAACTTATCCGTCTAAAATTAAAACATTTATTATTTTTGAAAGAAAAACTTTTTATTATCGATTCTTTCTAAAATCACTTCTTTTAGAATTCAGACTTTTCAATAAAATATCAAAGACATTCTAATATTGAAGTTTTCCAACTTTTAAAGCATAAAATTATGTAAAATTTGTAATAATCAGACTTGCTAATTACAAAATTATATAATAACGAGACTTTTAATAACTACTTTCTATTAACGAGACGTCCCAATGACTTTCTAATAACAACTATTTATTAACGTGCTTTCTAATAACCGCATTCTTTAAATACAAAACTTTCGAATAAAAGGATTTCAATAACAAGATTCTTTAATAACAGTGCTTTCTAATAACATTACTCTCTAAATACAAAACTTTTCAATAAGAAGACTCTCTACTAACAAAACTTTCGAATAACAAGGCTTTCTAATGACAAAAAATTTCAATCACAAGACCAGCTAATAAAAAAAATTGTAATGAAAACATCTATCGCTTTCTAATATCAAGACCATCTCAAAACAAGGCTCGCCATTAACAAGACTTTCCAATAACGAGACTTTCTAATAAAAAAACTTTTTTCATAACAAGATCAAGATAATATTCTTAATTTATTCATAACTAGAGAGCGTGATTCGTATTTGGAATACGAATCTTTCCAAAACTGAGACTTGTCAAATACAAAACTTTCTAAAACTGGGACTTGTCAAATATTAGGTTGTCAAATATCTCCCTTCCGCTTTTTTGCTCTTGGTTTATAATACAAAAAGGCGGAAGGGAGATATTTGACAACCTTATATAATTTATTCAAAACTAGGACTTCTAAAATACGATAGTCTCCAAAATTCGAACTTTGTAAAATCGGAATATTCCAACTTTCTATAACAAAATTTATCAAAATCAAAATTTTCCAAATACGATACAAAATCGTATCAACTGTCTTTCTAAAACGACCACATTTCAAATTCAAGACAAAATTGATTACAGACAAAAAAGTCTGTAATATCAAGCCTCACTATAGTTTCGAATTTCCTTGAACAGAAATTTTTAATAACGTATCTTTCTAATATAAAAACTTTCTAATATGAAAACTTTCTAATATTAACCAAAACTGATCAATATTAAACTATAACAACTTTAATTTTCTATAACCAAAACTGCTCAATATTAAAACTTTACAATCTAATTTCAGGACTTTATATAAAAAACTTACAAATTCTAAGACTATTAAAATTTTAGTATCGAGACTTTCTAATAATTTTTGTAACCATTTTACTTCAATTCTGTTTCAGAGATTTGGACGTGAGGTCGCTCACGATAATAGGCGTCAGTTTATACATTCATCTCAATTCGGGATGTCGCCTCAGAGGAATTTGTCTATGTAAGTCGGGTTAAAATCCTTTTTTTTTTACCAACTATTTTATGTTCTATTTCTATTATTATTTTAGCGGAAAAAGCCAGTCCAGATTTAGCAAACTTTTAATTTTTTCCAAATGCACCAAATGTTCTATGTTCTATTTCTATTTTATTTTAGCGGAAGATGCCAGTCCAGATTTGGCAAACTTTTAATTTTTTTCCAAATGCTCCAATCGTTCTCTATATTACTTCTGTCTTATTTTAGTGGAAGAAACCAGTCCAGATTTAGCAAACTTTTAATTTTTTTCCAAATGCTCCAATTGTTCTCTATATTACTTCTGTCATATTTTAGCGGAAGAAGCCAGTCCAGACTTGGCAAACTTTTAATTTTTTTTCCAAATGCTCCAATCGTTCTATGTTCTATTTCTATTTTGTTTTAGCGGAAGAAGTCAGTCCAGATTAAGCAAACTTTTAATTTTTTTTCCAAATGCTCCAATCGTTCTATGTTCTATTTCTGTCTTATTTTAGCGGAAGAAGCCAGTCCAGATTTAGCAAACTTTTAATTTTTTTCCAAATGCTCCAATTGTTCTCTGTTCTATTTCTGTTTTATTTTAGCCGAAGAAGCCAGTCCAGATTTAGCAAACTTTTAATTTTTTCTGTCTTATTTTAGCCGAAGATGCAAGTCCAGATTTGGCTTCTCTAATGATAACTCTTGCCATCAGCCTGGCCGTGAGTGCAGAAGATGGTTGGTCTTTAATCACTTGCGATCCTGATAATAGGCCGCCTTGTTACGTAATCGTGGCTTTTGAGACTTTTTTATCGGTTGTTACCAGTTGCATCTTCCTGAAGGTAGGAATTGTTCTAACAAATGATCCTAAGACTTTACAAAATGTGGACTATACAAATTCCACCAGACTTATTGAGACTAGGGACACGGTATCGAATAGAAAGTATCGATACTTTTTTCGTGTCGCTAGCAATAAAATCGCTGATGATATCACATTTTATCATCTTACCATTGTTTATTATTTTTTTTATAAACATTTGAAAGAATATTTTGATAAAACCAATAACATACACGTCATTTTGATATCAATTGACAGTAATGACTAGCGACACGAAAAAAATATCGATACTTTCTATTCGATAACGTGTCCCTAATTGAGACTTATGTTTTCGATATCAGGACTTTACAGTATCAAGAGTTGCTAAATCAATATTTTCCAAAATTGTGCCTTTCTGAAATAATGATCTTCCAAATTCAGGGCTTTTCAGTCTAACGACAGTTGGATAAGTCAGGATATTTCACTATCAGTATTTTCCAAAAACGATAATTTCCAAATTCGATTCTTTCCTAATTTTGAACTTTCCCGAGTTCAAAATTTTTCAAGTTTGAATAATCACAAGATTGAACATTCACGATAAGACTTTAAGAATTAAGATTTTTGTAAAATTGGGACCTTTTTAAAAAATGGTACTTTTAACCTAGTAAGATATTTCCCAAATTAGAACTTTCTCCCAAGTATGAGCTTTCCCAGTTTGAATTTTTCCTAGAATTTTCCAATTTTTCCTAGTATGAACTTTCCCTAGTATGAATTTTCCCAAATTGGAACTTTCTTCCTAATATGAATTTTTCCCAGTATGAACTTTACCAATTTGGAACTTTCTCCCTAGTATGAACTTTCCCAAAATAGAACTTTCCAAATTTGAACTTTCCTAGTATGAACGTTCCCTAATATGAATTTTCCCAAATTGGAACTTTCTTCCTAATATGAATTTTTCCTAGTATGAATTTTCCCAAATTGTAACTTTACAAGTTTGAACTTTTCCTAATCTATCTTTAGTATGATTTTTCCCAAGTTTGAACTCTCCAAAATTAAAACCGAAAATTTTCCGAAATTCAAACTTTTGGGACTTAAGAAAAATATTGAGATTTTAAAAGAAGACTTTTTTCTTTTTAATTACAATGTTTATTACAACTGTTAAATAGTTAACATCTAGTAATATTGATAAATAATAACATAAAAGAAGACTTGAATCTTTTTTTAAAAAATGAGACTTTTAAAAAAATTGAGGCTTTTAAAAAAGCCGAGACTTAAAAAATTGAGACTTTTAAGAAAACAGAGCCTTTTAAACAAAATGAGACTTCTAAACAAAACAAGACTTAAAAAATTAAGGTTTTTTAAAAAAAATCGCGAATTTTCTAAAATTGAGACTTTTGAAAAAAAAATTAGGAACCTTAACAAAAATTGGGATTTGAAAAAATGGGACTTTTGAAAAAAAATTGGGACTTTTGAAAAAAATTGGAACTTTTGAAAAATTGAGATTTTTGAAAAATTGAGACCTTTAAAAAATTGATATCATTAAAAATTGAGACGTTTGAAAAATTTACCCCTTTAAAAAATTGAAACCTTTAAAAATTGACTTCTCAAATAATTGGGTTTTCCAAAAATTGAGATTTTTTTTAAAAAAATAAGAATTTTCAAAAATTAAGATTTTTGTGAAATTAAGACTTTTTTTTAAAAAAAACGGAACTTTTAAAATATAATTGAGACTTTTGAGAACATTGAGACTTAAAAATTTGAGTTATCGAAAATTGAGATTAGAAAAAATTATGACTTTTACAAAAATTGAGACTTTTAAAAATTTGAGTTTTGAAAAATTGAGACTTTTAAAAATTTGAGCATTGAAAAATTGAGACTTTTGAAAAATCGTGTTTTGAAAAACTGAGACTTTTAAAAATTTGAGTTTTGAAAAATTGAGACTTTTAAAAATTGAGACTTTAAAAATGACACATAAAAAATGAGACTTAAAAAAATTGAGACTTGAAAAATTGAGACTTTTGAAAAATGTAGACTTTTCAATTAATTAGATTTTTCAAAAATTGAGACTTTTACAAACATTGAGACCTAAAAATATGAGACTCAAAATAAATGAGGTCAAAAAATTGAGACTTTTACAAAAATTGAGACGTTTAAAAAAATTGAGACTTTTAAACATTTGAGTTTTGAAACATTGAGACTTGAAAAAATTGAGACTGTTAAAAGTTTGAGTTTTGAATAATTGAGACTTGAAAAAATTGAGACTGTTAAAAGTTTGAGTTTTGAATAATTGAGACTTAAAAAAATTGAGATTTTTACAAAAATGGAGACTTTTAAAAATTGAGACCTTTAAACATTTGAAAAATTGGAACGTGAAAAATTGAGACTTGATAATTTGAAAAATTTGAGTTTTGAAAACTGAAACTTTAAAAAATTGAGACTTGAAAATTTGAGTTTTGAAAAATTGAGACTTAAAAAAAATTGGTACTTAAAAAATTTGAGCCTTGAAAAATTGAGACTTTTAAAAATTTGAGTTTTAAAAAATGGAGACTTAAAAAAATTGAGTTTTAGAATATTGAGACTTTTAAAATTTTGAGTTTTAAAAAAATGAGAATTAAAAAAATTGAGATTTTACATAAATTGTGGCTTTTAAAAATTTGAGTTAGTGGATTTAAAAGTCCACTTTTGTTGTCATCTGCAAAAAAAATACATTACATAATATTTTTATTTTTTGTTTTTACATCGACCTTATTTTAACGCGAACCCAAAGAAATTATTGGAGGAATGGAGGAAGACAATTGGCAAACGAATGATGTTGGCAAAACATCAAAAATTTGAAGTAACGAGCGAAGATCTATGAAAGGACCATTTGTCTTATTGGATAATAAATTTTTACCAGGTCTAAAATATAAACCCTTTTGAAGTAAAACTTCTTTAGGCGCGACATGGGTGTAAATCCGTACAAATGCAACGGAAATTGTTACGGCTGGTTCAAGTGAGAGTCATTCGCTCGTATTTAATAATATTGATTCCAATAATCATGTCGGATGTCAAACTTGTCAAAAGGTATTAAATTCGGGTAAAATTCTCACTTTGTGTAAGTTTAACGGGTTTGTATTTCCACCTATACCAAATTATCTACCTAAACTAGATACTGTATCTGAAAGATTAATTTCACCTAAGTTGTGTTTCATGCAAATTAGACAATTGCGACATGCAAATGGACAATTTGGAATGTTTGGCCAAATTATAAATGTGCCTGTTGACGTTAATAATATGGTTAATTTATTACCTCGTAATACCGATGATGATCATTGCATTAACGTTCACATAAAAAAGAAAATGATTCATAGATCAAGCTATGTGCAGTGCTTGATAAATAAAACAAATATAAAAGTATGGCTTCAATTTTTTTAGGCAAGACGGATATTACAGCTGTTCAAGGAATGAGATTATATCGTCAGCAAAAAAGTAAAAAAATACATACAGTAAATGAATGTATGTTAATTTTAATTACATGAAGTTCTTCAAACGCAATTATTACATAATGAGTGAAGTGCGAAAACAATATTTGTTTGGGCGTTGTTTAACATAATCCACTGTGTGAACGAATATTATAGAACTTATTAATCAGCTAATTACTTTAAACCGATCATGTCATATTTCAAGTATGACCTTGATTACAATATTGTTTGTAAATATTGTACATATTTTTAATGCTATTATAAATATATAATTTATAATTTATCAGTATATAAATGTGTATAATGGTCGACACTAATAAATGTGTGCACCGCGAGTGTTACCATATTACTAATAAACATTATTCAAAATTGTTATATGATGTATTTATTTTCACTTAAATGCCATCTTGTACAGTAGTAAATAAGTTGTACTTCAATCGCGTGTGATCCTTACGCGCACTCGTTTTTTTTTTCAGAACATTTGGTTTCCGATAACACCATATTTGTGCAATTTGGCTGTTCTTTTTTCACTTCTTGGCTTGGAGTGTTTTGGAAACTTTATGGTCACTGATGAGGGCACAGAACACGTCAAGGTAAAGTGAAATTGATTCACAAAATTAAATCTACTCCATGTGTTCTTTATTTTTTTCAGATGATGATCGCCCTCCTGATTCTCCTAGGTTCGATCTATTTCTCAAATATGCGAAAATTGGCAAATGGTTATTCCGGTGGATGCAATATGTTCTCGCAAACTGCATATGGGCCATCAATCGATAAACAAACTTGCTGGGACGAATTTCATGAAGACGATTCTACTTCTATGGTAGACAAAGCGTCGCAGAGCCATCTGGCGATGGACAACATAGTATCATGATGGAACAGAAGGAAAACAAAGATTTGGATTTGGATGTTTCGAATTTGGGAGTCCACCAGGATGGTGGTTTATGGATTTTTTTATTTTTCTAAATAAACGTCAACAAATGGCATAAGTGCAGAAACTGCATTTTATTTATCATTCTAAATTATATGGTTTCGACACTAACAATAAGTCCAAAGATAAAAAGATAATATTTTTTCCTTCCACATGGAAAAAACTGGTCTTAACAATAGGACTTTGCAAAATGTGGACTTTCCAAATTCAGTACTTATTGAGACTTATGTTTTTGATATCAGGACTTTACCGTATCAAGAGTTTCCAAAATTGAAACCTTTCTAAAATACCTAATTATCTTCCAAATTCAGGACTTTTCAATCCAACGTCGGTTGGATAAGTCAGGATATTACAATATCAGAATTTTCCAAAAACGGTACTATCCGACTGCAATGTTTTCCAAATATGATACTTTCCAAATTTTGAACTTTCCCGAGTTCGAAATTTCTCAAGTTTGAACATTCATAAGATTGAACATTCACAACTTTAAACATTCCCAATTTGGAACTTTATTTATTTATTAATTTTACAAGCCGTCGGTATAATAATATTATAATAAGGCTCAAGTCAATATTTTACAGGTTTAATATAATTGAATTAATTATTAGCTATTTTATTACTTATTTATTTATTAACTATAAACTTATTTATATTTAGTTAATTTTAATTATTTTTAAATATAACTATAGTTTGTTTGTTGCAAGTATTTTTTAAAAATTTAATAAGTATTTTAATAAGCTTAACAAAATTTGTTTTTACAAATTTTGTTTACTAAATTGGAACATTCTCTCCGTATGAATTTTTCAAAGTTGGAACTTTCCAAGTTGGAACATTCCAAGTTGAAACTTTCCAAATTGGAACATTCTCATTATGAATTTTTTCAAGTTGGAACTTTCCAAGTTTGACCTTTTACTAGTATAAATTTTCACAAATTGGAACTTTCCCAAGTTCAAACGCTCCAAAATTAGAACTTTCTAAAATCTAAAGATTTTGGACTTTAAAAACAATGGGGCTTTAAAAAAATGAGACTTTTCAAAAAATTATTTATATTGAGACTTTAAAAAAAATTGAGACTTTTCAAAAATTGCGACTTAAAAAATTGAGGTTTTTAGAAAAAAATCAGAATTTTCATAAATTGAAACTTTCGAAAAAATTGAGACTTAAATATTGAGACTTTTGAAAAAAAAAATGTATGAGACTTTTCAAAAAAATGAAGCTTTTCAAAAATTGCGACTTTTTAAAAATTGAGATTTTTTAAAATTTGGGACTTTTGAAAAAATGGGACTTTTGAAAAAATGGGACTTTTGAAAAAATGGGACTTTTGAAAAAATGGGACTTTTGAAAAAATGGGACTTTTGAAAAAATTGAGATTTTTTAAAAATCGAGATTTTTAAACAAATTGCGATTTTAAACAAAATGTTTGAGACTTTTAAAAAAATGCAATTAAAAAACAAATAAAACTATAAAAAAATTAGGCTTTACAAAAATTGTGATTTTTCAAAAATTGTGATTTTTTCAAAAATTGAGACTTGAAAAATTGAGACTTTTGAAAAATTGAGATTTTCAAAAATCGAGACTTAAATAAATTCCGATTTTTAAAAAAAATATTTGAGACCTTAAAAAAGATGCAATTTCAAAAAAATATTAAATGAAACTATAAAAAATTAGGCTTTTCAAGAATTAAAGTTTTTTAAAAATTGAGATTTTAAAAAAATTGGGACTTTTGAAAAAATGGGACTTTTGAAAAATGGGACTTTGAAAAAATGAGACTTTTGAAAAATTGAGATTTTTTAAAAAAATAAACTTAAAAAAAAATAAGGCTAAAAATTGAGACAGCAAACTGCAAATACACTAAAATTAAATTTAAAAAAAACTCTACTGACTAGCAAACCGAGTTTCTGACTAAATAAAAATAAAAAAGACTCTACGCATTGAAATAAAAAAAACTCACTGACGAGCAAACTGAGTCTCGGATTTCTGGCAAGAAAACTGAATCTCCTGAATAAAAATAAAAAAGGAGTCTACTGACGAGCAAATTAAAAATCTGCTCAAGAAAAAAATGAAATTGTGTTCCTTTTGTAGCAGTCTATGTCTCTGATCTAAAAAAAATTATTTCGCCTGTCAGTAGAGTCCTCTTTTCTTCACGATTCTTCTTCAATATCACCAAACGATGTAGATGTTCTTTAGAATCCATGTTTCTGATCCATGAAAACATTTTACCTGGCTAAAAGAGATTCATTTCCATTCCATTTAGAAGTCGATTGGAATCTATAAATATATTTTCCCAATCCCAAATAAGTTACCGGTGACAGCTGACATCTTTAGTGCATTTAAATCGTGTTTATGACTTTGAAACGATTTTAAAACAGGAACAAGAAAAATATACATACACATGTTTCTAATTGACTGTGACGACATCATCGAGAGAGGAATTACAGGAAAAGAATTGGATCTAATTTTGGAACAATCATTCTTATTAGACTCTATTAGACAGGTTTTGCTTACTGGCCAAAATATTTTTTTCTTTCCCAGTAGAGTTTTTACCCTAGTCTTTACCCTAGTCAAACTTAAGTTTACTCGTCAGTAGAGTCCTTTTATTGTTTTATATCTAGATTATTCAGTTGCAATTCAGGAGATTCAGTTTGATCGTCAATAGAATTTTTTTTGAATTTGTGAATCGTCAGTTCACTTGCCAATAGATTTAATTTTAATCATTTTGTTTATTGGTATAGTTTCTTCCTTACTTGCAATAAGAAGTTATAGTTTGTTCATTAATTAAATGATTTATTGTTCGAATTAATATAAAATTAGCAAATCGGATTTTCTGTCAAAATAATCTTTTTCTTCAGAAAGTTGAAAATGTTTTGTACGCGCAAAGCACCATGAACCGAGCATGTTGTAAATTTATTTGTGGATTTCAAGGTGAATTTTACGTAAATTTTGTATCCGAAGCGATTTCCTGTTTATCTTAGGATGTGTATATATACATATATAAATATATAAATATACATATATATACTTAAGTAAATACACGTTTTTGAATAAACCAGTTTCAACAAACCCTTATATTTATTGCCAATTTGCAATATGTGGATTTGGGACATATTTCTAAATTTCTTAAATATCTCAAAAGTTTTGTCCAGGACACTCTTTTTTGGTAAGTTTAGCAGAAACTAGATGAAATATACTATAATTCCATGTAGTCTGTCGTAAACACTCCCATTTAATTTTTCTAATAAAACCAACGTGAATCATCATAATATATTTTACCAATTTGCAATATGTGGATTCCGGACATTTTCCTAATTTCTTTATGTATCTTGAAAGTTTTGTTCAGAACACTGCTTTTTAATTAGATTAGCAGAAACTAGATAAAATTTACTAAAATTCTATATAATCCGTCTTATACACTCTTATAGAAAAAGTTTGAGAAAAAAACAGTGTGATACACGCTTATATTTTGCGAATTTGTATTATATGGATTCTGGACATTTTTCTAAATTTCTTCATGTAACTTGAAAATTTTGTACATGACACTTTTTTAATAAGTTAACAGGAACTAAATAAAATTTGCTATAATTATAAAAGTCCATCTTACAGAACACTCCTACAGAAAAATTTTGAGAAAAAAACAGTTTGACACACCCTTATATTTTACGAATTTGCAGTATAAGTATTCTCTACATTTTTCTAAATTTCTTTTAAAATCCCGAAAATTTTGTTCCAAACACTCTTTTTTCATTAGCTTATCAGAAACTAGATAAAATAAACTTTTGTTTGATAAGAATATTTTATATAGACTATTATTTGTATTGACTATATTAATTGTGAATAGAAATAGTTTGAACCCTCGCCCTTAGATTTTGTGCAAAGAATTGGAGCAATTTTCCACATTTTGTCAAATATCTCCAAAAATTTATTACAGAAACTTTTTTCTTGTCAGCTTAGCAGAAACTAGTTAAAATTTACTAAAATTCTTTATAAACAATATTATACACTTTGATACAAAAATTTGGAAAAATTTTAATACGCCCTAGTGTATTTTGCATATTACAAAATATGTATTCGGTACAATTTTGCACATTTCTTCAAAAAACACGAAAAATTTATTCTAAACACACTTTTTTAGTTAACTTAGCATAAACTAGATAAAATTAACTACAGTTCATTATAAACAGTTTTATATACTCCGATACAAAATTTTTGAATAAATCCAGTACGAATCGCAATAATGTATTTTGCAAGTTTTCAAATATATGAAGAAATTCCGGACATTTTTCTAAATTTCTTCAAATATCTCAAGCATTTTGTCCGAATTTACTCTTTTTTAATTAGCTTAGCAGAAACTAGATAAAATTTTTAAAAATTGCATATTCTCCGTCTTATACACTCCGATACAAATATTTTGAATAAAATCAGTACGAATCGCCCTAATGTATTTTGCAAATTTCCAATACGTATCACGAGAGATCTGGACGTTTTTCTGAAATTCTTCAAATATCTCAAAAATTTTGTCCAAGACACCCTTTTTCAAGCAGCTTAACAGAAACTAGATAAAATTTACTAAAAACACATATAAACTGTCTTATACACTCTGACACAAAAAAATAGAATAAAACCAGATGAAAACCTAATGAATCTTGCAAATTTACAATATATGGAATGATTCCACACATTTTTCTATTTTTTTTAAATATCTCAAAAACTTTGTCCAGGATACTCTATTTTCGTTATCTTAGCAGAAACTGGATACAATTTACTAAAAATCCTTTCTAAACTATCATATACACTCTGACACAAAAAATAGAATTAAGCCAGGACGAATGTAGCCCTAATGTATTTTACATATATACAATAAATGGATTCGGGACATTATTTAAACTTTTTTAAATATCACAAAAATTTTGTCCGGGACACTCTTTTTTAGTTAGCTTAACAGAAACTAGATAAAAATTACTAACATCCCATACATACTTTCATATATACTCTGACACGAAAATTTTGAATAAACCCCGTACAAATCACACTGGTATATTAGGTTGTCAAATATCTCCCTTCCGCTTTTTTGCTCTTGGTTTATAATACAAAAAGGCGGAAGGGAAATATTTGACAACCTAATATTTTACCAATTTGCAATATATAGTTTCCGGACATTTTCCTCAAATTCTTCAAATTTCTCAAAAACTTCTTCCCGGACTCTCTTTTTTAGTTAGCTTAGCAGAAACTAGATAAAATTTACTTTTACTCGTGTTCCTTTTACTATAATTAAATAAGTTTGAAATGATGAAAAGTTCATTGGCTTTGGCATTTCGAAACCAAAACGAAAATGTTTTCGAGGCCATGACGATATATAGAATACACTGAATGTAAAATCCGAAAATAGATAAAGACACTCCGAAACTTATACTGTACATTATATGTAGATCTGTAGAACGATAATAGTCTTAATCGTATTAAAAAAATACACATACATGTTCCAAATTTGGTCTCAAACGATTCAGAATTACTTGAGGAAACATAAAATTAGCAAAATGGATTTTCTGGCTAATAAGTATCTGAATAAATAAATATGTTTTAAATCAAATAGTTTTATGAGTGCCATTTCCACCAAAATTAAAATTAATCGTATTTCATCTAGAATTAACTTGTTTCAAGAGATTTCAAAATATCATGCAAATTGGAGCACAGTAAAAAAGTTCACAGGTTACAACCTTTTTTTCTCTCCATTTACTGCACTAATTACCAATAAATAATTTAAAATAAGAGTCTATTATATATATATATATATATATATATATATATATACTAGCTAATCCGGCAAACGTTGTTTTAACATAAAAAATATGCCTAAATTGTTAAAAAATTAATAAAAGCATTAAATTGAAAAATAGTGAATGTCAATTTTATATATCCAATATGCACTTAATTTATAAATGTCAAAATATTTCCTTCTTGGTCCATAATTAATATAATATGATAATATTTATTTTACAATAATGTTTTGTATCTATAATTTGCTTGGCAATATTGCCTATAACATAACTTGGAATAATTAATTTCTCTGCTTCTTATTGAAGTAAGCCGTTAAACATTTTTTTTGTGAAATGTCATAATTTTGTTTATGATTAATTTTAAATTCAATATGCCGCTTTTTTATTGTGATCTATAATGCTTTGATAAAGTTTTGGTTTCCGAAATAATTTGGTAAGCTAATCAATTAAATCTAAATCGTATTTCTATTTATATAATTATTTTCATAAATACTGACAAATGACATTTAATTTTTTTACATGTCAACATTTATTCAAATTTTTGAGCATTGATTTTTAATTAGATTTAAAACTATAAATAGTGATTTTGAATATAGCATTTCATCAAATTTGGATTTAAATGTTGGATATTTCTATATATGTACATGTTTTTGAATTTTATTTTTTGAAATGTCAAATTTTTGTTTCAAAAATTATATATCGAAGTTACCTTAAATTTTGACATTTGTTATTTTAGTGTTTTGTTTTTTTTTTTGGTCATTTTTTGTCAAAATTTTTAGAAATTTATAAAAATTATATATTTATATTTCAAATTTACTTTTCAAAATTTCCTATAACCTAAGTTGGATATATATACACACGATGAGCCATTAAAATTTAAAATCGGTTCAGTAGTTTGGGCGTCCATCGCGAACCAACATCGTGACACGAGATTTATATATAAATATATATATATATATATAGGATCTTTTATCTATTATTCTGTGATAAACGAGTCTAGCTCGCTTATGCAACATAATAAATAAAGAGCTCTCAGGTTGCATTTTATTTATTTCAACATAAATGAACACTTGAACTCTTTCCGTCTGTGATTTATTTATGATACAAGTAGGAGTTTCAACATCTATCAGGAATTTTTATTATGATACCGACGTTGCACTAAAATAACTACGGATATAATATATAAATATACTAGATGACCCGACAGACGTTGTCCTGTACCCATGTCTACAATTCACAAGTTCCAATTTTTTCAATAACCTGTACTGATATTTACCAATTAGTTAAAAATTATTTTATTTTTTTACACTACAGTCTATACCGAAATGTATATACATCCATATGGGTGATCTTAAATGTACAACTGCTTTAAATAAAATGATGAGCCTCAGAACCCACACTTAACTCTTGAGATGTAGATGTAGATGTATAAATAAATGATTTTTTGTTTATTCACGACTAAAACATCGATTTTCCAAATTTATCACACAAAAATTCATCGTCTGCCTTTGTGATTAATAGCACAATATATACGTATTGGAAATTGCAGTCTTTTAAATTGTATAACAAATTCAAAAAAAATTAATATATAGCATTCGCGATAAACGTACAATATCACCTTGAATGTTTCTACCCAAAACAATTGCTTCAAAAATATAGCCTATGATTTTTATAATTACGTACCATATTTTAACTGGCTTTTAGTAATTTACGATCTAAATTAAATTTTTTTCACTAATAGTTCAATATACATTATTACTTAAGTTTATATTTGAAGTGAATTAATTTATCAAATCCTGTTCGCATGTGCTCTAATCAACCTACGATCAACAAAATTATTGCGGTAAATGGAGAAGAAAAAAGCGTGTGTCGGAAATAGGCTAATATTTATCTTAAGTTCAGAAGTGAAAACAATTTGCACTCCTTCACCACCCACTGGATTAATTGAATTATAACTCTTTTAATTCTGATTTTATCAGTACTTGCAATACACTATTTTAAAGGTAGTTAAATAAGCTTACAGCTTTCTCTATCATAAATTTTACCGAAACTTCTCTTATTTTGAAATTGCAAAGGATTGAAGGACTCGAAAGACACTCTGGTTGGACACTATCAATATTTGTGTAACAGAAAATTCAAAAAAAGCAATAATTGGTCAGAAAAAGACCTTGAATTTTCATTTATATACCTTTATACGTATCTTTTCTTTTTTTAAATAGATTTTTTTTCATGAAATCATGAGCTTTTTGGAAATCCTTTGCACTAAAGTTTTGGTAATTTCTAGAATCGGTCAAGATCTCTTAAACCAAGTTGATTCTAGAGGGAATACGATCATTTTACACGCAGAAGTACTCATTTTAAAGCCTATTTTGAGTACTAAAAAACCCCATTTTCATATCTAGCCTAATATTGTTCCTAGAATAATTGATGGAACACCAATTTATTATTTTATTATTAACAAACTTCAGAAAGATTTATCAAAATCCGGATAATCGTTTAGGAGAAGTATTCTTTAATTCATCATTACAGAATAATTATATATATATATATATATATATATATATATATATATATATATCATAAATCTAACATAATATCCTATGCTATATTAGGATACAAAATTTTAATTTGATTACCACTGAATGATGGCTAAGATACTAGCCGAAATGTATGGATTTTAAATAAATAAACTTAAAAAAAACTCTCATACTATTTTTATTGATGTTTCGCCCGAATATTAAACTCAAATTAAACATATATATCAACATCAAATTCAAGACTATTCAAATATATATATATTTATATATATAATAATCCAAGTTTTACACTTGGCACAGAAAATGACTTTATGTATAATTTTGCGATATTTTAGCATTTCTTTAAGTTTTGCACTGATATAAATTTGAACGAGTGCCAAATCATGAGATCCAAGAGCACATCCTTGTTATGTTAATAAAAAATAAATAAATGAGTAATATAAATATAAATACATGATAATTGATGGATATTTTATAAGCATTTATAATTATAATGAGATAAAATATTGTTTTTGAAACAATAATAGAATTAATACAAATACATATATGTAATTGTATGCTCGGTAAACATGGCTGTATTTTTTTATTATATGTATATATATATATATATATATATATATATATATATATATATATATATATATATAAGTTATAAGAAATAGTAAGATATCGAGTTAGTTGTGTTCTAAGAATGTAGCATCTATTGTTAAATAACCAAAAAGTTATCAATAAGTAACAAATCTGTAGATATAATTTCAATAGTAAAGTCTTTACGTCAAACAAAGTGTTACTACTTTATTCGTTTGAAAATCTTCAATTCAATTTAATTTCTATATTTATGCTCTTTTTGGAAACTAATTCTAGAGTGTAAGAATATGAACTTTCTTAATTTATTACAAAGAAAAGAAATTTCTTGTTGTAAAAATCCTGGAGCAGACTAGTGAACCAGCATGAACAATATCAAAGACTGATATTAATCGAAAGTAGACTTTGTAAACAGTTTGATGAAATTACATAGAAATTGTCTTCTACAAACTCTTAACATCCAACTTAACAATCCATTCTGATGCATTAAATAAATGCAGTTGGAGTAACCAGCTCCAATTGCTAAATCGAAACTGTTGTATTCCATTATAGGGGCAAAAATTATTGAAGCTCGATTGGGATGTTTTGCCAAATCAACAATACAGACCTAACCTCTTGCACAATCTGATTACTTTATGTTTCGATTTACAAAACTCCTTGAATGATACAAATTTCTATAATGTTAAATTGTACCTGTTACAGTTTTTTTGGTAATGAAGACCATAAGTTTTATGAACATGGCTGCTTGAAAGAATATGAAAAGTTGTGATCAAAGTAGAAAATATTTTTTAGAATACAATACCATGTGCATTTTCATATTTTTACATCCTTAGCCATAAATTTAAAAACAGTACCTAAATATGAACAACAATACATTTAGATTACATGCTAAATCTTCATAATAAGATGAACGAATTATAAATTTTACATACCTTCATATCAAGTAGAACAAAAAAAACTATTTTACATACAAATTAACTATTGAATACACATTACAGTACTATAATACAACATGGAGAGTATTTTAATTTACATTTTGCACTTTAATAAACATTTCACTGTGTTTAAACAATTATTTAAAAATGCACGAAAACATTAACAGCCATTTTGACAGTTCGTTCTATTAAGCAAGAAGCGCAGCTAACTTCATTGTACTTATGGAGCTGTCAAAATAATTATTAATATTTAAGTTAATATATTGATGTTAATATATTAATTATAAATGCATATAATACTCTTCTTTTATCTATGATTACAGATGTTTGTTCGGAGATTACGGGCCATGTTTTTAAAATTGCACAAAAACATTAAAAGCCATTTTGACAGTTCGTTTCTTTTAAAGCAAAATGCGTAGCCAACTTCATTATACTCCTGGGGCTGTCAAAATAATTTAATTTACAAAACACAAACAAAAATATTATTAAAGTTAATATATTAATTATAAATGGATTAATTATTAGTACTATATGTTGCAATATTTTCCTTGTATTGAATTTACTTTTTAGCACAGGTTTTGTATGGAAACCATATAAAATTAACAATTCATGCAGTTGAAGGTAATAATAAATAATGTAACTTCATTACTCTTGTTTTGTTTAATTGTGATTTTAATTTTAATTAACTAAAAAACAACAAATTTCACTCTTTTATGTTCTTAAGCATTTAGTATTAATCTTACATATAATCATGTAGACCTTATATACCAACACTTTCATTATTGTTATTACGTGTGTAGATAGTATTCGTCTCTATTATCATATTACATTTCTATTTATTTTTCTAGTGCAAAGATGTCAGAACCAAGTCCAAAACCCAATAAAATAGGAACTGAAACCAGCATTCTGCCTCAAGGCGAGATATTTATGAAAACAGAACCAAAATTAAAATTGTGTCAACCTCAATTGATGCCTTTGAAATGTCTCACTTTGCAAATGCTGGAATCGATGCAGAAACTGAGGAAAACATCTCAAAGTTGAAACTGAAACATCATGTAACTCAATTTAAGGAGAAAAATGCTAATAAGAAGGTGGACAATTGTTATTGTCTTGTGTCCGACTGTGGTATTAAGATAAAATTTAGAAGTTGTCAAAGTGTGTACAAATAAATATGTATAATAAATATTCTAATATATATTAATCCGCATTCTGATTATCTAGATTTATATAATTTTAACTTAAAACAAGTCAGACTCTAGTCTAATACTTCAAAATCAGAAAAATAGTTGTTTTTTCATAATCATTTGTTTAAAATTTACAAAAAATAGTAACAAATATTCAAAAATAAAATTCCTTGTATTTATAATAAATATTACAATTCAAAATTAAAGATTTATTCAAATTATCGATATTTTATCCCTGTATCGATATTTTTGCACAATTTAACATTTGACACATTTTTTGACAGTTATGACACACCGTGTTCCTAACCAAGAATTTAAAGTTTGTTTATTTAAATAATTATATATTTAATAAACATATTAATAAAAGAAAATAGCTGAAATTGTTATTAGTTAGTCACTAACTACAAGTAATGTTGTAAATTTATAAACAATTGTAAAAGAGGTTAGAATTATTTTAAATTGTGCAAAAATGGAGTTAGATATTTGGCGAGCCGATTGGGGCTTACGCTCTGTAGATATAGATTGTCTGAGAGTTTTGGTAAGTCAATAAAACATAAAAAAACTTACATTTACATAATTTTTGTATGAACTTTTTTTTATCATCAGGTGTATTCAAAAATTATTGGTTGTCCCTTGAAAATATGTGAAACAAACAACCCATTTAGAAGTCCTAAAGGTCAGTTACCTGTTTTGAGAGATGGACGTAAAAGGTTCTGTGGTTTCGATGATATAAGGAGTTATTTAAGCTCTCAGGTTTGTTCATGAACATCCTACGGTTTCTGTAAATATAATAAACGTTTTCTTTGATGCAGGGATATGGTTTGGATAGATCAGTAGAAACTTCGGAGCATAGTAATGCTGTAGCATATCATGAGCATATTAAAACAAAACTACTACCAGGTAATAAATTAATATATATATATATATATATATATATATATATTTTGTAGAGTTTCGAACAATATATATATATATATGTATATAATATATATATATATATATGTATATATATATATATATATAGATATATATATATATAAGTATTTGATAATTATAATTACAGGTTTGCAGTACGTCTGGTGGATTGATACAAAGAACTACACAGAATTTGTCAGACCCTGGTACGCCAAAGCACTGCCTCTCCCTTTAAATTACATATATCCTGGCAGGTACGAACGCCAAGCCAAGGCTTACATGGAAATTGTGTACGGTGAAGAATTAACACCAAAACAACTAGAAGAAATTGTATGTATTTATAATTGTTACTTTTTTGTTACGTTTTGGTTATTATTTGTTTTTCTTTTAGGCTTATGCAGATGCACAAAAATGCATATCAATGCTTTCAGAAAAATTAGGGAACTCTGAGTTCTTCTCTGGTCTAAAACCAAGTTTGTTGGATGTAAATATTTTTGCCTATCTTGCGCCTCTGTTGAGAGCACCTTTGCCTTCAAACGCTCTGCAAAATTATCTTAAGCATTGTGATAATTTAGTCAAATTTATTAACAGGATATGCGAGATGTATTTTCCAGAAATACAATCAGGTGATGATTTAATTTGATATATATTTCTGTTGTTTATACATACATATATAAATTCATTAATTTTTGGTATTCTAAAGGAACAATTCTTGGATAAAATAGAAATGTTATGGAAAGGCTATGTAAAAACTGATAAAAAATATGTATTTGCTCTGGGAATAATTGTTATTTTTATAGGTTAGGCAAAGCAAATACATACTTTTTGGCAGTTATTACTAACAATTAATACAAAGATAGACCCATAACATAAAAATTACCATAACATTTTTATTTTATCCAAAAATCGGCATAAGTTTTGCTTAGAATTTAAGTTTTGAGACATTTATATTGATGATATAAATGTTTATTACAGAATACATCCAATCGCAAAAGAAATTAGCCGAAGAGACCAGAAGAAACATGCAAAAGGCTCATGAAAAAGGTCAAGGTGATGCTGATGACTTCCCTCACAAGACTCGTTCCTTCTTTCTGGCCGGTATAGTTGCATTTGCAGCCATGGCCGGTTATGCTTTGTCTTTAGGAATTTTACAAGTACGAAAAACATTTAAATATTATACAAAAAGCACTTATATAATCCCGGTTTATATTTTCTAGATTTCAACAGAAAGTGGTGATTCTTATCCGCACGAGATCATCGATGATGATGATGAATAACAAAGACTGTGGCACCATTAAATACCTCGACTAGTCCATTGTGTACTTTTTATGATTCCAAGCAGTATATTTGATAGAGAAATATATTATTATAAATTACACCTTTTGAACTTTTATTTATTGTTTGGTAAATACTGTTTCAGTCCTTTTGTATGTCGAAACGGTATTCCTTTTGTGGCCGATGTTATTTCTTCTAAATATGAATTAAAATTGTGGATTGTGTTGCCTCCGATGACGACACGGTTGCCTAATTGGCTGTTTATGGAATGTACTGCCAGAGATTCTTCATATGTTACTCCGCCGACGATGAACACTACTACTTGCTGGGGGGGCCTCCTGGGAAAGAAAAAATAGTAAAATATATATATATATATATATATATATACTAGCTGACTTATACTAACTATATATATATATATATATATATATATATATATATATATATGTTACGGTAAATGTGAATATTTCGGCGAATGTGCACATTCACCGGTGAATGTGCACATTTACTGGCTTATTTGGCGAATGTGAGTTCAACTATATTTATATTTATATCTATATCTATATTTATATCTATATCTATATCTATATTTATTTCTATATTTATATTTTATATTTTATATTTATATTTATATTTATGTTATTTATTTTAGTCGTATGCATATTAATATCCATTATTTATTATTCACAAATAACTATTAACTATTTATCAATTAACAAATCATCTAATAACTACTAACTATAAACTATTAACTATTTAATTAATAACTATTAACTATTTAACTATTAATTATTACCTATTTAACAATTCTTATTTCACTATTTGCTAATAACTATTTACTATTTTCTATTATCTATTCACTATTTGCTATTAACTATTCAGTTATCACTATTTACTATTCACTATTCACTATTTACTATTACCAATTTAACTATTCTGTTATCACTATTTACTATTCACTATTCACTATTTGCTATTAACTATTCAGTTATCACTATTTACTATTCACTATTAACTATTCACTATTTACTATTAACTATTCTGTTATCACTATTCACTATTTACTATTACCAATTTAACTATTCTTAATTCACTATTTACTCATAACTATTCACTATTTACTATTAACTATTCAGTTATCACTATTTACTATTCACTATTAACTATTCACTATTTACTATTAACTATTCTGTTATCACTATTCACTATTTACTATTACCAATTTAACTATTCTTAATTCACTATTTACTCATAACTATTCACTATTTGCTATTATCTATTCACTATTTACTATTAACTATTCAGTTATCCACAATTCAACTATTTTTAAATCACTATTTACTAATATCTATTCACTATTTACTATTAACTATTCATTATTTAACTATTCAGTTATCACTATTCGCTATTAACTATTAACTATTCTGTTATCACTATTCACTATTTACTATTAACTATTCTGTTATCACTATTCACTATTTACTATTACCAATTTAACTATTCTTAATTCACTATTTACTCATAACTATTCACTATTTACTATTAACTATTCAGTTATCACTATTTACTATTCACTATTAACTATTCACTATTTACTATTAACTATTCTGTTATCACTATTCACTATTTACTATTACCAATTTAACTATTCTTAATTCACTATTTACTCATAACTATTCACTATTTGCTATTATCTATTCACTATTTACTATTAACTATTCAGTTATCCACAATTCAACTATTTTTAAATCACTATTTACTAATATCTATTCACTATTTACTATTAACTATTCATTATTTAACTATTCAGTTATCACTATTCGCTATTAACTATTAACTATTTATCAATTAACAATTTATCTAATAACTATTAACTATGAACTATTGACTTTTTAATTAATAACTATTAACTATTCTTAATTCACTATTTACTCATAACTATTCACTATTTGCTATTATCTATTCACTATTAACTATTCTGTTATCACTATTTACTATTCACTATTTACTATTAACTCTTAACTATTCAATATTAACTATTAACTATTCAGTTATCACTATTCACTATTTACAATTAACTATTCAGTTATCACTATTCACTATTCAACTATTTACCTATTCACTATTTAACTATACACAATTCAACTATTTTTAATTCATTATTTACTATTAACTATTCACTATTTATCTATTTAGTTATCTCTATTCACTATTTACTATTAACTATTCACTATTTACTATTAACTATTCTGTTATCACTATTCACTATTTACTATTAGCTATTCACTATTTACTATTCATCTATTTAACTATTATCTGTTAAACTATTTAGTTATCACTATTCACTATTAACTATTCACTATTTACTATTGACTATTTAATTATTTACTTAAGCTATTAACTATTTACCTATAACTATTGAACTATTAACTATTCACTATTTAATATTAATTATTCATTATACGCTATATTACTAATTTACTATTAACTATTAACTGATTAACTATTTAGTGCGCATGCACCAAATACGCAAGATGTTCATTCACATTCACCAAGAGTGCACATTTGCCATAACATATATATATATATATATATATATATATATATATATATATATATATATATATATTTAAATATATATACCTGTATGTCTGTTGATTTCCAACAGTAGGGTACTGTGGATCCAGTGGTCTCCCCTTGAAAATCTCTTCTAAAATTTCACTCAACTGCGGTTTATGTTGTGTATACACATTGTCGACACCATTTAGGCCCTTAAAATAAACAATTAAAAATAACTATCGACAAGGAAATCAAGGCATAGATAAATAAACATTTTAAAGTTACATCGTAGTACAAATCTCGATTTAATAAAAAATGCCTGAATCAGAAGAATATTTTACCCTGTTCCTTGAAAATAATAAAACAAATTAAACATTTGTGTTGTGTACTAAACGTAAGTTTATCGATTAGAAATTATTTGTATATTATTCGTAGTTTCTATGAATCTTTGATGTTAATAAAATGGAAAATATTTTTAGGCAAGACAAATTCTACAGCTGTTCAAAGAATGAGATTATATCGTAAGCGAGAAAGTAAAAAAAACACAAGCAGTCAATGAATGTATGTTAATTTTAATTACATGAAGTTCTTCAAACACAATTATTACATGATGAGTGACGTTTGCGAAAATGATATTTGTTTAGGCGTTGTTTAACATAATCCACTGTGTGAACGAATATTATAGAATTTATTAATCAGCAATTACTTCATTTCTCTCTAATAAAGGTTCATTTTTAAATGCTAATTACAATGACAAACCGATCATGTCATATTTGAAGTATGCCTTTAATTACATTATTATTTTCAAACATAATAAATATTTTTAATGCTATTATAAATATATAATTAACTTCCCGTAGGGTAAGTTATTGTAATGGGCCGAAAATCGGAATTGAAAATTTTTACATTTCTCGACGTTTTGAAGGTTTCTGAACATTTTGGCATATCTCAGAAAAAATGGATGTGTGTGTGTGTGTGTATGTATGTATATCGATACAATTTTCCGATACGATTTTGGGCGCACGGATCAACCGACTTGAATGGTTCAAAAAACATTCGATTCCTATTGATAGGGAAAAGAGCTGATTAGTTTTTGGCAAAGGCAGGTCCAGCCGTTTCGGAGATACGGAGCAAAGAGTGCAGAAAATAGAAATCGAATTTTTGAGAGAACGGAGTATCCGATTTGAATGATCTAAAAAACATTCAATTAGTAATTATTGGGAGAAGTGTTTATTAGTTTTTGGCAAAGGCAGGCCCAGCCATTTCGAAGATACAGAGCTAAATATGTAAAAAATGGCAGTTTTTGAGAGAACTAAGCGTCCGATTTGAATGATTCAAAGAACTTTCTGCTTGTCTTAACAAAATAATTGATTTTGGAAAAAAAAATTGTTTCAACTTTTTTTTTTTTTTTTTTAATTTATTTTATATAAAAAATAATTCAGATTTTATTTTTAATTCTGACTATAGTTCTAATATACTTTAAACAAATAATTTCAACTATGTAATTCAGTTTATATCATTCTTATAAATATTAGACAATGTTACAATATTTATAATAATCTATTTGAAAAGATTCAGTATTCCTCGAACATTTCGTTACCGTACGGGAAGTTCCAGCAATTTGCCTTAAGGCACGATGCCATAATTGCCTCAAGACAGAATTCCACTTACAGCTAGTTTATAATTTATCATTATATAAATGTGTATAATGATTGACGACACTAATAAATGTGTGCATCACGAGTGTTACCGTATTACTAATAATAAACAATATTCAAAATTGTTATACGATGTATTTATTTTTAACTTAAATGTCATCTTGTACAGTTGCAAATAAGTTTTACTTCAATCACGTGTGAACCTGTTTTTTTACCTATGAGTCTATTCCTCTTACCTTGAATATTTTTTTAGTAATCCTAACAGCATCTCTCGCATCTCTAATGTCACTCCCAAATAAATCTCCTTGCCGAACATGAGATCCTGACCATTCTAGTAAAGCCGGTACCAAACTTGTATTGCAGTCTTTGCGTTGAGACAACATTTCCAATAAACCAATTGTACCATTATTAGTATGCTTCTCGTATCTCAAAGCATACAACAAAACTATTCTTAACGCATCCGAATCTCTCAACTTTGGATTGTTTAATAGTTTCTTCACTCTCTAGATAAAGTATAAATGGTAAAGGAATCTTTTTTTTTTCGATGTTACATTTGTTGTATATGATTTACTTACTTGTAGTTGTTGAGAGTGATCAGATCGACAAACAATGTCTTGTTCTAGTTCCGAAAGTTCCAAAAGTAAATATTCATTAACGCGATTAGATAATTCGCCCACGACTGTGACGTGTTTAGAAACTGTGCCAGACATTTTCTGTAAAAATAAAAATAAACATAAGGCATCGTGCCTTAAGGCAAATTGCTGGAACTTCCCGTACCGTAATGAAATATTCGAGAAATTTTAAACGTTTTCAAATATATTATTACACAAATACTGTAACTTTCATTATTTTTGCTATCTTGTTAAATCTGTGAGCAACTCAAATGTAAAACATAATAAATCAATTTATCTCCAGAACATTAACAATCGTCATTTCATTTCGAATTCAATTTAAAAACAAAAAAAAAGAGTTGCCTAATTTGCACAAAATTGAAAAAGTGCTCCCATATAGTCACAGTCTAAACGCATTTGCATATAATTCTGTGCGACATTTTCACTTATACTGCGCTTAGCTTGGCGGCATTTTCACGTTTTTCAATAGTTTTCACAAAATTGGAAAAATGGTTCATACATAAACAGTCTAAACGCACTTGGGTAAATATTTGTACCAGAGTGGCGCTTAGACTGCGCTTAGCCTGGGTATTTTTTTTGAATTTTTAATCCAAAATTACAAAAATATTTTATAGAAAATAAAAAAAGATGTTAGAATTTTTTATCCTCAAAAGCAATTGTTTTGTCAATACAAGCGAAAAGTATCTCCGTAATGGCTGGACCTGCCTTTGCCAAAAAGTAATTAGCACATCTCCTTATCAATAGGAATCAAATGTTTTTTGAACCATTCAAATCTGTTGATCCGTGCGCCCCAAATCATTGACAAAAAATTGTCTCCACACATACACACACATCAATTTTTTTAGGATATACCAGAATGTTCAGAAACGTCTGAAACGTAAAGATATGCAAAAATTTCCATTTTTGATTCATGGTGTATGGCTTACCATAATTTAAATTTTTTAAAAAGAAAAATTAGATTGTTTTTGAGAAATTTGAATTTCCTAGAACATTTTTAAAAATGTTGAAAAATCTCAATATTGAAAAAAATTGCCATTTGTAAAACCACTGAAATTATTATAAAACGGTATATTTTGGAATTTTTTTTTAATTTTGAAGATTTGATACTTCTTGAAAGTTGTAGATATCCATTCATGCCGGTTGATCCACATGTTATAAATGTTTGTAAAAAAAAAAATCTGAATCTTGGAAATGGCTGGACCTGCCTTTAGCAAAAAGTAATTAGCACGTCTCCCTATCAATACAAATCGAATACTCTTTGAATCATTTAAATCGGTTGGGCGGTGCTTCCGAAAACGTCGACGAAAAATTGTATCCATAGATAGATACACACACACAAATGTTCAGAAACCTCTGAAACGTAAAGACATACTAACATTTTTTATTTCTATCAATAGCAGAAATATAGTTACCTTAAATTCAGGATAATTTTCAACAAAATTCTTCATATCTTTAATGCTTTCAACTTTTTGATGACTCTTTGCTTTCGCTTGGAACTCTTCCATCAAACCTTTAATTGTTTGTCCAATTTCTCCATAATTAGAATACAAATTCTATAAGTTAAAAAAAACTTGTATAAGCAACTAGAATATTTTTAAAATATAATTTAATTTTATGAGAAATAGTAAAAAGGTAAAATAATTTATTTAATTAATAAAGATAAGAATAATTTATTTAATTAATAAAATTTGCAATTGTTTATTTCAAAAATAAAGCATTTGCTTTAATTAAAAAATAATCAAAGCAATTTGCAATTGATATTGTAACACATTTATAATATCTGTAATTGCTTAAGTTGTACTGAATTGAGCTGAATTTTGAAATATATACCTTAGCATAAAACTTGTCATGTTCTGCAGATAAAACTACTTGTTTTAATTCCTTTGGAACTCCTGAAACATCCGATAAATCTACTCGGTTATTGCACAATGTTAACAGTTCATGAACCATCGCCTGGTAAGTCCACTAAAAACAGTAAATAAATACACGTATATATATATATATATATATATATATAAATATATATATATATATATATATATATATATAATTTCTATTACCTGATTCAAAAGAGGAGTAACCGGATCATCTCTCCTATCAAGTATCAACAGTAACGGTGGAGGTGCACCATCAACAGATTTAAAATCAAACAATGAAGACTCTTTATTGATAATGTCATAAGTCTTCTCAGCTAATCGTTTAGCTAACTCACTTCCTGATCTATAACGTATCATAGGTCGTAGCCACAGGGATAACAAAACACTTATAATACCTCTTGTACATCTTTCTAGGGCTGATGGAATCCATGAACCCCCTGGGGTAAAAGATAATAGTAAATGATTATGAATTTGTTTATTTATATTTATTTTATACCTTGTAACGATATAGGTAAGTTTAGTGAGAACAAATGGGATCCACAAGCCAAAAAATCGGCATAAAATTCTTTTACTTCTCTGACTGATTCTGAATCGTCGCTCTCAGCTAAGCTTTTTACGCTTGCATGTGGAATGATGTTGCAGAAATCTGAAAACAATTAGAAACAAATCATCGTTACAATCAAATTAGCAGAGAAGGAATTACAATTCAGTTACTCTTACATATATAATATGATCCATATTTAGGATCCCTCAGTTCCTTTGCCAGCAGTGCAATATTTTCATTAGTAGGCCTCAAAAATACAATACACTTCAAATGTTTCAATCCTTCATCAAGTCTATTCGAATCAATCCGTTCAAACAGATACACCTCCTTTTGTAAAATTTCAGATTTACTGTACACCATACTAACAATACTTGTCTACAAAATTATATATAATATATTATATTGTATTTATTATTATTTTACTCAAATCTTACAGTTTCTTTATCCATTAACAGTAATTTCATTCCTGGTCCAGATTCTTCAGTCATTTTTGATATATACATTTTTACAGCAGTAATTACGTTCATGGTGGATATATATTTTTATAAATAGTTTCTTAATGTAAATAATAAATTATGTTAAATGTTTAAACAGTTATTGTTATATATTTTATCTATATTTATCTATAACCATTTTTTGATTAATTTTGTGTCAACTTTGACATGCAACATCTGACAGATGGATGATGGATGTGAAGATAGCTGCACTTAAATTCAAAACCGAAAAATAGGAATAATATTATTATCATAAATATATTATTATTATAAATAATACATTATATTGCAGTATTATACAAAAGAAAAATTTAAAATGCATTCAAAAAATACATTATAATTACAGAACGTATTCAAATTTGTGTACACTGCTTTTTATAATAATTCATTAATCAGAATAATTTATTGGTGACATGCTTAGGTTTATAAAGAAATATGAAATAAATTCATAAAATACAAAACTATATCTATTTTATATCTCAAATAATTATAATTTTGTAAATATACAATCTTTATTTGAATTTCGCACTTTTATTTTAAAGATGGCGTCAATGGAAGCTGTCAAAAATCAACAAGAATTCTCTAACAAGTCGAAACAAGTAAAAAGATTGTTGCAAAACTTATTTTTTTAATGTAAAATATATATATAAACGTTGTTTTATTGTAGTTTTACTTTGACTGATAATTAGTAGAATATAAGGTAGTGTTTTCTTACATTAGTATTTAAAAATCTGGGTTTGTCATAAAATTTCGTTTAACAGACTTTTTTAAACACAATGGGGAACAAAATTTTGTATAACAGTAATAATTAATCGATTTATATTTGGCTAATGAATCTACTAACTTTATTAGATAGTTCTCTTTTTATAACACTTTCCATTAAATCCTTTGCACATTATCTATATTTATATCGTATGCTTTTGATAAAAGTCTTGTTCCAATGAAGTCTTAAATTATTGAATCTCAATGAAGTCTTAAATTACTCGATCTGGTCGTTTGACCTATGTGGCCATCATAATGTTAGTTTTTTTATATTTTTAGTTAAAATGGCTTTAAAAGACCCTTCTTTAGAACTCCATTTCCGTGGACACAGACAAAGCATATCAGGCTTGAGTTTCCACCCGTCTACACAAAAGATATGTACAAGTTCACTGGATAATACAGTAATGATATGGAATTTTAAAGAATCTATGAGATCGTACAAATTTTTGGGACATACAGATATTGTTACTTGTGTGAATTTCTCGAAAAGTGGACATTTGTTAGCTTCTTCTTCAAGGGACAGGTAATAATAATAATAATAATAATAGTAATAATCATATTATTGATGATATTTATTTATTTGTTATGAATAAAGGTGTAATAATGTTTTTGCAACATTACAGATCAATTCGTTTGTGGGTGCCGAAGCTAAATGGTGGTTGTAAGGAATTTAGAGCACACACAGCTACTGTTCGTTCTGTATATTTCTCTCCAGATGAAACAAAAGTTAGTAAAAATACCCACAAAAACAAAGATTGTTATTAAAATTGTATCATAATCTCAAATATTTGTATTAAACTTGTTTATTTTTAGTTAGTAACTGCCAGTGACGACAAATCTGTAAAAGTATGGGCTGTTAATAGGAATAAATTCATTGCTTCATACACCGGTCATAATAATTGGGTCCGGTGTGCTAAATTTTCTTCGCAACCTCACAGACTACTTATTGCATCTTGTTCAGACGATAAAACTGTTAAAATATTTGACCAAAATAGTAATCAGTGCATACATAGTTATCCAGAACTACATGGTAATAATTTCATGCCTTTAATATATAAAATTAAAGCTTATACTATAAAAATTCATATTCTTTTAGGTTTACCGAATCACATAGATTGGCACCCAAAAAGTGGATATTTAGGAGTGGCTTTGGGCCACGGAACTGTAAAAATATATGAAATACGTATGCACAAATTAATACAGCATTATCGTTTACACAGTGGCCCCGTGTGCCAAGTAACATTCCATCCGGATGGTAACTGGATGTTAACAAGCAGCAGCGATGGTACTGTTAAGGTAATTTAAAATTTAGCATCAATTTAAATATACTCAACAATTTTATTATACAATCACTATTTATTTTAGGTGTTAGATTTACTAGAAGGACGTCCAATATATACTTTAACCGGACACGAAGGTGCTGTGAATTGTGTAGGATTTTCGAAAGATGGTGAATATTTTGCAACAGGCGGAGCTGATAAACAGGTAAATAGTAAAAAAAAAATGGTTATATATATATATATATATATATATATATATATATATATAATTTTTTTTTGTAGTTGATGGTTTGGAAAACTAATTTCAATGCCGTGACTGATGCGTGTGCTAATGAGGATGATAAAAGTGACACAAACGGACATAATTTAACTGTAATGGACACTCAGTGGGTACCTGGGTCAGACGATTGAGATTATATATTGTTATAATCATTTTATTTTTTACTATTTTATATATCATTTTAACATTTTATTTATGACTCTCTAAGCATTTTACCCATTTTATTAGCAATTATTTGTGACCACAAATTGCTTTATTAATTTTATCTAATACCTAATATTATGCTTGATATATATTTAGGGACTTATGGCTGTATTTTAAGTTATTGTTGTTTTATATTTATTTTTAAATACAAAAATGTTTGAACATAACCCAACTTTTTTTTAAATTTTAAAATCTGTTAATGAATGATCTTTGGTGAAATATATATTATTTAGACACACAATTTGTTGCTGTGCATAATAAAATAATTATCAATTTGTTTAAAAAAATAATAATAGTTATTATAAAACACTTATGAATTGTGTGTAATATCTTGATGTAAATCTAAATAAACTTTAAATATAAATTCAATATAGTTGTTTTTATATTTAATAATTGTGAAAAAGTAGAGAAGCTTATTAGGCAGATGAAAAACTATAGTGCTAATAAATACTAATAAGTATTCAAAAAAAACATACCCATATGTATTAATGTATTAAGTTTTTACCAGTTTAAATAAAAATCAAAGATTTTATACCATTAATCCAGTTTGTAGATTACTAATTCAAATACGAAATAAATAATCCAGGCTCTTGATGAATAATTGGGAATCTACATTGATAATTAAGATTGTAGACAATTCCTCCAAATTATTAATTAATACAAATATCTTTTATAAATGCCTTATTTTCGTCTTTTTATGAATTGTGTCTTCGTAACATAGTAAAACAGCCTGTCTGAAAATTAAATTAGTTTGCATGTTGATTTTATGTAATATTTATTATATTTTGAGGAAATTCACATCCCGAGATAAATATTTGAACATATTGAGATAAATGTGAAGTAAATACCGTCTTCAAATCTTTTAAATAATACATTACAAGTGAAAAGTTTAAAATGATTATTAATTGCACACGTTTTTTTCTTCTCAAATTGATTAAAAACATATAAATTTACCTGATTATGTGTAATATCTTAATATAAACCTAAACAAATATAATTTATTATATATTCAATATAGTTGTTCTTATAATTAATAATCATGCAACGATAGAGAAGTTTATGCATGCATATGCTTGTTGCCGATTAAAAACTATTGTGTACTAAATACTAACAATTTTTTTATTGAATTAAGTAATTATTTACATACACTTTGTATTAATGTATTGAGTTCTTACCAGTTTAACCAGACAAAAAATCCATATTCTAGAAAATTAATTCAGATTGTAGACAATAACTTAATGTTATATAATTGCAATTATCCTTTATAAATCATACAACGTCTTGTTTTGGACTTGTGCAAATGTTTATATCTTAATAATTTCTTTATCTAAACCTAAATAAACTTAATTTCAATAAAATTCATTATAGTTGTTTTTATAATTATTAATCGTGCAAATTAGAGAAGTTTATGCATGCATATATGCTTGTTGCCGATAAAAAACTATTGTGTACTGAATACTAACAAGTATAATAATAAATTAAGTAATCATTAACATACCTATTGTGCTAATGTATCAAGTTTTTGCCAGTTTAACCAGTAAATACAAATATCCTTTATTATATTGCACCTTGCTTTATTGCACTTCTTTGTGAATTTTGTCATCATAAATAGTTATTTTTTTTCATAGTCAGTACTCATCTTTATAGTACCTAATATCTTCATTTAAACCTATATAATCACAATTTCATTATAAATACATTATAGTTATTGTTTATAATTGATAATTGTGTAAAAATAGAGAAGTTTATGCATGCATATGCTTGTTGCCGATAAAAAACTGTGTGTACTGAATACTAATAAGTTTATGAATGAATTAAGCTATTATTTACATACCTATTGAATTAATGTATTACATTTTTACCAGTTTATCCAGTGAATATAGGTAACCATAATTATAAAATAATGTGTTATACTTGCTTTATTTGTACTTCTCTGTGAATTTGGTCATCGAACAGGGTTATGTTATTCTCATTACTCATTTGTACATAATATTTTCATTCAAACCTATAATCACAATGTCATTATAAATTCAATATAGTTGTTCTTATAATTAATAATTCTTGCAAAAATAGAGAAGCTTATGTATGCAAATATGCTTGTTGCTATGCACATCAAAAACAGATTAAAAACTAATGTGTACTAAATACTAATAACTTTTTAATACAAATTATTAACATACCTATTGTATTGATGTATTAGGTTTTTATGTTTTTGTACTCAGTCAACACAAATAATCATATTTAATGTTTAAATTCAAATAGTACTTCTT
>NW_020536999.1:6380814-6405101 GCF_003426905.1 Ctenocephalides felis
AAATGCTATATTCAAAATCACTATTTATAGTTTAAAATCCAATTAAAAATCAATGCTCAAAAATTTGAATAAATGTTGACATGTAAAAAAATTAAATGTCATTTGTCAGTATTTATGAAAATAATTATATAAATAGAAATACGATTTAGATTTAATTGATTAGCTTACCAAATAATTTCGGAAACTAAAACTTTATCAAAACATTATAGATCACAATAAAAAAAGCGGCATATTGAATTTAAAATTAATCATAAACAAAATTATGACATTTCACAAAAAAAATGTTTAACGACTTACTTCAATAAGAAGCAGAGAAATTAATTATTTCAAGTTATGTTATAGGCAATATTGCCAAGCAAATTATAGATACAAAACATTATTGTAAAATAAATATTATCATATTATATTAATTATGGACCAAGAAGGAAATATTTTGACATTATAAATTAAGTGCATATTGGATATATAAAATTGACATTCACTATTTTCAATTTAATGCTTTTATTAATTTTTAACAATTTAGGCATATTTTTATGTTAAAACAACGTTTGCCGGGTTAGCTAGTATATATATATATATATATATATATATATATATAGACTCTTATTTTAAATTATTTATTAGTAATTAGTGCAGTAAATGGAGAGAAAAAAAGGGTATAACCTGTGAACTTTTTTACTGTGCTCCAATTTGTATCATATTTTGGAATCTCTTGAACCAAGTTAATTCTAGATGAAATACGATTGATAGTAATTTTGGTGAAAATTGCACTCATAAAACTATTTGATTTAAAACATACCCTTAACATATTTATTTAATCAGTTACTTATTAGCCAGGAAATCCATTTTGCTAATTTTATGTTTCCTCAAGCCATTCTGAATCGTTTGAGACCAAATTTGGAACAAGTATGCATATTTTTTATTGGAATAAATACGATTAAGATTTTTATCGTGCTACAGATCTACATATAATGTACAGTATAAGTTTCGGAGTGTCTTTATCTATTTTCGGATTTTACATTCAGTGTATTCTATATATCGTCATGGCCTCGAAAACATTTTCGTTTTGGTTTCGAAATGCCAAAGCCAATGAACTTTTCATCGTTTCAAACTTATTTAATTATAGTAAAAGAAACACGAGTAAAAGAAAATTTTATCTACGAAGTTTTTGAGAAATTTAAAGAATTTGAGGAAAATGTCCGGAAACTATATATTGCAAATTAGTAAAATATTAGGTTGTCAAATATCTCCCTTCCGCCTTTTTGTATTATAAACCAAGAGCAAAAAAGCGGAAGGGAGATATTTGACAACCTAATATACCAGTGTGATTTGCACGGGTTTTATTCAAAATTTTCGTGTCAGAGTATATATGAAAGTATGTATGGGATGTTAGTAAATTTTATCTAGTTTCTGTTAAGCTAACTAAAAAAGAGTGTCCTGGACAAAATTTTTGTGATATTTAAAAAAGTTTAAATAATGTCCCGAATCCATATGTTGTATATATGTAAAATACATTAGGGCTACATTCGTCCTGGCTTAATTCTATTTTTTTGTGTCAGAGTGTATATGATAGTTTAGAAAGGATTTTAGTAATTGTATCCAGTTTTTCTGCTAAGATAACAAAATAGAGTATTCTGGACAAAGTTTTTGAGATATTTAAAAAAAATAGAAAAATGTGTGGAATCATTCCATATAGTGTAAATTGCAAGATTCATTAGGTTTTCATCTGTTTTATTCTATTTTTTTGTGTCACAGTGTATAAGGCGGTTTCTATGTATTTTTAGTAAATTTTATCTATTTCTGTTAAGCTGCTTGAAAAAGAGTGTCCTGGATAAATTTTGTGATATTTAAAAAGTTTAAATAATGTCCCGAATCCATATATTGTATATATGTAAAATACATTAGGGCTACATTCGTCCTGGCTTAATTCTATTTTTTGTGTCAGAGTGTATATGATAGTTTAGAAAGGATTTTAGTAAATTGTATCCAGTTTCTGCTAAGATAACGAAATAGAGTATCCTGGACAAAGTTTTTGAGATATTTAAAAAAAAATAGAAAATGTGTGGAATCATTCCATTCCAGATTCATTAGGTTTTCATCTGGTTTTATTCTATTTTTTTGTGTCAGAGTGTATAAGACAGTTTATATGTATTTTTAGTAAATTTTATCTAGCTTCTGTTAAGCTGCTTGAAAAAGAGTGTCCTGGATAAAATTTTTGAGATATTTGAAGAATTTCAGAAAAACGTCAAGATCTCTCGTGACACGTATTGGAAAATACATTAGGGCGGTTCGTACTAATTTTATTCAAAATGTTTGTATCGGAGTGTTTATGACGGTTTACATGGAATTGTAGTAAATTTTATCTAGTTTCTGCTAAACTCATTAAAAAAGAGTGCCCCAAACAATTTTTTTAGTTATTTAAAAAATTGTAGAAACATTACCTGAATCCATATATTGTAAATATGTAAAATACATTAGGGCGAGTTCAAACTATTCAAGAATTTTGTATGAAAGTATATGAAACAGTTTATAATAAATTTTAGTATATTTTATCTACTTTCTACTAAGCTAACAAGAAAAGAGTGTCTGTAATAAATTTTTTGAGATATTTAAAAAAATGTGGAAAAATGCTCGAAATCTTTGGACAAAATTTGAAGGCGAGAGTTCAAACTAGTTCCATTCAAAAGTACTATAATATACTAAATAATAAATTAATATAGTCAATATAAAGAATTGGCTATAATAAACTATTCTTATCAAAATAATGTATATTTTATCTAGTTTCTGATAAGCTAATGAAAAAATAGTGTTTGGATCAATATTTTTAGATACATAAAGAAATTCAGAAAAATGTCCATATAATGCAAATTGGCAAATATAAGGGTGCTGTTTTTTTCTCAAAATTTATCTGTAAGGGTGTATAAGGCGGACTATATAGAATTGTAGTAAATTTTATCTAGTTTCTGCTAAACTTATTAAAAAACAGTGTTCTGAACAAAACTTTCAAGATACATAAAGAAATTAGGAAAATGTCTGGAATCCACATATTGCAAATTGGTAAAATATATTATGATGATTCACATTGGTTTTATTAAAAAAATCAAATGGGAGTGTTTACGACAGACCACATGGAATTATAGTATATTTCATCTAGTTTCTGCTAAACTTACCAAAAAAGAGTGTCCTGGACAAAACTTTTGAGATATTTAAAGAAATTTAGAAAAATGTCCCGAATTCACATATTGTAAATCGGCTAAATATAAGGGTTTATTAATACTGGTTTATTCAAAACTGTATATTTATTCAAGTATATATATATATTTATTCATTTATATATGTATATACACACATCCTAAGATAAACAGGAAATCGCTTCGGATACAAAATTACGTAAAATTCACCTTGAAATCCACAAATAAATTTACAACATGCTCGGTTCATGGTGCCTTGCGCGTCCAAAACTTTTTTCATTTTATTTGAAGATACTAAATTGTTCATTTACAAAAAAAGGGATAATCTTTTCTGAGCACACTTTTTTATTTGGACACTCTTTTTTTATTAGCTTAGTAGAAACTAGATAAAAATTACGAGACTTTTTATTACACATAGAGACAATCCAGTTAGTTTTCCTTAAAATCCATGTCTCTGATCTGTAGAGAGTAATGTTTCTAAATTTAGCACTTTACGAGTTTCTTTCTTAGGTGCTGCCTCTGTTTGCACGTCAGTAGAGTTCTCTTTGTTTTTTTACTAAGGTTGCATGATTTGTAGAGATCCATGGCCTAAATGTTGTCATTTTAACAGTTTGTCATCAATGTCACAATCTAAGTCTCTAAGACAATTGTTTGTAAAAAAATTTAGTTCGTCAGTAGAGTCTACTTTTTGTCCATACTTCAAAAAGAAAGCATTTTACCTGGATGGGTTAAACAATACAGGAGTTCCATTTAGGAGTTCAATTTCCATATCATTTAGGAGTCGATTGGAATCTATAAATATATTTTCCCGCTCCCAAATAAGTTACCGGTGACAGCTGACATCTTTAGTGCATTTAAATCGTGTTTATGACTTTGAAACGATTTTAAAACAGGAACAAGAAAAATATACATACACATGTTTCTAATTGACTGTGACGACATCATCGAGAGAGGAATTACAGGGAAAGAATTCGAATTTGAATTGGATCTAATTTTGGAACAATCGTTCTTATTGGAATCTATTAGACAAGTTGTGCTAACTGGCTGAAATAATAGAGTTTTTTTTCTTACCCAAGCTCTCAAATTTCCAATTTTTGAAAAATCTCAACCTCATTTCAGCTTCAATTCTTGAAAAGCCTAATTTTTTTATAGTTTTATTTTCTTAAAATGTAATATTTTTAAATAGCATTTTTTTAAAAAGTCTCAAACGTTTTTTTATAAAATTGCAATTTGTTTTAAGAAGTCTCAATTTTTCTAAAAGTTTCAACTTTTGAAAAGCCCTATTTTTTCAAAAGTCCCATTTTAACAAAAGTCCTAATTTTTTAAAAAGCTTCAATACTTGAAAAGTTTATTTTTTTATAGTTTCATTTTTTTAAATAGCATTTTTTTAAAAATCTTAAACATTTTTTTTTAAATCGCAGTTTGTTTAAATGTCTCGATTTTTGAAAAGTCCCAATTTTTGAAAAATCTCAATTTTTGGAAAGCTTCAATTCTTGAAAAGCCTAATTTATTTTATAGTTTCATTTTTTTAAATTTCATTTTTATTTTAAATTGCATTTTTTAAAAAAGTCTCAAACATTTTTTTTTAAATCGCAATTTGTTTAAAAAAGTCACAATTTTTCAAAAGTCCCATCTTTTAAATATCATTTTTTTAAATTGCATTTTTTCTAATAGTCTCAAACATTTTTTTCTAAAATCTCAATTTGTTTAAAAATGTCTCAATTTTTCTAAAAGTCTCAATTTTTCAAAAGTCTAATTTTTCAAAAGTCCCAATTTTTGAAAAATCTCAATTTTTGAAAAAATCAAATCTTGAAAAGCCTAATTCTATTCATAGTTTCATTTTTTTTAAATCGCAATTTGTTTAAAAGTCTCGATTTTTAAAAAGTCCCAATTTTTTCGAAAGTCACAATTTTTGAAAAATCTCAATTTCTGAAAAAAGCAAATCTCTGAAAAGCCTAATTCTTCTTATAGTTTCATTTTTTTAAATTTATTTTTTTTGAAATTGCAATTTTTTGAAAAGTCCGAACATTTTTTTTAATTCGCAATTTATTTAAGTCTCGATTTTTGAAAAATCTCAAGTTTTTAAAAGTCTCAATTTTTTCGAAAGTTTCAATTTTTGAAAATTCAAATTCACCTCAATTTTTTAAGTCTCAATTTTTTTTTAAAAGTCTCAATATAAATGATTTTTTGAAAAGTCTCAATTTTTTTTAAAATTGTCAATTTTTTTTGAACCCCAAAAAGTTTAGATTTTGGAAAGTTCTAATTTTGGAGGGTTCCAATTTGCCATGTGGAATGAACAATTATTACCTTCAGGAAGTTTGAACATTAGTAGAGTTCTTTTTATCTTAGAACTGATACGTAACAGCACGCACATATAGATAAACATATAGAGTAAATATCATCTTTTAATATTTCCATATAATTAAAAATGATAAATAATTAAAAAGTAAACGCAGTTTCTGCACTTATGCCATGTGTTGACGTTTATTTTAAGCAACAAATTAGAAAATAAAAAATCCATAACCCATTATCTCGGTGGACTCCCAAATTCAAAACATCCAAATCCAAATCTTTGTTTTCCTTCTATCCCATCATGATACCATGTTCTCCAACGCCAGATGGCTCTGCGACGCTTTGTCTACCATAGAAGTGGCATCGTCTTCATGAAATTCGTCCCAGCAAGTTTGTTTATCGATTGATGGTCCATATGCAGTTTGCGAGAACATATTGCATCCACCGGAATAACCATTTGCCAATTTTCGCATATTTGAGAAATAGATCGAACCCAGGAGAATCAGGAGGGCGATCATCATCTGAAAAAATAAAGAACACATGGAGTAGATTTAATTTTGTGAATCAATTTCACTTTACCTTGACGTGTTCTGTGCCCTCATCAGTGACCATAAAGTTTCCAAAACACTCCAAGCCAAGAAGTGAAAAAAGAACAGCCAAATTGCACAAATATGGTGTTATCGGAAACCAAATGTTCTGAAAAAAAACGAGTGCGCGTAAGGATCACACGCGATTGAAGTACAACTTATTTGCTACTGTACAAAGTAGCAAATTTAAATTAAGTAAAAATAAATACATCATATAACAATTTGGAATAATGTTTATTAGTAATATGATAGGTAACACTCGTGATGCACACATTTATTAGTGTCGTCAACCATTATACACATTTATATAATGGTAAATTATAAATTATATACTTATAATAGCATTAAAAAATATGTACAATATTTACAAACAATAATGTAATCAAAGTCGTACTTGAAATATGGCATGATCGTTTTAAAGTAATTGCTGATTAATAAATTTTATAATATTGATTCACACAGTGGATTATGTCAAACAACGCCTAAACAAATATTGTTTTTGCAAATTAACTCATCCTGTAACAATTGCGTTTGAAGAACTTCATGTAATTAACATTAACATACATTTATTTACTGTATGTATTTTTTTACTTTTTTGCTGACGATATAATCTCATTCCTTGAACAGCTGTAATATCTGTCTTGCCTAAAAAATTGAAACCATACTTTTATATTTGTTTAATTTATCAAGCCCTGCACATAGCTTGATCTATGAATCATTTTCTTTTTTATGTGCACGTTAATCATCAATATTACGAGGTAATAAATCAACCATATTTTTAATGTCAACAGGCACATTTATAATTTGGCCTAACATTTCAAATTGTCCATTTGCATGTCGCAATCGTCTAATTTGCATGAAACACAACCTAGGTGAAATTAACCTTTCAGATACAGTATCTAGTTTAGGTAGATAATTTGGTATAGGTGGAAATACAAACCCGTTAAATTTACACAAAGTGAGAATTTTACCCGAATTTAATACCTTTTGACAAGTTTGACATCCGACATGATTATTTGAATCAATATTATTAAATTTTATTAAATAATATTAAATTTTTAAAGTCACGCATACCAAGAAGCCTTGCACAAATACGAGCGAATGACTCTCACTTGAACCAGCCGTAACAATTTCCGTTGCATTTGTACGAATTTACACCCATGTCGCGCCTAAAGAAGTTTTACTTCAAAAGGGTTTATATTTTAGACCTGGTAAAAATTTATTATCCAATGAGACAAATGGTCCTTTCATAGATTCCCGCAAGTTACTTCAAATTTTTGATGTTTTGCCAACATCATTCGTTTGCCAATTGTCTTCCTCTATTCCTCCAATAATTTCTTTGGGTTTTGCGTTAAAATTAGGTCGATGTAAAAACAAAAAATAAAAATATTATGTAATGTATTTTTTTGCAGATGACAACAAAAGTGGGCATTTAAATCCCCGTGTTGACGTTTTTATTTTGATATTGGAAAGATTTGGAAAGTTTTTGATATTGAAATATATTTTTATAAGAAGGTTTCGATATTGAAAAATTTTGACTATCATATTTTGAAAACCATATTGGAAAGCCTAGATATCAAAATGGGCTGAATTTTAAATTTGGCTATTTTTGGAAAGATATTGGAAAATTCAAATATTGGAAAGCTCTGATCTCGATTTGCATATTGTCTTGAATTTGAAGTTGAAATATTCCGATTTTACAAAGTCCCAATTTTGGAGACAGTCGTATTTTAGAAGTCACAATTTTGGAAAGTATTATATTTGACAAGTTCTAGTTTTAGAAAGTTTCGCATTTGCAAAGTCCTAGTTTTGGAAAGAATCTTATCTGGAAGTTACAGTTTTGGATAGTATCGTATTTGGAAGTTCTAGTTTTGAAAAGTCCCAGTTTCAGAAATACTATTTGAGATAGTATCGTATTTGTATAGTTCTGATTTTAAAAATTTATTATTTTGTATTTGGTCCCAATTTTAAAAACACCGATTTTTAAAAGTCTCAATTTTGGAAAGTCTTAATTTTTTAAAAGTCACATTTTTTTAAGTATTTATTTTTTAAAATTCTCAATTTTTTAAAGGTCTCAATTTTACAAAATTCTCAATTTTTCAAAACTCAAATTTTTAAGTGTCAATTTTTTTGAAAGTCTCATTTTTTTCAAGTCTCAATTATTCAAAAATCAAATTTTTAAAAGTCTCAGTTTTTCAAATCTCAATTTTTTAAAACTTAAATTTTTAAAAGCCTCAATATTTTTAAGTTCATATTTTTAAAACTCAAATAAATTAAGTCTCAATTTTTCAAAACTCAAACTTTCAAAAGTCCCAATTTTATTATGTCTCAAATTTTTAAAAGCTCTGATTGTTTGAAAGTCTCAATTTTTTAAAACTCAAATTTTTAGAAGTCTCAATTTTTTTAACTTCAATTTTTCAAAACTCAAATTTTTTATGTCTCAATTTTTTTGAAGTCTTAATTTTTTTAAAAGTCTCAATTTTTCAAAACTCAAATTTTTAAAAGTTTCAATTTTTTCAAGTCTCAATTTCTTAAAAGTTTCAATTTTTATAAACGTCTCAATTTTTCAAAACTCAAATTTTCAAAAGTCTCAATTTTTTTAAACGTCTCAAGTTTTAAGTCTTATTTTTTAAGTCTTATTTTATTAAGCATTCATTTAAGCATCATTTTTCACGGTCTTAATATTTGTAAAAGTCTTAATTATATTTTACAAGCCCATTTTTTTTAAAAAAAAGTCCTGATTTTTCAGAAATCTTAATCTTTGAAAATTCTCAATTCTTTTTTATAAAAATATCAATTTTTGAAAAGTCTCAATTTTTGAATGGTCTTAATTTTTTTAGGGTCACAATTTTTCAAAAATCTTAATTTTTTATCTGTCCCAATTTTTTTCAAATCCCAACTTCTTTCAAATTCCATTTTTTTCAGAAGTCCTAGTTTTGCCAAAAGTCCTAATTTTTTTTTCAAAAGTCTCATTTTTTAAGTCTCATTTTCTTTAGAAGTCTCATTTTGTTTAAAAGGCTCTGTTTTCTTAAAAATTTCCATTTTTCAAGTTTCGGATTTTTTAAAAGTCTAAATTTTTTTAAAAACCTCATTTTTCAAAAAAAAGAGTGCGCGTAAGGATCACACGCGATTGAAGTAAAACTTTTAATATTGTATGAGTAGGCAATTAAGATAAAAATAAAAAAAACATCATATTTGAATTTTAAAAATCATCTTTTAATAATCATATAACATCAATAATAATAAGATCTCTTGAGCATCGGCACAGCTGTCCTACTGATATTAAGAGTTTGAATATGATGTGAAGCTTTCTTCCTAATTTTGTTACCTATCTTACCGGGAAATTCAAACCATAAACGTAGAAGTTCATCATTATCGCCACGTTCTATGTACACTAATTTTCCCACACAACCATTAGCTAAGCCATCACTTACATCAATATTAGTTGTTATTATGTAAAATTTATTCAGAACTAAAATTATTTCATACAGCAAAGCCCCGGTATCAATAACCGATTTTTGTGAAACTGCTGACGAATGTATGATTGTTGATCTGTCGCATGGCAACCTACATAAATATCCGTGGCAGTAGATATTATTTTGTCTTCAACGAGATTCAATATAAATTTATTATATTCCATGGCACATTTATTCTCTAAGAAAAGTCTTATTCCATGAGGACATAATACAGCAACCTCTTCTTTTGTAAAAAAAACGTGATTCAAATAATGCAAGTTCATATAGGGTTTAGCGCTCGACTTACGCATGACATGACGCGATATGAGTGGATACTCGCGACATCAGCGCTTACGGCGTCGTAGTGTTCAACTACACGTTGGCATTTTCGTTGCATTTGTACGGATTTACACCCGTGTCGCGCCTAAAAATTTTTACACCCATATCGCGCCTAAAGAAGTTTTACTTCAAAAAAAAAATCTTTTAAAATTTTTTAAAATCTCAATATTTTTCGTCCCAAAAGTTTAAAGGAAAAGTTTTAAGTTTTCAGAGAGTTAAAACTTGGGAAAAATCATACTAAAGAGAGATTATATTAGGAAAAGTTAAAACTTGGAAAGTTTCAATTTGGGAAAATTCATACTAGGTAAAGTTTATATAAGAAAGAAAGTTCCAATTTGGGAAAATTCATACTAGGTAAAGTTTATATAAGAAAGAAAGTTTCAATTTGGGAAAATTTATACTAGGAAAAGTTCAAACTTAGAAAGTTCCTATTTGGGAAAGTTCAAACTTGGTAGATAGTTTCAATTTGGGGAAAAAAATATACTAGGAAAAGTTCAAATTTGGAAAGGTCCAATTTAAGACATTTTTTTCTAGGGAAATTTCATACTAGGAAAAATTCAAACTTGGAAAGTTCTATTTTGGGAAAGTTCATACTTGGGAGACAGTTCTAATTTGGGAAATTTCTTACTAGGTAAGGTTCCAAATTGTGAATGTTTGAAGTGGTGATTGTTCAATCTTATGATTATTCAAATTTGAGAAATTTCGAACTCGGGAAAGTTCAAAATTTGGAAAGTATCGTATTTGGAAAATATTGCAGTTGGAAAGTAACGTTTTGGAAAAATTCTGATATTTAAATATCCTGACTTATCCAACCGACTCTTGACTGAAAAGTCCTGAATTTGGAAGATCATGATTCGAAAATTTTAGAAAGGCACTATTTTGGAAAATTCCGATTGTGGATACTCTTGATACTGTAAAATACTGATATCGAAAACATAAGTCTCAATAAGTACTGAATTTGGAAAATCAACATTTTGTAAAGTCTTGGGATCATTTGTTAGAACAATTGTTACCTTCAGGAAAATGCAACTGGCAACAACCGACAGAAAAGTCTCAAAAGCCACGATTACGTAACAAGGCGGCCTATTATCAGGATCGCATGTGATCAAAGACCAACCGTCTTCTGCACTCACAGCCAGGCTGATGGCAAGAGTTATCATTAGAGACGCCAAATCTGGGCTTGAATCTTCGGCTAAAATATAATAGAAATAAAATAGAGAACAATTGGAGCATTTGGCAAAAAAATTAGGACTTCAACCTGACTTACATAGACAAACTCCTCTGAGGTGACATCCCGAATTGAGATGAATGTATAGACTGACGCCTATGATCGTGAGCGACCTCACGTCTAGGTCCCTGAAACAGAATTTATTTATTTTTATTTATTCATAAGCAAGCCGTAATCAATGATAATAGATATTATTTCAGGCTCTTTTCAAGCTCATTCATAGTTAACATTAAAAGGATAGTAATTTTATAATAATCATAGTAGCTGCACGAATTTCGCTTCTGAAAAAAAAAGCTGAAGTATTGAGGAATTGAAGTAAAATGCTAACAAAAATTATTAGAAAGTCTCGGTATTAAAATTTTACAAAGTCTCAGCATTCGCCCTAAAATTATTAAATTAGAAAGTTGCTTTATTAAGGGGCACAACTAGTGTGAAATTTTGAAAATATCGATTTTTGTTTTTTTCATATTTCGGTAGATTACACCTTTAAAAATAACATATTAAAATTTCAAATCGATATCTCAAATAGTTTTTGAGTTACAGCCATTTAAAAAGTATATGTATAATATATAGTACAACGATCATTTTATCTAAACGCGTTTTTCTCGAAACAGTATTTTCCGAATTTGTTGCAGTGATTACTCAAAAACGAATGATCCGATCACTATCATTTTTTTACATGTTCTGTATATAGTTCTCCGTAAAATGAACTATCGATTTTTTGATCGGATCAAAAATCGAAATTTGGCAGTCCAAAAACGACCAAAATTTTGGGTAAAGTTCGACTTTTTTTTAAAAAACGCCGCCATTTTATCAATTTTTGATTATTTTTTTTTATCGTAGTTCATTTTACAGACAATATTATCTAGTTTAACGAGAATTTTTTTTTGTGATTTCATCCACGTAGAAGGCCGGAATCACTGCAGCAGTGAAGGGCCCTTTTTTTGTCGCGCCGTTGGAGATCGACGATAACTTAAAAAATATTTAATTTTTTTCTTCAAAAATTTTATTATGTATTCTTAAAGGATGTGTAAATATATTCCTATAATTTTGAAATGATTGATAAAGTAGTTTTTTTAATATAAATTTCCAAAAATCACTTTTTTTTAGGCGGTTGCACTAGTTGTGCCCCTTAAATCATTTTTGTTAAAATACTCGTGAAACTAGTGAGATTTGATATTACAAAGTTCTGTGGTTACAAAGTGTTATTAATAAGAAGATTTTTTATTAGAAAGCTTTGTTTTGCTTAGGTCTTTATTGAAGAGTCTTGGTATTAGAGTTTTGATATTAGAAAGCCTGGATTTTGCATAGTTTTGTTATTACAAAGTCTTGTTACTAGCCTTGTTATAGAGAAGTTTTTCTTATCAAAGAGATTTGTTATTAGAACGACTTGTTATTGGAGTTTTTTTATTGTTACAAAGTCTTTTATTTATTAGAAAGTCCAGTATTTAGAGTGTATTGTAGCAAGATAGCTTTGTTATCAAAGTTATTAAATTTACTTATTAAAAAGACTGATTATCAAATTGTTTTGTAATTAGAAGGTCTTTCCATTAAAGATTCTGATTTTTAGAACATTTAGATATTTTATTGCTTTTAAATCGCAAAATTTCAATATTAAAAGTTCTTTAGAGTATACTATTAAGAAATCTAAATTTATTTTGATATTAGAAAGTCCATGTTGATCAATATTAGAAAGTCTTATCATCAGAATCTCATAAGAAAATTTCAGCATGGATAAGATTCTTATAGGAACTTTGAATATGGAAATTCATGGGTAATAGAATTTTAAATTTTGATATTAGAAAGTTTCTTGAACAAAAAATTATTATACAAAGGGTTTCGTACAAATAATAAATTATTAACTTCCCGTAGGAAAATTGAAAATGAAAATTTTTACATATCTTCACGTTTCAGAGGTTTCTGAACATTTTGACATTCTCCAGAAAAAATTGACAATTTTTTATTGAAGTTTTTGGGCGTATGAATCAGCCAATTTGAATGATTCAAATAACATTCGATTCCTATTGATAGGAAGATGTGCTGATTAGTTTTTGGCAGAGACAGGTCCAGTCGTTACGGAGATACGGAGCAAAGAATGCAGAAAATACAAATCGAGTTTTTGAGAGAACGGAGCATCCGATTTGAATGATTCAAAAAACATTCAATTCGTAATGATGGGGAGAAGTGGTGATTAGTTTTTGGCAAAGGCAGGTTCGCCGTTACGGAGATACAGAGCTAAATGTGCAAAAAATTGTAGTTTTTGAGTGAATTAAGCATTCGATTTTAATGACTCAAAAAAGTTTCTGCTTGTTTTAACAAAATAATTGCTTTTGGAAAAAGAAAAGTTTATTTTTTTGTATATCGAAAATATTTCAGATTTTAATTTTAATTCTGGTTAAAGTTCTAGAGCTCACTTATATACTTTCAATAAATAATTGTAACTTTGCTATTTATTATTATTTTGCTATTTATTTAGAAATCTTATAAATATTAGACAATGTTACAGTATTTATTTATAATAATCTATTTAAAAACATTACGGTACGGGAAGTTCTAGCAATTTGCCTTAAGGCATGATGCCATACACCACTAGTTATTATTTCATATTAAAAAGAAATTTTTATATTTTATTTAGATGTGAATTTATTTAAATGAGCACTGACGTGTGTAGTTTTGTTTTTTTTCTATTTGTTACTATTTATCAAAATTAAATAATAATATTACAACTTACCCTAAATCCATATATATTTATATTTATTATTAATATAATGAATTATATATAAAATATATAATAATCCATATTTTTAAAGATTTTAAACATCTCAATGACATAAGCACATTTTGATTTTATTGTTTTGGGAAAATGCCAAAGCAATTTATAAATTATAATATATATATATATATATATATATATATATATAATTTATCATAAGTTTTCTTTACTAATTAATTTTAAATTTAGAAATTCTTCGTTAATTTGCTTTTCGCGAAACGAATCTCTATTTTATTTGCGTGCAAATGAAAATTTGTTGTAATGAAGAAAGAAATTAAGAATAAATTAGTAATAGTAATTAATTTTTATGTGTTCATATTTTTTTAATTTAAGAAAATGTCTTAACTTTAATATGTGCATATTATGAGGTTTAGAATTCAACAGAGCAGCAGCAAAAAAAACTTTTACAAACTCTATAAAATGATAAGCAATACCGCAAATAAATAAGTTTTATAATTAAGAGTCCTTAAATATAAATATATATAAAAATAGATCACATCTGGTTCACGATTCACGATTTTTTAATACCTTAATAAATAAATTATTTTTTACTAACTAATGTAATTTGATTAATGCAATGTTGTGCTTTATAATGTTTCGTGATGATATTTATTTAAATGTGTCGGTTAAATTTATTTTACACATTCATGACACATGTTCCGTGTTGACACGGAATGTTCATGTCGAATCGTGCCAGGAATAAAAAAATGTTCCTGGTTGCAAAGTTCCGTAAAATATATTAAGATTTTAGATAATACTTTGATAAAACACTGCTTAGAACTTCCTTAGATAATTTATATAAATAAAAATTATGAACTCGCTAATAATTGCAAAAAATAGTGGTAATAAATACATATTTCTACTTGTAAATAGAGCCCATAGCCCATTTTTTACAAGCCTGTACTTCGGCCTTGTTAGTTACCAAAAGTTTAAATTCTTACATATTAAAATCAAAATAGGTTCCTAATTATAGAAAATATCAATTCATCTTATTTGATAAAAATACAAAAATTGTACAATAGTAACCAAAACAATAAACAAATCTCATAGGCGTAATACAAGGGTATTCATATTATTTAAATATAATTTTAATTTTCAAGGGGCTCGTATTTGTCTCTTGGTTTTTCTAGAATGTTATTATTTGCACATTGTAAAGTTAAGGTATTGTTTTAAATGTAAAACATATAAAAGTTCATATTTGGTTAAAATACAAAAATTATATCACAGTCAAAGTTTTACAGGCGTGATATAAGACAGTTTTTGTTTATACTCAAACATTATTTTTGAGGTCACCCTACTGCGGCTCTGTTTAATCTAGAATGTGGTAATTTGCACATTTTAAAGTTAAAACATTTCTTTAAATGTAAAAAAATTAAAAGCTCTTATTTAGTAAAAATAAAAAGTTATGGAAAAAACAAGTATGATAGTGTTAATATTATGGTATCCATATTTTTTAAATTTGTTATTTTTGAAAGGCTCGTACTACAGCCCTGATTATTCCAGAATGTAGTAATGTGCACATTTTGAAGCTTAGGCATTGTTTTAAATACTAAAAATATATAAGCTTTGATTTGGTTAAAATACAAGAGTTATTATATCTAACTAACCATATCAAAGCTCCAGGGCGTATATAAGACAGTTTTTGTTTAGATAAATAATTAGTTTTGAGGGCACCCTACTGCGGCTCTGTTTAATATAGAATGTGGTAATTTACGCATTTTGAAGTTAAGACATTGTTTTAAATCTAGAAAATATAAAAGCTCTTATTTAGTAAAAATACAAAAGTTATGCAATAAACAAGTATCATAGTGTTAATATTATGGTATCCATATTTTTTAAATTTGTTATTTTTGAAGGGCTCGTACACCAGCCCTGGTTATTTCAGAATGATGTAATTTGCACATTTTGAAGTTCAAACACTTCTTTAAGTTTGAAAAATTTAAAAGCTTTTATTTGGGTAAAATACAAAAGTTGTTGACCATACTAATCATATCAAAGTTTCTCGACGTATATGACAATTTTTGTTATTTTCAAGGGACTCCCACTCCGGCCCTGGTCATCGTAAAATGATATAATTTGCAAATTTTGAAGTCCAAACATTTCTTTAAATGTAAAAAATTTAAAAGCTCTTATTTGGTTAAAATACAAAAGTTATGACATAGAAACTAACCATATCAAAGTTCCAAAGACAATTTTTGTTAAGACTATGATATTTTCAAGGGATTCCCACTACGGCCCTGGTTATTTCAGAATGTCGTAATTTGCACATTTCAAAGTCCAAACATTTCTTTAAATGTAAAAAATTTAAAAGCTCTTATTTGGTTAAAATACAAAAGTTATGACAAAGAAACTAACCATATCAAAGTTCCACGACGTATATCAAACAAAACTTTGTTATTTTCAAGGGACTCTCACTCCGACCCTGGTCATTTCAGAATGTCGTAATTTGCACATTTTAAACTCCAAACATTTCTTTAAATATAAAAAATTTAAAAGCTCTTATTTGGTTAAAATACAAAAGTTACACCATAGCAAGTAAACCATGTCAAAGGCATGAGACAAATTATGGTTACATAATAGTTAATAGTTAAATTACCTAATGGTTAAATATTTTTGAGGGTGTTCTAATGCGGCTCTGTTTATCTCATAACCCCGCAATTTGCACACATTTTTTTAAGACATAACACAAAAGTTATGTCAAATATTTGCTGATGTTTATCCAATAATTTAACAAAATGATTTTGTCAAAAGTACAAGATGTTTATCCATTAATATGATGTTCCCAAAAATACAAACTAAAATACCGTTTCTTTTTTTTTTGAAAATACTATTTATTATTTATTCCTTCAGGAAGTAAGCAATTAGTTAATTGAAGTATGTCTAGACTTTGCGCATGCCTCTTGGACTATGATCAAAAGATAACAAAAACAACAAAGAAAGATAATAAAGATAATGGGCTACGGCTAAGGGAAGTAGACATTGTAAATATTTCAAGGGATTTAGAGAAAGAATTTCAAATTTTTATATTTTTATTTTTATTCAAATTGCCTATTAGAATTTTTTCTTAGCGAAATAAAATAATTACAAGTGGATAAAACAATTATTTATTTTTGTAAATCTTCATACGTCTTCCGGATCATTATTCCTTCGTCCAATTTGCTTTTCTTTGTTACAATCGATCTGTATCGATTTATATCGATCTGTATCGATTTGTATCGATCAGTTTCGATCGTTAAAATGTTTTTCCTTCAAATCCAGTTGGCAATAATATCGATTTGACGAGAACAAGAAACGTTTATTGATCATGATGAGCAAAAAATAGCGCAGAAAAAAAAACTACGAAAACATCGCGTAATAGTTTCCGTCACGATAGAATTGATTTAGTGGGAGAGCTGGGGAAAAATCGTAAAGGATAAGAGACAAATATACAAAAGAGATTAGTAAACACACTAAACAAGATGTAAATGGCATTTTGCCTAGAGGCAAGTTGCAAAACCTTCAAGATATGCGTAAATGATCAATACATGGAAAAAACTGCAAAAAACAACAATTTATGTGCTACTGCCGGTGGCGCCTCTATGGAGTAGGAAAATGATTAAAATTGATGTAATTGCTAAAGTCGATCTATTCATACTACTTTCATCCAATATTCAATTAAATTTGTTAATTTAATAAAATTGTAATGAAACTTGACTTTTTAGTATTAAAATTTTAACTAAAAAACGCAAAAGTTAAATATTGTTTTTTTTTGTTTAAATAATTAAATATCTAATATCTAAATACCTTTTATACGCGTATATTTTGTTCTAATTTTATTCATTCGAATTTATCAGGTTTGTCTTTTCTATATTATATATTTATATAAATCTTATCTAGAATTCAACCCAATGGTAAATTTACGTGCTACAGCCGGTGGCGCCCCTATGGAGTGGGAAAATGATTAAAATTGATTTAATTGCTAAAGTCGATCTATTTATACTACTTTCATCCAATATTCAATTAAATTTGTTAATTTAATAAAATTGTAATGAAACTTGACTTTTTAGTATTAAAATTTTAACTAAAAAAGGAAGTTATTGTTGAATTAATTAAATATCTGAATAAAATATCTAATATCTCATTATTTTTTATACGCGTATATTTTGTTTTAAATTAATCAGGTTTATCTGTTCTGTATTATATGTTTATCTAGAATTAAAACCAGGGGTGAATTTACGTGCTACAGTTGGTGGCGCCTCTATGAAATGGGGAAAGAATTAAAACTGATGTAATAGCAAAGCGGGTGTGTTTCCGATCTATTTATACTTCTTTATCTATGATTTTGACAAAATGTTGTCCGATGAATAAAAATAGAAACTAGCTGTAAGTGGAATTCTGTCTTAAGGCAATTAAGGCATCGTGCCTTAAGGCAATTGCTGGGACTTTCGGTACCTTTATTATTTTTTTTTTAAAAAATTACATTTTTGAAAAAATTTTACTTCGAAAATAAGATTTTTTGAGAAACTATTTTCTTTATTTTGACATATTTGGAAGATCTAAACTTTTTTTCAAAGCAATCGTACTGCTTTAACTACATAGAGACAAAATTAAAGCGCGTAAGCGCCGCGTCGCCGTCTAACGCGTAAACATTGGTACGGAACCCATAGGAATGTAAACCAAATTCATACTTATTGTTAAAATCTCTATAAAATATCTGATAATTTGATGTGTGCATATGTCTAATGATCATTTTTGACCGCCAAATGCTCATTTTTTACTTTTTCCTCCATATCTCCGAAACCGCTAGACCTGCTTTATGAAAATTTGATCGGTTCTTCACCTTGTCAATACAAGTAAAATGTTTTTGAATTATTAAAATCGGACGCTCCGTTCTCTTAAAAACTGAGTTACCGTTTTTGGCACTTTTTGCCCCGTATCTTCGGAACGGCTAGACCTGCCTCTCGCAAAAACTAATCAGCACGTCTCCTTATCAATACGAATCGAATGTTTATTGAATTATTCAAATCACTTCATCTGAGTTTCCGAAATCGTCGACGAAAATTTGTATCCGAACACACACACATACACGCACACACACACACACACACACACACACATACATTTATTTTTTCTAAGGTATGCCAAAATGTTCAGAAGGTTTTGAAACGTGAAGATAAATAAAAATTTTCATTTTCGATTTTTTTGCGATTACTATAACTTACCCTACGAGAAGTTAATAATCAATAAGACAACCTATAAGACTTCAGATTTAACTTTTTTTTTAAATTGAGACAATTTTGAAATTTCGATATTCCAAGTTTTTTAACTTTTGCCGAAATTTTCTCCCAAAATTGCTGTGCCGATTTAAACTGTTTAGTTATTTATTTACAATTTGATTGAACTTGATAAAAATTCGCGTCGATTTGTTTTTGAGATCAGCCGAGGCATTTTTCAGCTTCAGCATATATGCAAAGTTTTTTAAAAAAATCTTGAACCGATTTTCAAAATTCAAAAAAACGTTCCAAAGATCAGTTGCTTAGGCTGACTTATTTTTGATGAAAGTAAAAATATTATAGCCTAGGGGATAGTGATTTATTTATAAAAATTCGTTCGACTTTTATTTTTTATGTTTATTTTTAGTAGTTTTATAGTTTAAAAATGGATTTATAGATTTTTCATGTTCTGGTTTACGTTTCGTGTACGCATAAAAAATTTACTAGGCGAATTAAAATAGACCATGGTCGATACATAACACATGTATATCTATAGCGTGTAAATATTTATATTTATACAAAAAACTGGTCATTAATATATAATTGCTAATAAAATTCGTACGCGTACAATATTTTTTTCCTCCGGATATTACTTCACGTTTTAAAAAAAATATAGCTCATAGCGAAAGTTATGTAAACAAGTTTTGGCGGCAACTTTTTATTATTATATGGACTCCTTATAAAAATATGAGATACTTCCATATACACTACATGACTGCTAGTCCTTATTTTGTCTGTTGTAAATAGTGCTCAAATATAGAAGAGTATGTGACGTCACATGTCTGAGCGAACGTTGCCGACGACAATTGCGGACTCTCCCGTTTCCGAATCAAATGTCATTGTTAAGTCACGTAACTAACGTAGGCCTTATAATAATATACAAACCGATTTTAACAGGTGGATTCGATAATTTTGCAGGGGAAATATTATTAATAGCATTTTTACAAGGTTATCAGTCATCACAATTGCCATTATATTATTAAAATAAAACATATGACATATGTGATTTAATCAATCCCACGATTGTCGGCAACGGTCGTTCAGCAAGTGACGTCCCTTTTTATATTTTAACACTTTTTAAAAGGAAAACATATGAGGACTAGCAGTCCATGTAGTGTAAGATCTATGCTTCTAATTGATAATTCTGATTGGACTCGATAGATTTTGCATAATGTTCACATTTTTTTTAAACTACCTAGTTAACTTTCCGTGGGGTAATAAAAAATATTAGTTTTCAAACAAAATGCAGAAAGACAACTTAATAGCTTATAAAATTTTGCACAAATTTGCCTGATACTATATTACACAAACATTACTAAATTTAGCAAAACTTCGACTTTTTAAAGAAATTTTACGAGTGACGTTGCAAGCAGTTGTGTGGGAGTAATTTTAGGCTTAGAATATTTGCAAAACTACATGATAATAGCTTATTAAATTTGATTTAAATTGGTTGTATTATATTATATTTATTTCATTAATTATATTAATATTAAATTTTGTTACGTAGGTTGGTAATAACTATACGAAGTACATGCTGGACATTTTTGTATACTTTGACCAAGATCTCAAAAACTACAATTTTTTAAAAAATGGTAGAACGCTAAATTATTGCCAATAAAATAAGGTTTAAACCATGAACGCTAAGTTCAAACTAATAATTAGGGTTTCTGAACAATTTGGCATACCTCAGAAAAATGAGAGCATCCCATTTGAAAGATTCAAAGAACATTCAATTTGTAATGATTAGGAGAAGTGGTGATTAGTTTTTGACAAAGGCAGGTCCAGCCGTTTCGAAAATACAGAGATAAATGTGCAAAAAGTGGCAGTTTTTGAGAGAACTAAGCATCTGATATGAATGATTCAAAAAACTTTCTGCTTGTTTTGACGAAACGATTGCTCTTTGGATTTTTTTTAATTTTTATTTTTTTGAATTTCCAGAAAATATTTTTTTGTTTATTGAAAATAATTCAGATTTTAATTTTGATTTGGCTAAAGTTCTAAAGCTCACTTATATACTTTAAATAAATAATTTCAATTTTGCAATACTGTTTATATAATTGTTATAATATTTGACGATGTTACAGTATTTATTAATAATATCCATTTGAAAACATTTATATTTCTCGAACATTTCGTTACGGTACGGGAAGCTTCAGCAATTTTCATTAAGGCACGATGCCATACACCCCACTAGTTTTTTTATTAAAGTTGTTCATTCCTCCATTTTCCCATTGTACAAATATTTCCCGATGCGCACAAACAGTACATACTTGATAGATTTTTGCAAAAAAAAGAGAGATTTAATATTAAAATCTAAAGATGCAACAGTTTTTAATAGGAAACGTTTGCCGGGTCAGCTAGTATATATATATATATATATATATATATATATATATATATATAAATATATATATATATATATATATATATACATATGTATGTACCATCAATGTAATTTGATTGTTACAACAATTTCCATACAAACAAACAATATATTGAACAATAGACATCACGTAATATAATAAGAGGTCGAAATGACGGAACGACATTTCTATGGTAATAAGCATTCCGTGCAAAGACATGATTGGAATTAGAAAAACTTTCTAGAAAAAAAATTGCATTTTGAAACTGTATCTTTCAAATTTTATCTAGTTTCTGCTGAGCTAACTAGAAAATATATTTAGTACCCAAACATAAATTCTTACAGTTTATAAAATACCCAGGATGTTTTAAATTGCTCAGAATTTAGCGGAAAAAACAGAACAAGTGTTTGTTTATAATTACTTGTTATAACTTTTCTTCGACGTTCGATTCGATTTTAACAAATATCTTTTGTTTAAAACAATTCTTAGAACCGAGTTAGTAATTATTCTGGTACAATAATGATTAGCATTGTTAGACGAAACGATTGTTTGAATTATGGACTATTGTTCTATCACATAACTAGATGTTCCTGTTGGCAGTTGCTAAAATAGCAAATAAATGATGAACATACATATGGCTTGACTAGCACATTTTTATAAACAAGGTTATTCCTTACTAAATTTGATTAGTTTTGATTTTTTTATGAAAAGTTACTGAATTAGTAAATGGACTGTTACAAAATAAGAGTCTTGTAAAAATTTAGATTTGCTTTCGTGCAATATTTTATTTATAAGTAATTTTATAAATAGGTATCTTTATGAACAAAAAATATTATTGTTGTTATTAAATATAATAATGTTAGTTGTTTCTCACATTTTATATTGACCTTCAATGCTTCAGCCCTACTGACTTATATCAGAATTTTATTCAAAAACTTGTTTGACCGGTTTAGAATAAAAAGGACGACCCAAGGGGTATACTAATCCCTTTTTTCATAACTAACCATAAATTAAATAATATAAAATCAGACAGAATGAATTATAATGTGCAATAGAGTTTTTTTTGTGAAGAAATAAATAAAAAATGGATATTGATATTGGAACTATGGAGAAGTATGGAACATTTTTTTTGAATTTTTGAACAACTCGAAAAAATTATTTGGGATGTGTTTTTTTAGTTAGCTTAGCAGAAACTAGATGAAATTGACTAAAATTTGTACAAACTTTTTATACACTCCAAATGAATATTTTGCAAAAAAAGGGTAGTTTGGACTCGTCCTTATACAATGAGAAACTTTGTCACATATGCATTCGGGATAATTATTTACATTTTGTTAAATACTCAAAACTTTATTTAGAACACTCTATTTTAATTAACTTAACGGAAAATAGATAAATTTACTAATATTTGTTATAAATTTTGCTTTACACACCAATCGGAGTATTTTGAAAAAAAGGGTAGTTTGGACTCGTCCTTATACAATGAGAAACTTTGTCATATATGCATTCGGGATAATTTTTTACATTTTGTTAAATAACTCAAAAACTTTATTTAGGACCTTATTTTAATAACTTAGCAGAAAATAGATAAAATTTACTAATATTGTTATAAATAATCATAAAAAAGGGGTAGTTTGAACTCCTTCTTATATAATGAGAAACTTATATGGATTCGGGATGTTTTTTTGTATTTCTTTAAGTTGAGGACTCTTTTTTTGTTACCTTAGCAGAAATTAGATAAAATTTACTAAACATTTTTATAAACTATTTTATACACTACAAAATTAATATTATGAAAAAAGGGGTAGTTTGAACTCGTTCTTATACAATGAGAAACTTTGTCATATGTGCATTCCGGATATTTCTTTGTATTTTTTTAATAACTCCAAAACTTTATTTCAGACACTATTTTCAAGTTAACTTAGCAGTAACTAGATAAAATTTACTAAAATATTATATAAGTTATCTTATACACTTTCATATAAAATTTTTATATAATTTGAACCCGCCCTAATATCTTTTGCATATTAGGTTGTCAAATATCTCCCTTCCGCTTTTTTGCTCTTGGTTTATAATACAAAAAGGCGGAAGGGAGATATTTGACAACCTATTATTTGCAATATATAATTTTGGGACCCTTTTTCTCATTTTTTTAATAATTCCAAAACTTTGCTTAGGATACTTTTTTTTAGTTAGCTTAGCAGAAACTAGATAAAATTCACTAAAATTCAATACAAACTATCTTATACACTTTGATACAAAAATTTTGCATAATTTAAACCCGCCCTAATGTATGATGCATATTTACAATATATGGATTCGGGACACTTTTTGCATTTTTCTGAATAACTCAAAAACTTTATTCTAAACACTCTATTTTAGTTAGCTTAGCAGAAACTAGATAAAACTAACTAAAATTTGTCATAACACGTTTTATACACCTTCATACAAATTTTGGAACAATTTGAACCCGCCCTGCATTTGTGTATTTACAATAAATGAACCCGGGGACACTATTTTACGTTTGATTAAATAACTTAAAAACTTTATTCCGGGCACTCTATTTTAGCTTTTCAGAAACTAGATAAAATTTACTTAAATCCTGCATAAACATTTTTTTACACTCCCAAAGAAAATTTTGAATAAAACAAGTTCGAATTCAACTCACCCTTAAGCTCTAAAACTTCTGCACACTGAACCTGTCATAGCAGCCACGAATTTCTTTCATTAACCCTCAGTGTACATGCGCTTCTAACTCTAAAATTATTAGACACCTATTTTCATCAAAACAACAACAGTTTTTTGTA
>NW_020536999.1:6406101-6423962 GCF_003426905.1 Ctenocephalides felis
TTAATTGAATATTGGATGAAAGTAGTATAAATAGATCGACTTAGCAATTAAATCAATTTTAATCATTTTCCCACTCCATAGGGGCGCCACCAACTGCGGCGCGTAAATTCCCATTGGGTTTAATTCTAGATAAGATTTATATAAATATATAATATAGAAAAGACAAACCTGATAAATTCGAATGAATAAAATTAGAACAAAATATACGCGTATAAAGGTATTTAGATATTAGATATTTAATTATTTAAACAAAAAAAAAATATTTAACTTTTGCGTTTTTTAGTTAAAATTTTAATACTAAAAAGTCAAGTCAAGTTTCATTACAATTTTATTAATTTAACAATTTAATTGAATATTGATGAAAGTAGTATGAATAGATCGACTTTAGCAATTACATACAATTTTAATCATTTTCCTACTCCATAGAGGCGCCACCGGCAGTAGCACATAAATTGTTGTTTTTTGCAGTTTTTTCCATGTATTGATCATTTACGCATATCTTGAAGGTTTTGCAACTTGCCTCTAGGCAAAATGCCATTTACATCTTGTTTAGTGTGTTTACTAATCTCTTTTGTATATTGTCTCTTATCCTTTACGATTTTTTCCCCAGCTCTCCCACTAAATCAATTCTATCGTGACGGAAACTATTACGCGATGTTTTCGTAGTTTTTTTTTCTGCGCTATTTTTTGCTCATCATGATCAATAAACGTTTCTTGTTCTCGTCAAATCGATATTATTGCCAACTGGATTTGAAGGAAAACATTTAACGATCGAAAATGATCGATACAATCGATACAGATCGATATAAACGATACAGATCGATAGTAACAAAGAAAAGCAAATTGACGAAGGAATAATGATCCGGAAGACGTATGAAGATTTACAAAAATAAATAATTGTTTTATCCACTTGCAGTTTTTTATTTCCTAAGAAAAAATTCTAATAGGCAATTTGAATAAAAATAAAATATAAAAATTTGAAATTCTTTCTCTAAATCCCTTGAAATATTTACAATGTCTACTTCCCTTAGCCGTAGCCCATTATCTTATTATCTTTCTTTGTTGTTTTTGTTATCTTTTGATCATAGTCCAAGAGGCATGCGCAAAGTCTAGACATACTTCAATTAACTAATTGCTTACTTCCTGAAGGAATAAATAATAAATAGTATTTTCAAAAAAAAAAAACGGTATTTTAGTTTGTATTTTTGGGAACATCATATTAATGGATAAAACATCTTGTACTTTTGACAAAATCATTTTGTTAAATTATTGGATACATCAGCAAATATTTGACATAACTTTTGTGTTATGTCTTAAAAAAATGTGTGCAAATTGCGGGGTTATGAGATAAACAGAGCCGCATTAGAACACCCTCAAAAATATTTAACCATTAGGTAATTTAACTATTAACTATTATGTAACCATAATTTGTCTCATGCCTTTGACATGGTTTACTTGCTATGGTGTAACTTTTGTATTTTAACCAAATAAGAGCTTTTAAATTTTTTATATTTAAAGAAATGTTTGGAGTTTAAAATGTGCAAATTACGACATTCTGAAATGACCAGGGCCGGAGTGAGAGTCCCTTGAAAATAACAAAGTTTTGTTTGATATACGTCGTGGAACTTTGATATGGTTAGTTTCTTTGTCATACTTTTGTATTTTAACCAAATAAGAGCTTTAAATTTTTTACATTTAAAGAAATGTTTGGACTTTGAAATGTGCAAATTACGACATTCTGAAATAACCAGGGCCGTAGTGGGAATCCCTTGAAAATATCATAGTCTTAACAAAAATTGTCTTTGGAACTTTGATATGGTTAGTTTTCTATGTCATAATTTTGTATTTTAACCAATAAGAGCTTTTAAATTTTTTACATTTAAAGAAATGTTTGGACTTCAAAATTTGCAAATTATATCTTTTACGATGACCAGGGCCGGAGTGGGAGTCCCTTGAAAATAACAAAAATTGTCATATACGTCGAGAAACTTTGATATGATTAGTATGGTCAACAACTTTTGTATTTTTACCCAAATAAAAGCTTTTTAAATTTTTCAAACTTAAAGAAGTGTTTGAACTTCAAAATGTGCAAATTACATCATTCTGAAATAACCAGGGCTGGTGTACGAGCCCTTCAAAAATAACAAATTTAAAAAATGGATACCATAATATTAACACTATGATACTTGTTTATTGCATAACTTTTGTTTTTTACTAAATAAGAGCTTTTATATTTTCTAGATTTAAAACAATGTCTTAACTCAAAATGCGTAAATTACCACATTCTATATTAAACAGAGCCGCAGTAGGGTGCCCTCAAAACTAATTATTTATCTAAACAAAACTGTCTTATATACGCCCTGGAGCTTTGATATGGTTAGTTAGATATAATAACTCTTGTATTTTAACCAAATCAAAGCTTATATATTTTTAGTATTTAAAACAATGCCTAAGCTTCAAAATGTGCACATTACTACCTTCTGGAATAATCAGGGCTGTAGTACGAGCCTTTCAAAAATAACAAATTTAAAAAATATGGATACCAAATATTAACACTATCATACTTGTTTTTTCCATAACTTTTTATTTTTACTAAATAAGAGCTTTTAATTTTTTTTACATTTAAAGAAATGTCTTAACTTTAAAATGTGCAAATTACCACATTCTAGATTAAACAGAGCCGCAGTAGGGTGACCTCAAAAATAATGTTTGAGTATAAACAAAAACTGTCTTATATCACGCCTGTAAACTTTGACTGTGATATATTTTTGTATTTTAACCCAAATATGAACTTTTATATATTTTACATTTAAAAACATACTTAACTTTACAATGTGCAAATAATAACATTCTAGAAAAACCAAGAGACAAATACGAGCCCCTTGAAAATTAAAATTATATTTAATAATAATGAATACCCTTGTATTACGCCTATGAGATTGTTTATTGTTTTGGTTACTATTGTACAATTTTTGTATTTTTATCAAATAAGATGAATTGATATTTTCTATAATTAGGAACCTATTTTGATTTTATATGTAAGAATTTAAACTTTTGGTACTAACAAGGCCGAAGTACAGGCTTGTAAAAAATGGGCTATGGGCTCTATTTACAAGTAGAAATATGTATTTATTACCACTATTTTTTTGCAATTATTAGCGAGTTCATAATTTTTATTTATATAAATTATCTAAGGAAGTTCTAAGCAGTGTTTTATCAAAGTATTATCTAAAATCTTAATATATTTTACGGAACTTTGCAACCAGAACTTTTTTATTCCTGGCACGATTCGACATGAACATTCCGTGTCAACACGGAACATGTGTCATGAATGTGTAAAATAAATTTAACCGACACATTTAATAAATATCATCACGAACATTATAAAGGCACAACATTGCATTATCAAATTACATTATTTAGTAAAAAATAATTTATTTATTAAGGTGTTAAAAATCGTGAATCGTGAACCCGATGTGATCTATTTTTTATATATTTTATATTTAAGGACTCTTAATTATAAAACTTATTTATTTGCGGTATTGCTTATCATTTTATAGAGTTTTGTAAAAGTTTTTTTTGCTGCTGCTGTTGAATCCCAACCCCACAATTTGCACATATTAAAGTTAAGACATTTTCTTAAATTAAAAAATATAACGCACGCATAAAAATTAATTACTATTACTAATTTATTCTTAACTTCTTTCTCCCATTACAACAAATTTCTTTTGCACGCAAATAAATGTAGATTCGTTTCGCGAAAAGAAAATCAACGAAGAATTTCTAAATTTAAAATTAATTAGTAAAGAAAACGCACGATTATATATATATATATAATATATATATATATATAATATATATTATATTTTATAATTTATGAAATGTTTTGGCATTTTCCCAAAACAACAAAATAAAAATGTGCTTATGTCATTTAGACGTTTAAAATATTTAAAAATATGGATTATTATATATTTTATATTTAATTTATTATTTTATTTATAAATATAAATATATATGGATTAGGGTAAGTTGTAATATTATTATAAATTTAACAAAACTACACACACGTCAGTGCTCAGTTAAATAAATTCACATCTAAATAAAATATAAAAGTTTCTTTTTAATATGAAATAATCAAATGTTTAATAATGTAATATTTGAACAGAACCCTTTGTATATTAATTTTTTGTTTAAGAAGCTTTCTAATACCAAAACAAGGCAAAATTAGAAATTGTATTACCCATGAATTCAAAAATCCAAAGTTCTTATTAGAATCTTATCTGCCCTAAATGTTTTTTGTAAGATTCTAATAACAAGACTTTCTAATATTGCAAAATATTTATTTAGAGACTTTCTAATAGCAAATCTTAAATAAATATCAAAGTTTGGTGATAATAATAATAAGTAAAATTGAGATTTAAAAGACAAGAGCTTCTCTTTGCCATTGAATTTTAAATACAAAGGCTTTGTAAAACCGAGGTTTTTCAATCTAAAATCTTATAGCGTCAAATTTTTAACATCAAGTTTTTTCTAAAATCTTACCAATATCAAAACTTTCTAATATTAACATTCATAAATATAGAATTTTTTCAATACTGAGACTTTCTAAAATGAAAGCTTTTTAATATCAAGATCTTCTAATATACATACTTTTCAAAATATAAAAATAATGACGAAATATGTCTAAAATTAATTTTAGTACTGATTTTTCAAATACTAAGTTTTTAAAAAATCAACACTTTCGACGTGATAACAAAATCGACAATTTGATGTTTCCAAAATCCGATGCTTTCTAATATGAAGATTATATAACATCTGGGACTTTTTTATTTTTATTTTTTTTCACTATATAAATTTTTTAAACCATGAATGTTTTAATAACTTATCCGTCTAAAATTAAAACATTTATTATTTTTGAAAGAAAAACTTTTTATTATCGATTCTTTCTAAAATCACTTCTTTTAGAATTCAGACTTTTCAATAAAATATCAAAGACATTCTAATATTGAAGTTTTCCAACTTTTAAAGCATAAAATTATGTAAAATTTGTAATAATCAGACTTGCTAATCACAAAATTATATAATAACGAGACTTTTAATAACTACTTTCTATTAACGAGACGTCCCAATGACTTTCTAATAACAACTATTTATTAACGTGCTTTCTAATAACCGCATTTTTTAAATACAAAACTTTCGAATAAAAGGATTTCAATAGCAAGATTCTTTAATAACAGCGCTTTCTAATAACATTACTCTCTAAATACAAAACTTTTCAATAAGAAGACTCTCTACTAACAAAACTTTCGAATAACAAGGCTTTCTAATGACAAAAAATTTCAATCACAAGACCAGCTAATAAAAAAAATTGTAATGAAAACATCTATGGCTTTCTAATATCAAGACCATCTCAAAACAAGGCTCGCCATTAACATGACTGTCCAATAACGAGACTTTCTAATAAAAAAACTTTTTTCATAACAAGATCAAGATAATATTCTTAATTTATTCATAACTAGAGAGCGTGATTCGTATTTGGAATACGAATCTTTCCAAAACTGAGACTTGTCAAATACAAAACTTTCTAAAACTGGGACTTGTCAAATATTAGGCTGTCAAATATCTCCCTTCCGCTTTTTTGCTCTTGGTTTATGATACAAAAAGGCGGAAGGGAGATATTTGACAACCTTATATAATTTATTCAAAACTAGGACTTCTAAAATACGATAGTCTCCAAAATTCGAACTTTGTAAAATCGGAATATTCCAACTTTCTATAACAAAATTTATCAAAATCAAAATTTTCCAAATACGATACAAAATCGTATTAACTGTCTTTCACACATTTCAAATTCAAGACAAATTGATTACAGACAAAAAAGTCTGTAATATCAAGCCTCACTATAGTTTCAAATTTCCTTGAACAGAAATTTTTTAATAACGTAATAGGTTGTCAAATATCTCCCTTCCGCCTTTTTGTATTATAAACCAAGAGCAAAAAAGCGGAAGGGAGATATTTGACAACCTAATATCTTTCTAATATAAAAACTTTCTATTATGAAAACTTTCTAAAACCAAAACTGATCAATATTAAACTATAACAACTTTAATTTTTTATAACCAAAACTAATCAATATTAGAACTTTACAATATAATTTCAAAACTTTATATCAAAAATTTCAAATGCTAAGACTTTATCAAATTTTAATAACAAGACTTTCTAATAATTTTTGTAAACATTTCACTGAATTTCTGTTTCAGAGATTTGGACGTGAGGTCGCTCACGATAATAGGCGTCAGTTTATACATTCATCTCAATTCGGGATGTCGCCTCAGAGGAATTTGTCTATGTAAGTCGGGTTAAAATCCTTTTTTTTTACCAACTATTTTATGTTCTATTTCTATTATTATTTTAGCGGAAAAAGCCAGTCCAGATTTAGCAAACTTTTAATTTTTTCCAAATGCACCAAATGTTCTATGTTCTATTTCTATTTTATTTTAGCGGAAGATGCCAGTCCAGATTTGGCAAACTTTTAATTTTTTTCCAAATGCTCCAATCGTTCTATGTTCTATTTCTATTTTATTTTAGCGGAAGATGCCAGTCCAGATTTGACAAACTTTTAATTTTTTTCCAAATGCTCCAATTATTCTATGTTCTATTTCTATTTTATTTTAGCGGAAGAAGCCAGTCCAGATTTGGCAAACTTTTAATTTTTTTCGAAATGCTCCAATTGTTCTATGTTCTATTTCTGTCTTATTTTAGCGGAAGAAGCCAGTCCAGATTTAGCAAACTTTCAATTTTTTTCCCAAATGCTCCAATTGTTCTATGTTCTATTTCTATTTTATTTTAGCGGAAGATGCCAGTCCAGATTTGGCAAACTTTTAATTTTTTTTCCAAATGCTCCAATTGTTCTATGTTCTATTTCTATTTTATTTTAGCGGAAGATGCCAGTCCAGATTTGGCAAACTTTTAATTTTTTTCGAAATGCTCCAATTGTTCTATGTTCTATTTCTGTCTTATTTTAGCGGAAGAAGCCAGTCCAGATTTAGCAAACTTTCAATTTTTTTCCCAAATGCTCCAATTGTTCTATGTTCTATTTCTATTTTATTTTAGCGGAAGATGCCAGTCCAGATTTGGCAAACTTTTAATTTTTTTTCCAAATGCTCCAATTGTTCTATGTTCTATTTCTATTTTATTTTAGCGGAAGATGCCAGTCCAGATTTAGCAAACTTTTAATTTTTTTCCAAATGCTCCAATCGTTCTATGTTCTATTTCTATTTTATTTTAGCGGAAGAAGCCAGTCCAGATTTGGCAATTTTTTTATTTTTTTTTCAAATGCTAAAAATTGATTTAAATTCTATTTCTATTTTATTCTAGCCGAAGATGCAAGTCCAGATTTGGCTTCCCTGATGATAACTCTTGCCATTAGCCTGGCCGTAAGTGCAGAAGATGGTTGGTCTTTAATCACTTGCGATCCTGATAATAGGCCGCCTTGTTACGTAATCGTGGCTTTTGAGACTTTTCTATCGGTTGTTACCAGTTGCATTTTCCTGAAGGTAAGAATTGTTCTAACAAATGATCCTAAGACTTTACAAAATGTGGACATTACAAATTCCACCAGACTTATTGAGACTAGGGACACGGTATCGAATAGAAAGTATCGATACTTTTTTCGTGTCGCTAGCAATAAAATCGCTGATGATATCACATTTTATCATCTTACCGTTGTTTATTATTTTTTTATAAACGTTTAAAAGAATATTTTGGTAAAACCAATAACATACACGTCATTTTGATATCAATTGACAGTAATGACTAGCGACACAAAAAAAGTATCGATATTTTCTATTCGATAACGTGTCCCTAATTGAGACTTATGTTTTCGATATCAGGACATTTCAGTATCAAGATTTTTCAAAATTGTGCCTTTCTAAAATAATGATCTTCCAAATTCAGGACTTTCCAATCCAACGTCGGTTTAATTAATTTCCCAATACGATACTTTCCGACTGCAATGTTCTCCAAATATTAGGTTGTCAAATATCTGCCTTCCGCTTTTTTGCTCTTGGTTTATAATACAAAAAGGCATTTGACAACCTTATATAATAATTTCCAAATTTTGAACTTTCCCGAGTTCGAAATTTCTCAAATTTGAATAATCATAAGATTGAACAATCACCACTTTAAACATTCTCAATTTGGAACTTTACCTAGTAAGAAATTTCCCAAATTAGAACTTTCTCCCTAGTATGAACTTTCTCAAATTAGAACTTTCCAAGTTTGAATTTTTCCTAGTATGAACTTTCCCTAGTATCAATTTTCCCAAATTGGAACTTTCTTCCTAATATGAATTTTTCCTAGTATGAATTTTCCCAAATGTGAACTTTTCCTAATCTATCTTTAGTATGATTTTTCCCAAGTTTGAACTCTTCAAAATCAAAACTTTCCGAAATTTAAAATTTGGGACTAAAGAAAAATATTGAGATTTTAAAAAAAGACTTGAATTTTTTTTTGAAAAATGAGACTTAAAAAAATTAAGAATTCTAAGAATTTAAAAAAGCCGAAACAGACTTTTAAGAAAAAAGAGTCTTTTAAACAAAATGAGACTTAAAAAATGAGGTTTTTAAAAAAAATGCGAATTTTCAAAAATTCAGACTTTTGAAAAAAATTAGGACTTTTGACAAAACTAGGACTTCTGAAAAAAATGGAACTTGAAAGAAATTGGGATTTGAAAAAAATTGGGACTTTTAAAAAAAAATTGGGACTGATAAAAAATTAAGATTTTTGAAAAATTGTGACCCTAAAAAAATTAAGACCATTCAAAAATTGAGACTTTTCAAAAATTGATATTTTTATAAAAAAGAATTGAGAATTTTCAAAGATTAAGATTTCTGAAAAATCAGGACTTTTTTTTAAAAAAATGGGACTTGCAAAATATAATTAAGACTTTTACAAACATTAAGACCGTGATAAATGATACTTAAATGAATGCTAAATAAAATAAGACTTAAAAAAATGAGACGTTTAAAAAAACTTGAGACGTTTAAAAAAATTGAGACTTTTGAAAATTTGAGTTTTAAAAAATTGAGACTTTCAAACAATCAGAGCTTAAAAAAATTGAGGCTTTTAAAAATTTGAGACATAATAAAATTGGAACTTTTAAAAATTTGAGTTTTGAAAAATTGAGACTTAAATTATTTGAGTTTTAAAAAATTGAACTTAAAAATATTGAGGCTTTTAAAAATTTAAGTTTTAAAAAATTGAGATTTGAAAAACTGAGGCTTTTAAAAATTTGAATTTTGAATAATTGAGACTTCAAAAAAAATGAGACTTTCAAAAAAATTGACACTTAAAAATTTGAGTTTTGAAAAATTGAGAATTTTGTAAAATTGAGACCTTTAAAAAATTGAAAATTTAAAAAAAAAAATACTTAAAAAAATGTGACTTTTAAAAAATTAAGACTTTCGAAAATTGAGACTTTTAAAAATCGGTGTTTTTAAAATTGGGACCGAATCCAAATAATAAATTTTTAAAATCTCAATACTATCTCAAATAGTATTTCTGAAACTGGGACTTTTCAAAACTAGAACTTCCAAATACGATACTTTACAAAACTGTAACTTCCAGATAAGATTCTTTCCAAAACTAGGACTTTGCAAATGCGAAACTTTCTAAAACTAGAACTTGTCAAATATAATACTTTCCAAAATTGTGACTTCTAAAATACGACTGTCTCCAAAATTGGGACTTTGTAAAATCGGAATATTTCAACTTCAAATTCAAGACAATATGCAAATCGAGATCAGGGCTTTCCAATATCTGAATTTTCCAATATCCTTCCAAAAACAGCCAAATTTAAAATTCAGTCCATTTGATACCTAGGCTTTCCAATATGGTGTTCAAAATATGATAGTCAAAATTTTCCAATATCGAAACCTTCTTATAAAAATACATTTCAATATCAAAACTTTCCAATAATTCCTAGAATATCAAAATGAAAACGTCAACACGAGGATTTAAATGTCCACTTTTGTTGTCATCTGCAAAAAATACATTACATAATATTTTTATTTTTTGTTTCTACATCGACCTAATTTTAACGCAAAACCCAAAGAAATTGTTGGAGGAATGGAAGAAGACAATTGGCAAACGAATGATGTTGGCAAAACATCAAAAATTTGAAGTAACTCGCGGGAATCTATGAAAGGACCATTTGTCTTATTGGATAATAAATTTTTACCAGGTCTAAAATATAAACCCTTTTGAAGTAAAACTTCTTTAGGCGCGACATGGGTGTAAATTCGTACAAATGCAACGGAAATTGTTACGGCTGGTTCAAGTGAGAGTCATTCGCTCGTATTTGTGCAAGGCTTCTTGGTATGCGTGACTTTAAAAATTTAATATTATTTAATAAAATTTAATAATATTGATTCAAATAATCATGTCGGATGTCAAACTTGTCAAAAGGTATTAAATTCGGGTAAAATTCTCACTTTGTGTAAATTTAACGGGTTTGTATTTCCACCTATACCAAATTATCTACCTAAACTAGATACTGTATCTGAAAGGTTAATTTCACCTAGGTTGTGTTTCATGCAAATTAGACGATTGCGACATGCAAATGGACAATTTGAAATGTTAGGCCAAATTATAAATGTGCCTGTTGACATTAAAAATATGGTTGATTTATTACCTCGTAATATTGATGATTAACGTGCACATAAAAAAGAAAATGATTCATAGATCAAGCTATGTGCAGGGCTTGATAAATTAAACAAATATAAAAGTATGGTTTCAATTTTTTAGGCAAGACAGATATTACAGCTGTTCAAGGAATGAGATTATATCGTCAGCAAAAAAGTAAAAAAATACATACAGTAAATAAATGTATGTTAATGTTAATTACATGAAGTTCTTCAAACGCAATTGTTACAGGATGAGTTAATTTGCAAAAACAATATTTGTTTAGGCGTTGTTTGACATAATCCACTGTGTGAATCAATATTATAAAATTTATTAATCAGCAATTACTTTAAAACGATCATGCCATATTTCAAGTACGACTTTGATTACATTATTGTTTGTAAATATTGTACATATTTTTAATGCTATTATAAGTATATAATTTATAATTTACCATTATATAAATGTGTATAATGGTTGACGACACTAATAAATGTGTGCATCACGAGTGTTACCTATCATATTACTAATAAACATTATTCCAAATTGTTATATGATGTATTTATTTTTACTTAATTTAAATTTGCTACTTTGTACAGTAGCAAATAAGTTGTACTTCAATCGCGTGTGATCCTTACGCGCACTCGTTTTTTTTCAGAACATTTGGTTTCCGATAACACCATATTTGTGCAATTTGGCTGTTCTTTTTTCACTTCTTGGCTTGGAGTGTTTTGGAAACTTTATGGTCACTGATGAGGGCACAGAACACGTCAAGGTAAAGTGAAATTGATTCACAAAATTAAATCTACTCCATGTGTTCTTTATTTTTTCAGATGATGATCGCCCTCCTGATTCTCCTGGTTCGATCTATTTCTCAAATATGCGAAAATTGGCAAATGGTTATTCCGGTGGATGCAATATGTTCTCGCAAACTGCATATGGACCATCAATCGATAAACAAACTTGCTGGGACGAATTTCATGAAGACGATGCCACTTCTATGGTAGACAAAGCGTCGCAGAGCCATCTGGCGTTGGAGAACATGGTATCATGATGGGATAGAAGGAAAACAAAGATTTGGATTTGGATGTTTTGAATTTGGGAGTCCACCGAGATAATGGGTTATGGATTTTTTATTTTCTAATTTGTTGCTTAAAATAAACGTCAACACATGGCATAAGTGCAGAAACTGCGTTTACTTTTTAATTATTTATCATTTTTAATTATATGGAAATATTAAAAGATGATATTTACTCTATATGTTTATCTATATGTGCGTGCTGTTACGTATCAGTTCTAAGATAAAAAGAACTCTACTAATGTTCAAACTTCCTGAAGGTAATAATTGTTCATTCCACATGGCAAATTGGAACCCTCCAAAATTAGAACTTTCCAAAATCTAAACTTTTTGGGGTTCAAAAAAAATTGACAATTTTAAAAAAAATTGAGACTTTTCAAAAAATCATTTATATTGAGACTTTTAAAAAAAAATTGAGACTTAAAAAATTGAGGTGAATTTGAATTTTCAAAAATTGAAACTTTCGAAAAAATTGAGACTTTTAAAAACTTGAGATTTTTCAAAAATCGAGACTTAAATAAATTGCGAATTAAAAAAAATGTTCGGACTTTTCAAAAAATTGCAATTTCAAAAAAAATAAATTTAAAAAAATGAAACTATAAGAAGAATTAGGCTTTTCAGAGATTTGCTTTTTTCAGAAATTGAGATTTTTCAAAAATTGTGACTTTCGAAAAAATTGGGACTTTTTAAAAATCGAGACTTTTAAACAAATTGCGATTTAAAAAAAATGAAACTATGAATAGAATTAGGCTTTTCAAGATTTGATTTTTTCAAAAATTGAGATTTTTCAAAAATTGGGACTTTTGAAAAATTAGACTTTTGAAAAATTGAGACTTTTAGAAAAATTGAGACATTTTTAACAAATTGAGATTTTAGAAAAAAATGTTTGAGACTATTAGAAAAAATGCAATTTAAAAAAAATGATATTTAAAAGATGGGACTTTTGAAAAATTGTGACTTTTTTAAACAAATTGCGATTTAAAAAAAAATGTTTGAGACTTTTTTAAAAAATGCAATTTAAAATAAAAATGAAATTTAAAAAAATGAAACTATAAAATAAATTAGGCTTTTCAAGAATTGAAGCTTTCCAAAAATTGAGATTTTTCAAAAATTGGGACTTTTCAAAAATCGAGACATTTAAACAAACTGCGATTTAAAAAAAAATGTTTAAGATTTTTAAAAAAATGCTATTTAAAAAAATGAAACTATAAAAAAATAAACTTTTCAAGTATTGAAGCTTTTTAAAAAATTAGGACTTTTGTTAAAATGGGACTTTTGAAAAAATAGGGCTTTTCAAAAGTTGAAACTTTTAGAAAAATTGAGACTTCTTAAAACAAATTGCAATTTTATAAAAAAACGTTTGAGACTTTTTAAAAAAATGCTATTTAAAAATATTACATTTTAAGAAAATAAAACTATAAAAAAATTAGGCTTTTCAAGAATTGAAGCTGAAATGAGGTTGAGATTTTTCAAAAATTGGAAATTTGAGAGCTTGGGTAAGAAAAAAACTCTATTATTTCAGCCAGTTAGCACAACTTGTCTAATAGATTCCAATAAGAACGATTGTTCCAAATTAGATCCAATTCAAATTCGAATTCTTTCCCTGTAATTCCTCTCTCGATGATGTCGTCACAGTCAATTAGAAACATGTGTATGTATATTTTTCTTGTTCCTGTTTTAAAATCGTTTCAAAGTCATAAACACGATTTAAATGCACTAAAGATGTCAGCTGTCACCGGTAACTTATTTGGGAGCGGGAAAATATATTTATAGATTCCAATCGACTCCTAAATGATATGGAAATTGAACTCCTAAATGGAACTCCTGTATTGTTTAACCCATCCAGGTAAAATGCTTTCTTTTTGAAGTATGGACAAAAAGTAGACTCTACTGACGAACTAAATTTTTTTACAAACAATTGTCTTAGAGACTTAGATTGTGACATTGATGACAAACTGTTAAAATGACAACATTTAGGCCATGGATCTCTACAAATCATGCAACCTTAGTAAAAAAACAAAGAGAACTCTACTGACGTGCAAACAGAGGCAGCACCTAAGAAAGAAACTCGTAAAGTGCTAAATTTAGAAACATTACTCTCTACAGATCAGAGACATGGATTTTAAGGAAAACTAACTGGATTGTCTCTATGTGTAATAAAAAGTCTCGTAATTTTTATCTAGTTTCTACTAAGCTAATAAAAAAAGAGTGTCCAAATAAAAAAGTGTGCTCAGAAAAGATTATCCCTTTTTTTGTAAATGAACAATTTAGTATCTTCAAATAAAATGAAAAAAGTTTTGGACGCGCAAGGCACCATGAACCGAGCATGTTGTAAATTTATTTGTGGATTTCAAGGTGAATTTTACGTAAATTTTGTATCCGAAGCGATTTCCTGTTTATCTTAGGATGTGTGTATATACATATATAAATGAATAAATATATATATATACTTGAATAAATATACAGTTTTGAATAAACCAGTATTAATAAACCCTTATATTTAGCCGATTTACAATATGTGAATTCGGGACATTTTTCTAAATTTCTTTAAATATCTCAAAAGTTTTGTCCAGGACACTCTTTTTTGGTAAGTTTAGCAGAAACTAGATGAAATATACTATAATTCCATGTGGTCTGTCGTAAACACTCCCATTTGATTTTTTTAATAAAACCAATGTGAATCATCATAATATATTTTACCAATTTGCAATATGTGGATTCCAGACATTTTCCTAATTTCTTTATGTATCTTGAAAGTTTTGTTCAGAACACTGTTTTTTAATAAGTTTAGCAGAAACTAGATAAAATTTACTACAATTCTATATAGTCCGCCTTATACACCCTTACAGATAAATTTTGAGAAAAAAACAGCACCCTTATATTTGCCAATTTGCATTATATGGACATTTTTCTGAATTTCTTTATGTATCTAAAAATATTGATCCAACACACTTTTTTTCATTAGCTTATCAGAAAACTAGATAAAATATACATTATTTTGATAAGAATAGTTTATTATAGCCAATTCTTTATATTGACTATATTAATTTATTATTTAGTATATTATAGTACTTTTGAATGGAACTAGTTTGAACTCTCGCCTTCAAATTTTGTCCAAAGATTTCGAGCATTTTTCCACATTTTTTTAAATATCTCAAAAAATTTATTACAGACACTCTTTTCTTGTTAGCTTAGTAGAAAGTAGATAAAATATACTAAAATTTATTATAAACTGTTTCATATACTTTCATACAAAATTCTTGAATAGTTTGAACTCGCCCTAATGTATTTTACATATTTACAATATATGGATTCAGGTAATGTTTCTACAATTTTTTAAATAACTAAAAAAATTGTTTGGGGCACTCTTTTTTAATGAGTTTAGCAGAAACTAGATAAAATTTACTACAATTCCATGTAAACCGTCATAAACACTCCGATACAAACATTTTGAATAAAATTAGTACGAACCGCCCTAATGTATTTTCCAATACGTGTCACGAGAGATCTTGACGTTTTTCTGAAATTCTTCAAATATCTCAAAAATTTTATCCAGGACACTCTTTTTCAAGCAGCTTAACAGAAGCTAGATAAAATTTACTAAAAATACATATAAACTGTCTTATACACTCTGACACAAAAAAATAGAATAAAACCAGATGAAAACCTAATGAATCTGGAATGGAATGATTCCACACATTTTTCTATTTTTTTTTAAATATCTCAAAAACTTTGTCCAGGATACTCTATTTTCGTTATCTTAGCAGAAACTGGATACAATTTACTAAAATCCTTTCTAAACTATCATATACACTCTGACACAAAAAAATAGAATTAAGCCAGGACGAATGTAGCCCTAATGTATTTTACATATATACAATATATGGATTCGGGACATTATTTAAACTTTTTTAAATATCACAAAAATTTTATCCAGGACACTCTTTTTCAAGCAGCTTAACAGAAACTAGATAAAATTTACTAAAAATACATAGAAACCGCCTTATACACTGTGACACAAAAAAATAGAATAAAACCAGATGAAAACCTAATGAATCTTGCAAATTTACAATATATGGAATGATTCCACACATTTTTCTATTTTTTTTAAATATCTCAAAAACTTTGTCCAGAATACTCTATTTTTGTTATCTTAGCAGAAACTGGATACAATTTACTAAAATCCTTTCTAAACTATCATATACACTCTGACACAAAAAAATAGAATTAAGCCAGGACGAATGTAGCCCTAATGTATTTTACATATATACAACATATGGATTCGGGACATTATTTAAACTTTTTTAAATATCACAAAAATTTTGTCCAGGACACTCTTTTTTAGTTAGCTTAACAGAAACTAGATAAAATTTACTAACATCCCATACATACTTTCATATATACTCTGACACGAAAATTTTGAATAAAACCCGTGCAAATCACACTGGTATATTAGGTTGTCAAATATCTCCCTTCCGCTTTTTTGCTCTTGGTTTATAATACAAAAAGGCGGAAGGGAGATATTTGACAACCTAATATTTTACTAATTTGCAATATATAGTTTCCGGACATTTTCCTCAAATTCTTCAAATTTCTCAAAAACTTCTCGAACTCTTTTTTATTTAGCTTATCAGAAACTAAATATTTTCTTTTACTCTCGTGTTTCTTTTACTATAATTAAATAAGTTTGAAACGATGAAAAGTTCATTGGCTTTGGCATTTCGAAACCAAAACGAAAATGTTTTCGAGGCCATGACGATATATAGAATACACTGAATGTAAAATCCGAAAATAGATAAGACACTCCGAAACTTATACTGTACATTATATGTAGATCTGTAGAACGATAATAGTCTTAATCATATTAAAAAAATACACATGTTCCAAATTTGGTCTCAAACGATTCAGAATGGCTTGAGGAAACATAAAATTAGCAAAACGGATTTTCTGGCTAATAAGTAACTGAATAAATAAATATGTTAAGTATGTTTTAAATCAAATAGTTTTATTATTTTATCTAGAATTAACTTGGTTCAAGAAATTCCAAAATATCATGCAAATTGGAGCACAGTAAAAAAATTTACAGGTTACACCTTTTTTTTCTCTCCATTTACTGCACTAATTACTAATAAATAATTTAAAATAAGAGTCTATTATATATATATATATATATATATATATTACTAGCTAACCCGGCAAACGTTGTTTTAACATAAAAAATATGCCTAAATTGTTAAAAAATTAATAAAAGCATTAAATTGAAAAATAGTGAATGTCAATTTTATATATCCAATATGCACTTAATTTATAATGTCAAAATATTTCCTTCTTGGTCCATAATTAAATAATATGATATATTTATTTACAATAATGTTTTGTATCTATAATTTGCTTGGCAATATTGCCTATAACATAACTTGAATAATTAATTTCTCTGCTTCTTATTGAGTAAGTCGTTAAACATTTTTTTTGTGAAATGTCATAATTTTGTTTATGATTAATTTTAAATTCAATATGCCGCTTTTTTATTGTGATCTATAATGTTTTGATAAAGTTTTGTTTTCCGAAATTATTTGGTAAGCTAATCAATTAAATCTAAATCGTATTTCTATTATATAATTATTTTCATAAATACTGACAAATGACATTTAATTTTTTCAAATGTCAACATTTATTCAAATTTTTGAGCATTGATTTTTAATTTGATTTAAAACTATAAATAGTGATTTTGAATATAGCATTTCATCAAATTTGGATTTAAATGTTGGATATTTCTATATATGTACATGTTTTTGATTTTATTTTTTGAAATGTCAAATTTTTGTTTCAAAAATTATATATCGAAATTACCTTAAATTTTGACATTTGTTATTTTAGTTGTTTTTTTTTTGTGGTCATTTTCTGTCAAAATTTTTAGAAATTTATAAAATTATATATTTATTTCAAGTTTACTTTTCAAAATTTCCTATAACCTAAGTTGGATATATATACACACGATGAGCCGATAAAATTTAAAATCGGTTCAGTAGTTTGGGCGTCCATCGCGAACCAACATCGTGACACGAGATTTATATATAAATATATATATATATATATATAT